>NW_006408594.1:3230452-3231692 GCF_000296735.1 Chrysochloris asiatica | reverse complement strand
CATCTTTCTCCCGCGGAGCGGCTGGTAGTTTCGAACCGCTGACCTTAAGGTTCGCAGCCCGATTCGTAACCACTACGCTACCAGAGCTCCTTGCAATTAATGATAGGGAGATACAAAGTTGAATAAACCAAACAAACAAAACAAATAACAACCCAACAGAAACAAATAGTTGTACAAGAAAAGGAAATGTACGCAGATGGGTCTGTAAAATGGTTGGGAAATGGCATGGCGCTTCCTCATAAATACTGTATGACCCAGCAATCCCTCTCCTTGGTATATATCCACAAGAAATAAGAGTCAATATCAAAACAGGGGGGCTATAAAGGCACCAAGTGGTTAAGTTACAAGCTTTCATGAGGATGCTTAGTGTCAGAACAAGGGGAGTAAGACAGAAATGGTTTTCCTCTTTTCCAGATGGGTGTGGTGATGAGGGAGATAGGATTTTATGATTCAATTGTGAGTAAATGTTATCACAGGTCTAAAGGGGATTGCCACAACTGTAAATGTAGAAGTGATATGACTAAAAGGGTGGGGAGCAGTTAATCTGTTATTTCAGGAACAGAGAACCCTAGGACCACCAACAGGGAAGAAAGAACATGAGAGGAGTGAGGGATCCTAACCCAGGGAAGCAGCGACAACAGAGATGGTGGCCGAGGCGATGGCATAGAGAGAGGGAGCAGCAGAGGGCTCGAGGCCCATGACTGAGGAAGGCAGTGTGCCTGCGGGCAGGAGGCTGGCTTGCAAAATGTGCCCTTTGGCCATGTAAATGAATATATATTTTCAATGTGGTATGTATAAATCAAAAAAAAAAGAGAGAGAGAGAGAGAGAAACAAAGGTAACAGAGGGAAATAAGGCACTCTGATAGTGTAGTAGTTACTAATCGGGCTGCTAATCTCACAGTCAGCAGTTCTAAACTACCAGCTGTTCTGTGGGAGAAAGATGAGGCTTTCTGCTCCTGTAAAGATTTACAGCCTCAGAAACCCTGTACAGGGTCGCTATGAGTCGGAACCGACTCCACGGCACATAACAACAACAACTGTTAGTTGATGGTACATGGAGGAGACTGTAATCATTGCAAAGATTTGCTGAATGTCAAACTGATGATCTGCCTTGTAAACCTTCACTCAATTCACAATAAAAGCTTTTGAAAAAAGAATTAAGATCCAGAACACAAGTAGATCTATGCACGCTGATGTTCATCGCAGCACGATTCACAGTAGCAAACAGACAGAGACGCCT
>NW_006408594.1:3227097-3227615 GCF_000296735.1 Chrysochloris asiatica | reverse complement strand
GGTTCTAACTCACAGCGACACAGTACAGGGTTTCCGAGGAGCAGCTGGTGAGGGTGTCACCAACCTTGCAGTCCAGCACATTAAACCCACAGTACCACACCAGGACTTGGGATAAGAAGGTGTTGTTCTTCTTGTTAAATGCCGTTGAGTCTTCTCTGACTCATAGCGACCCTGTATAGGGTTTCTAAGGAGCAGCTGGTGAGCTTGAACTGCCAACCTTGCGGTTCACACAACTTTGCATTCTGGCATATTAACCCACAGTGCCACACTAGGACTCCTATAAAGGGATAGCACGACGGAGCTCTGTGTCGATCGCAATGGTGATGTTTACATGAACCTACAGAATCTACACAAGACAAGACTACACAGAACTACACATACACCAAGAATGCATATGAAAATAGTGAAAACCGTTGTTGGTGGTAGGTGCCATCGAGTCGGTACTGACTCATAGCGACCCTATGCACAACAGAATGAAACACTGCCCAGTCCTGGGCCAACCTCACAACTGTTGCCAC
>NW_006408594.1:3189682-3225862 GCF_000296735.1 Chrysochloris asiatica | reverse complement strand
CTCACTTTCTTGAAAGATTTCAATTTTTATTCCATCAATTCCTGGTGCCTTGTTCTTTGCCAATTCCTTCAATGCACCTTGGACTTCCTTCTTCAGGATCATTAGCTCTTGATCATATGCTACCTCTTGAAACGGTTGAACATTAACCATTTCCTGTTGGTACAGTGACTGTGTTTTCCTTCCATCTTCTTTTGATGCTTTCTGCGTCATTCAATAATTTGCCTAGCGAATCCTTCAATAACGAAAGTTAAGGGCTGAAGTTTTTCTTCAGTTCCCCCAGCTTGAAAAATGCTGAGCATGTTTTTCCCTTTTGGTGTTCAGACTCCAGCCAATAAAAATATACCAAGGTGGGTTCCTGGTTTAACACCGAACTACAACTACATAAAACATTGCCATCGAAGGAAGCAGAGCAAAGGCTACACAGGACTCTGTCATATTTCTGCAGTTTCTTGGAACTGTATGTTGTTGTTGTTAAGTCTGTAGAGTGGGTTCCACCTCACTGGGACCCTGTAATTGGTTTCGAAGGAGAAGCTGGTGAGTTTGAACCGCCGACTTCGCGATTCAAAGCAACTTTGCAGTCCAGTGCACACACCCGCAGCACCACACCAGGACTCCCTGTGACTAAAGTTATTTCAAAATTAATTTATTTTTTTAAGTTTTCTTTTTAAGTCCTTATAAGTAGCAATGCATTGTTGCTAGTTGCTGTTGCAGCTATTCCAACTCCTCACAAGCCTGATGTGTAGAACTGCTCCGTGGGGTTTTCACGGCTGTGACCTTTCGGGAGGAGACTACCAGACCTTTATTCTGAGGTGCCTCAGGGGGGTTTCAAACCACCAACAATTTCGCTAATAGTAGACTGCTTACCCATCTGTACCACCCAGAGACTCCAAACTGAGTATCTAAAGGTGAACAATAACATGAGATCAGAAATTGACTCTAATATAGGGGGAGGAGACAGATGAAACAAGATTCACAAAACGTGAGCTGTTGATGCTAATAATGAGCAGGTAGAAGAAAGCCGTTAACTTATCTGCTCTATTCTTGTATATGCTTGAAATTTTCCACAATATAAACCTTTAAAACAGAACAGAATTTTTTACAGTATTTGTAATAAGATGGGAAGTGACTCAGAAGACATTCTGTACAAAATATACTGGTTATCCCTACTCAGTGGGTTACGTTGCTAACCTAAAGGTTAGTGGTTCAAATCCACCAACCACTGTGGTAGAGAAAGATGTGGCCGTCTGCTTCAGGAACAGCTGACAGACAGCCTTGGGAATCCTACATAGCTCTGGAGGACTACTTTGTCCTATCGGGTGGTTATGTGTTAGAATGGAATCCACAGCAGTGGGTTTTATAGAACAGCTATCAAAAGGAGCTGTCCGACCAAACAACTGAATCACACATTTTACTTTGACAAAAAAGAAATCGTTCTAAATTTGCCCATTTTCTCCTGACAACAGGCTGTCAGAGATAAGTCTCCTAAGCAAATGTTTTCAAAACACCTTTTAACGTGTCCCATCACAGTGAAAGCGTGTTATAATGCTCAATGAGAACACTTCTTTGAAAGAAACCCAGGCTTGGGGCACAGTGTTCTGAAACAGTAGGCTTGCAAATGTTTCTACTGCTGGAAGATTTTGTTACCTCCCAGTCTGCTACCTATTCAAGCGCTCATTCCTGAACTCCGAAAAGACGTCATAACAGAACTTCCTAATCTGTTAAAACACTGCCAAAGCATGTGAGTGGGTTTTGGAGTCACGTGCTCAGAACTTTAAAACAGAATACCTGCCACTAAGTTTACCAAAATAGGCCTGATTCACGTCAGAGAAGATGGAAATGTACTAGCTAAATTTCAACAAATCCTTTGCATACTGGGAGGATGTGGATGGAAAAATGAGTAACTGGAATTAGGAAGAAAGGAAGCAATGTTTCTCCTCGACGTTACCGACATCTCCTGGCCACAGATCTTTTTCAGGGAGATCCACCATTCAGCCAACTAAACCGAACACTCTAAATCAACAGACTATAGAACCAGACATTCCAACTGCTCGGTCACCGTGTGTTCATTAAAGCACGGTTTCCAGGATGCATCAGGCCTATGGACACCAAGTGTTTGCATCATCAACAAAAGAAAAAATGATTTTTTAAAATTATGACATCTTTTGCTCCTCTTTGTTTCCCCTTTCTAGTTTTAGTGTAGCTTTCTTTATTAATTATGCACAATTTAACAGTGAGTTCAAACCAAAATAATCCAAATTGGATGCCATTCATCCTGACTCATGGCAACCACCCATGTGTGATAGAACAGAATTGTTCCATAGGCTTTTCTTGGCTGTAATCTTAATGGGAGTCCTAGTGTGGCGCTGTGGGTTAATGCGCTGGACTGCAAAGTCAGTTTGAACGGCAAGGTCAGCAGTTGAAGCCCACCAGCAGCTCCTTGGAAACCCTATACAGGGTCACTATGGGTCAGAACTGACTTGATGGCACTTCACAACAACAGCCTTAACTGAAGTAGATGGCCAGGTCTTTTCATCTGCAGCACTTACTGGTGGGTATGTCTGCACCACCAACCTTTAGGTTAGAGTTAAACACAAACCACACATGCCACCCAGAGGCCTTAACAGTAAGGTGGTTGTTGTTAAGTATCACTGAGTTGGTTCTGAATCATAGCGACCCTGTAGTCTGTCCTTTCTCCTACAGTGCCATACCAGGACTCCAGCCAGTAGGAACCCGTTCTTGTTAAGTGCAGTCAAGTCTGTTTCAACTCATAGTGACTCTGCATAGGGTTTCCAAGGAGCAGAGCTTGAACCATCAACCTTGTTCTAGCGTTTAGCCCACAGCGCCACACCAATATAATCCATGTCTACAATTACAACTATGTCAATCTCTGTATAGTGGGGGTGCATGTGCAGAAAACTTGACTGATAGGGATATGTGATAAAATCAGAAGGGATTTTACAGAAGAATCCTGAGCAAAAGAGGAAAAAAATTTCAGGACAGAATTTCAAATTCTTATGGGGTCCAGACTTTCTAGAATCCTTGAAGTTGGAGGAATGCCCTAAAGTACTGCCTTGAGATAATCTTCAAACCTTAAACCAAAAATCTCCCCTGGGCTCGGACTATAGTCTCAGGGGACACCATGGTCAACTGGCACAACCATAGTCCACAAAGACCATTGTTCTCCAGCCTATTGGGATGAGCAGTGTCTGGGATCTTGAAAGCTCATGAGCGGCCGTCTAAAGTGGAGCTATTATTCTCTCTGTATGCTAAAGTAACAAGAGTGATGAGAATTAAAGAGGTTGAGAATCACTAAGTCCAGTGGACTAATAAGCATGTGAGCATCAGTCTCCATGACTCTGAGACTAGAACTAGATGCTGCCTGGGTACCACTACCAAGCGTCCAGAAGGAGTGAGAGAAGATACAGAACAAAACTCAAAACGATTTAAAAATAATAATAATAAATATCACCAGGTTTACTGGTCAGAAGGAGACTGGAGGGACCTTTGACCACCCTTCAGATCTGGAAATGAACTCACCCTCGTGGCCCAATTTTCACCCAAGCAGTCAATAGGTTTATGAGGGGGGACGAGGGGGACAACAACACTAACAAGATATGCTTACCATGGAACTGTTAATCATTCGAAATCAAAAGGGCAACATTTCCCTAAGCACAAAGTTAGGAAGAGATAGGAAGATGGGTAGAATGCAAGTAGGAATCACAGGGAGGAAGTGGGATGATTGTTGTTACATGGAGAGGAATGTAATCACTGAAATCAAAGTATACGATTTGTTCAACGTAACACTGATGATCTTGCCTGTAAACCTTCACTCAAGTCATAACAAAAAAATAAATATATATACATACATATATATATAGAGAGAGAGACTCCTGGTGTGGCACTGTAGGATCAGCACTGTACTGCGAACCACAAGGTTGGCAGTTCAAACCCATCATCTGCTCCTTGAAAACTCTATAAAGGGTTGGAACTGACTCAACAGCACTTAATAGCAACTATTGTTGTTGTTGTTCTGTGCCGTCGAGTTGGTTCCGTCCGACCCATAGCAACGCTGAACAGGGTTTCTGAGGCTGTAAATCTTTACGGAAGCAGAAAGCCTCAGCTTTCTCCCACGGAGCAGCTGGTAGTTTCGAACTGCTGACCGTGTGGTTCATGGCCCGATTCGTAACCACTATGCTACCAGAGCTCCTTAACAGCAACTATATATATATAGAGAGAGAGAGAGAGAGAGAGAGAGAGAGAGAGAGAGAGAGAGAGAGCGAGCTCTGGTAGCGTAGTGGTTACGAATCTATATATATATAGAGAGAGAGAGAGAGAGTCAGTCAGTCCTGGTGTGGCGCTGTGGGCTAATGCATCAGACTGCAAAGTCGTTTGAACTGCATGGTCAGTGGTTCAAGCTCACCAGCTGCTACTTGGAAACCCTATACAGGGTTGCTATGGGTCGGAATTGTCTCAATGGCACTTAAAAACAACAACGATATACATTTATATATCCCCTAAGTCTTCTTCAAACCAATCGTTTATCTTAACTAGTGAGGAATATCTACCTTGAGCTATATCTATCTCTGGGATCCATCTGACAAGAACAACTGGAAAGGTTAGACAGGAAGTTGAGGGGGTCGTGAGTTTAGGTTCACAGGAGTGAGGTAAGCTATCCGTGTCACTGAATTATACATGCAGAGATTGTTAGAATTGGTGTGCGTTTCGTTTATATCTCCAACGTAACAACAACAATAAAGTTGAAAGAACAACTGTAGGCCAAGGAGAAAGCCAAAGGTTTCTTGTTTCCTGCAACATCACTGTCCTGGGAGGACAGGAAGCAAAGTCAAGCCCCACCTCTCTCCTCACAGCCATCTGTCCCTCTACACCTGACTCTTCATCTTATTTCTCCACCGACACACTGACACACTGCAGGGTCACAGGGTCCACACTTTGTCCCCAGGCTCTGAGTCAGGCAAGGTGAGCTGGAATCACTGTCCCACAAGCCAGGACCTGACCAGGTACTGGGCTTCCCTGAACATGTTTGTTTGGGGTTAGTAGCCAGGTAAACCATCCTTTAGCCTCGGCCTTAAGGCCAGATGAGTTTAGACATTAAGAATTTTTCAGATTTTACAAAGAATTATGGTGCAGAGTCCAGGTGTGGCACTGTGGGATAATACACAGAGGCACAAGGTTGGTTTGAACAGCAAGGTCAGCAGTTCAAACTCACTAGCTGCTCCTGGAAACCTTATACAGGGTCGCTGAGTCGGAACCGACTTGACAGCACTTAACAACAACAACCACAACCGTATATGGGCAGTGCCCCCAAATCAAGCACACAGTATTTCTACTGAGAACCCTAGTCACCCAGGTGAGAGCTTTTAAAAGACTATAATTAGTCTCACATCAATTCAGGTCAAGTTTTTGCCACCCAATTAATTTGCTGCAGACTCGGGAAGAACCTTTGGGATTTCTGAGCACTCTGGATACCAGGAAGGCGGGGATAAGACGGTGGGCCTGGAGCATACTCGCAGAACTGCAGGGGTGTGATGAGCAGTGAAGGAGGCCACTGGTCTGCTTCAAGTTCAAACAGAGCTTGAGGAAGCGGGCACTGGAGTAGAACTCACTTTCATGTTTATTCGCAGCCCTTTCTGTAGTCCCCCGTCTGGCCAGAAAGCCCATAGGAGCATGTGGGGATCCGGCCATGGGATGCAGTCTTGGCTCCTGTGCAGAAAGTCCAGGGTCCTGGGCAGCTAGGTCCCTGCCTCCCTTTCTAGGCTCCTTTCTGAAGACCTCTGTGCCATGTTGCCATTCCGGCCCTGGTCCTCCAACTCCTCACTTATGATTCATTCCAAATACCAAGGCCTCGCCCGGGGGCCAGACCACACTGTGCTTACTCACAGTAGTAAAGAGGTGGATGGTATCTGCGTCCCCACACCTTACTCACCTATCTGGAAGCCCACAAAGCCAAGCACACAGTAGGGATTAGGAAAAGAAGAGTCGGTCAGTGGATGGATCTATTGACTGACTGACTGCCTGGCATGAAGCTACCTGCAGGCTTCCCATCATGTGATCCCCGCCCCCAGCAATGTGAGGACCTGGGTGTTTTGGCTGCAAAGAGAGACGGGCAGGTGAGGGTAACAGACGGAGGTTGAGTCATAGCCACCATCCTCCAACCTGGGGAGGGCCACCCTAAGAAGGGCAAAAGGGCTTGTTTTAATGTCAGTGCACCAGCGCACACGTTAAGAGGTGAGAGTCAGCCAACGTAGAGACATTGTACCAAATGGAATCATCTAGAATAAGGAAGCTCCCCACCCTACAGGATCAGAGTAGTTTACTCCTATCTTCTCCCTCAACTAGACTGTAACCTTCTGGAGGCCAGAGGTCATCTCTTACATACAACTCTGATCTCTGGCCCTACTAGAGCCTGGCACACCACTGGCACTCAAAAAGTCTCAGCTGGATGCACCAACAATCGAATCTGGAAGTATGCCTTTGGCAGATCCTTCTAGTTCTAAAATGCTAAGGTGTCCTCTGCCATGACTGTTGTCAACCATGGGGGAGGGGCATTCTCTCATTCTCCCAGGAAAGATCTTGATGCCCACCTGCTTGGACTTCCATCACCTTCTAGGACCTATCACAGGTTGTACCCGTCACCTCTTTCCTGGCATCTGTTCTCTTTTTTCATAGCATTTATCTTCACTGTGGTTATATCTGCTCACTTGGCACCTAACCTGATGGCTCCAAGTGGGCAGGGCTCCTGACTACCTTAGACCCTGCTGCGTCTCTGAACAAGTGCTGAAAAACAATTTGCTGAATGATTGCTTCTGGGGTAAAGGAAACCGGTCTGACAAAAGGCACAAAATAAATGTGCCGAAACCCACATGTGTACCAGGGTCAGAGCAGCTGCATAAGCCACCGTTCACATGCCATGCATTGGGAAGTGTGGCACTTCACAGTTTACAAAGCTCTCTGAGCATCCAGGCAGGGGTACGAGCCCCTAAAGAGGGGCAGGGGTTTTGTTGTTGTTAGGTGCCATCCAGTTAGCCTGACTCACAGCAACCCCAAGTACAACATTGCCTGGTCTTACACAATCCTGCCCCACAATTGTTATTTTGAGCCAATTACTGCTGCCACTGTGTCAATCCATCTCATTGTTCCTTTTTTTTTTTGCTGCCCCTCTACTTTACCAAGCACGACATTCTTTCCCAAGGACTGGTCCCTCCTGTTAGCATGACCAAAACATGTGATATGAAGCTGCACCATCCTCACTTGTAAGGTGCATTCTGGCTGTACTTCTTAAAAGATGATTTGTTTATTTTTCTGGCAGTCCATGCTATTTCAATAATCTTTACTAATACCATCATTCAAATGCTTCAATTCTTCTCCAGTCTTCCTTATTCACTGTCCAACTTTCACATGCACGTGAGCAATTGAAAATACCATGGCTTGGGTCAGACACACCTTAGTTCTCAAATTGGCACCTCTGGTCTTTAACACTTCTAAGAGCTCTTTTATAGCACATTTGCCTGATTCAATACAAAATGGAGCACCTGTTTCACCTTCAGCGTCTGTGCTTAGTCTCAAAGCACCACTGAAACCTGTCCACCCAAAAATGGGGCCCCTCCTAGTACTGGAAACACTGGAGGCAGAACTTTCAGCATTATAGCAACATGCAAATCACCACAGTCCAACAGATGGACAGATGGGTGGGTCCTTGATTTTATCCTAACATTTTAGACGGCAGGATTATAAATCTGGGTTGTTTTAATCCCTCAGCTCTTCACACAGCATGACTGTACCATGAATGCACAGATTTCTCAGGGTGGGTAGCCAGCTAGGGACTCAGGGCCAGACCACTACACTTAGCTTCCAGCTCAGCCACTTACTGGCTTTGTGACCCAGGGAAGTACATAACCTCTTTGCCTCCGCTTCCTCATCTGTAAAATGAGGTTGTAACCAAACCGACTCAGTAAAAAATAAACCAGGTAACGTGGGGAAGTATTTTATACAGCATATGGTACTATCAAAATTATTTGTTACTATTTACTATGCAGTTTCCAGGTCATTTCATCCTTCTTGCAGGCAGGGCACTCACACTCCACACAGTCTCTGAAATCCACCAGACCAGGCTGTCTCTAGTCCTTTGCTCATCTCCTTTAATCCTCCTGAGGTCAGATCTTCATTCATTGGTTTCAAGTCCAAATGCTTCTGAGCTACAGCCATTCAGCGCTTACTCCAGCAGCTGCCAGGCACCCACAGGCGCGTCTCCAGAATATTCACGCTGCCTGGGAAAGTCTTGTTAAGTGCTCGGCTACTGACCAAAAGGTCATCAGTTCGAACCCACCCAGCCACTGTTTCCATAGAGATTATAGCCTTGGAATTCCTACAGGGTGGGTTCTACTTGTGGTCCTAGAGGGTCGCAATGAGTTAGGATCAACTCCTGCAATGGTTTTGTTGCTATTCTTGGGAAGGTCTTTTGGTTTTTTATTTAATATATATATATATACATAAAAACACACACCTGCCCCACTCACTGTGTAGCTAGCTGCCCCTATGGTACCCAATGCAGCTGCTGGGAATGTTGACAGCCCGCTGCCTTGCTGGCCAGCTCGGCATCGGTAACACTTCTGGGTTCTTGCCTTCTGAGAGGAGACTGACCCACAATGGCAGGTCAGCAACCCTTCTCCAGGGGATTATCAAGGCAGAAAGCCGGATGCTGGCCAGTAATGCCTGGTTAGGCTTTTGACAGAGGATCAAATGCTCTCAGGAGGGGGCAGGGGTCTGCGGTCCATTCCCACTCCCCTCCAATCATCATCAAGGCCACAGTGGGGGCTCAATGTTCCACCCCTGTCTCCTGGGCCCAAGTTCGCACGACTCTCCACGGATACAGGAGCAATGCTCAATCAGGTGCCTGCCGTATCATTTAGGGGCGGGAGGGCAAAGTTGGCAGAAATGAAAGGAAATGCACAGTAATCCAAAATCCTGCACCAATGGCTTACCTAAATTCAGCCTTTTAATGAGTCTTTGTTCCTTCAGTACAGACTAGCCCACTTTTTTATTATCTCCTGTTTTTCTCCCATTGAGAACAAACACATCCGTGTTCAGCTTTCTGAGCTGGCTTTTGAGTCCCCCTAAATGTGGTTATTTTTCCCAGGCACAATTAAGCACTTGGCTGCTAACTGAAAGGTTGATGGTTCAAACCTACCTAGCAGCTCCAATGGAGAAAGACCTAGGGATCTGCTTTTCCGAAGATTACCATCAAGAGAAGCCTATTGGGTAGGTGTCTGTCACATGAGGTCCCTAAGCTAGAAATGACCCAGTGTTACTCCACAATGACAAAAACAACAAACCCTGTCCTGGCACTGAGCAAATGAGTCCCTCTTACCGGTAGAATCATGATCCCAAACAACCCTACTTCCCTGTGGGTGCAGGCCGTCTCAGCCGGAACCCTGGAACCTGCCCGGGCCTGAGGCTATATCAGCAGTAAACCCAGCTCCATCACCGGAAACCACAGTGAGAAATCCCCGTTCTGAATTTCATTCACACAAACAAATGCATACTGAGTGGAGAGGGACACCCAACAGCAATGAGGGTACATGTGCTCCAGACAAGAGCAAGAATTTTCACAGTAGTCCTGTGCTAAGCCCCAGGATGGATATACCCAAAACAGGAGAATGGAGCAACTGTGACATTGTGACATGGTGGGCCACTACACAATGCTGAAAAAGAATAGGCACTGCCCTGTACCCCACAGATAGTGTGGCGGGAAAACCACCAGACATCACCAATCACATGCTGACAAGGGTCATGACAGGCCAAAATAATCAACACTGATGAGGTGGGAGTCCCGGTTACCTCTAACCTCGCAAGAGTTAGAGGACCAGGAGTCTGTACATTCAAATTTGTGTTATTTGGGCTGCAGTAAGTTTGTTAGGTTGTTGTTTGGTGCTGTCATATCGGGACCTACTCATAGCAATCTTATGCGCAACAGAATGAAACACCACCCAGTCCTGTGCCCACCTCACAATCATAGCTGTGCTTCAGTCCACTGCTGCTGCCACTGTGCCAGTCCATCTCATTGAGGGTCTTCCTCTTTTGCGCTGACCCTCCGCTTTACCAAACAAGATGCCCTTCTCCAGGGACTGGTCTCTCCTGATTATATGTTGGAAGGATGAGAGGTAAAGTTTGGCCATCCTGGCTGTACTTTTTTCCAACATAGATTTGTTTGTTCTTTTGGCAGTCCATGGCACTTTTAATATCCTCATCCAAGACCAGAGTTCAAATTCATCAATTCTTCTACGGTCTTCTTTATTCACTGTCCAGCTTTCACATGTATATGACATTACTGAAAACATCATGGCTTGGGTCAGATGCACCTTAGTCCTCACACTGACATGCAGTCATTTAAAACTCCATACAAAGCTAAAATGGATCATTCTGTCCTGGTGTGGTGTTGCAGGATAAGTACTAGACCATAAGGTTGGCTTGAACCACAGTGTCGGGGCGGTTCAAACACACCAGTCGCTCCTCGGAAACCCTACAGAGGGTCGCTGAGTTGAAACCAACTCGACAACACTTAACAACAACATAGTTTTTACACGCCTTCTATGTGCTAATTTAGAGGGGACCAGGTATTATCAGAGTCTTTAAGAGCTTACATCTAGTGGGGGGAAAAAAACGTACTTGAATAACAATCCAAGGATGTCTGAGGCCAGTGGGACAGGTAATGACCGTGGGGAAGATTGCAGAATGAACTGATTAAATGGAGGCATTTGGAGATGGTCAGACCTATGTCTACATCCTGTTCCTCAATATGTGATCAGGACAAGTTGCGTCACGTCCCCTCATCTGTGATGGGAGTACCAGTGGAAGCACCTCATGGTGTTCTTGTGAGGCGCTGTCTTAGCTCTCTCACGCTGTGATCCCGTAACAAATATTTTCTCACAGTTACAAGTCCAAATTCAGGATACCATCTCTAGGGGAAGGCTTTCTCCTCTGGTTTGTCTCCTCTGGTTCTTATGTCTTGGCAATTCTCTTACTCTCTGTGCTCTGTTCACTTGTTTAATCTTTTATAGCTCAAAAGAGATTGACTCAAAATACACTCTACACTCAAAAATCCTGCCTCGTTAACAAAAACCACCCATTCCCAAATGGGATTATTGCCACAGGCAGACAGGTCAGGATTGGCAACACTATTGTGGGTGGACATAATTCAATCCAAAACAGGTGGCAAAGGAAGAGCCCCACATTCAGCACAGACCCCTAGCTTCAAAGCAAGCAACAGGGATTATTCCTGCCATTTGCCGGGTCCTGGGGTATGTTCACTGATGCAAAACATTCCCTGCTCCCCACAGCTTCCAGTCCCCAAGCATGGCCATGCTGAGCACCCTCAGCAAACAGCATGGCCCATGGAGTTTGCCCTCAAGAAGTCCACAGTTCACTGGACCTCAGATGTGATGTAACAAGTCTTAAATGCAGTAGAGAGGAGCAGATCAAGTCCCAGGAAGCAGAGGATGGTGTGTGGTAGAAACCAAGCAGGGTCCTGAGAGATGGGGGCTATTAGGAGGGGCAGGTAGGCATCAAAGGAACAGCTGGAGCAAAGGACAGAGGAGGAACAACAGGAGACCATGGGGGAAGGAGCGAGTGAGTCCAGTAAGGAGGGCCTGGGATGTCCAACATGATGGGACTTCAGTTTGGGGTCAGCAGGGAAGCGTGTGAAGCTGTCCGAGTCCAAGCAGCTTGGGGATTGAGAATGCCACAGGGCTTCTGAAGGGTCAGACCTGGGGCTGGGGGTCACATCTACCAACACTCAGCCCCCTTTCTGTGATTAGACACAGGTCAGAATGAGCCCTTGGGAACGGTGAGGCTGGCTGGTTGATGGGGGACAAGGGAGCGGTTTGTCAGGACCATCTTCAGGCAAAGATTGTTAGTCTATTTTTTATTTATCCTTTTAGTTCTTTTACTATCTGGACAAGTCAGTCACTAGATCTAGCAGTCAGATGGAAACGCCAGGCCCCTCTCCAGAGGCATTCAAACCCCCAACTTTCTGGGGCTCCCTTAAGTACCCTCCAGACACTTATAAGCAGACACACACAGGTCTTAATTCTTCTTATTTTATACAGATGGCGGCACACCCGACACCATCCTGGCAACTCGTCTCTGCCACTTGGTGCCGTACCTTGCCTACTGCCCCATACAAGTACCTGGCAAGCCCAAGTGAGTGTTCTATTCTTTCTACAGACTCAACCCCTAATGAGGGACATTTAGGTTGTCCGAATCGTTTGCTGCTACAAACCGGCCAACCATGTCTTGCCCTGCCATCACGTCACCTTGCACAGGTGGTTAACTCACCTGCAGGATAAATCCCTAGAAGTGGCACTGCCAGGTACACGCACACAAGTATCTGTAATTTTGAGACACGCTGCCAGTGAGGCAGAATACACAAATAAAGGGCTTCGCTCATCCAAGAAACGAGTCTGCTTACTGCGTGTAGTTTTCAGGGTGCCCAGATGAAGAGGGGTGGAGAAAGGACACTGCGCCAGGTCAGGAGATGGTGCTGGAGCTGCGTGAGTCCCCACTCACCCAGAGCCCACCTGTCAGCCTTTCTCAGCAGGGATGGATCTGGTCCCTGGGAAGGAGGAAAGGTGGACAAAGACAGTGACTTCGTCACCAAGACACCCGGCCTAATCGATCCCCCTGGGTGGAGGCCCAGAGCCCAGGGGAGAAGCAGGTGGCCAGACTGTAGCCGAGAGCCAGGCCTGGAGGGAAGGATGACAGTGGGCAGTGTAAGAGGGTCAAGGATTCAGGTCCAGCCATGCCAGGTGCATGCTAAGTCCTGCACAAGCTTCAGGGACACCAAAGGCATGCGGGGCACACTCGGCTCCATGACGTTCCCTCCTGATGGCTCCCTACAGCCACCTCAGCATCACTCATCAGCAGGAGGCTCACAGGGGAAAGGCTGGGTCTCTGGAGCACCTATCAGCCTCTAAGAGAGGGCAGCTTCACCTGCCCCATAAGTTCTGCCCAACTACTGAACACTGAAGAAAAGGAAAAGAACTCTGGTAGCGTCGTGGTTACGCATCAGGCTAACCTCAAGGTCAGCAGTTGAAAACTGCCAGTCGTTCTGCGGGAGAAAGATGAGGCTTTCTGCTCCTGTAAAGATTTATAGCCTCAGAAACCCTGTGCTAGGGTCACTATGAGTCGGAACCAACTCCACGGTACTTAACAACCAGTGCATACTGCAACACTCTTTCTTTATAAAGCAACTATGTATTGTTCGAGCGAATCTAGATTTCCACACAACCTATTTGTTTAAAATCATCTGCATGCTCCAGTAGAGGGGGCTTCCTCCTCCTGGGACATGTCTGTGACTCCAAATGCCCTGCAGAGCTCACCCATCAGCAACTCCTCAACTCACCTGCCTCTGGGTTGCTCAAGGCAGTCCCTTCCCCATTGGCTCCACCTGCCCACCTCACACTTTCCATCGGAGCTCCTAGCGTTTAACAGTTGGTCCTCAGCTCACCCCACACCCCCACACCGGGCACACAGCTGCCTCCTGGGGGGTCCACAGGTTCTACCTGCAGCTCTACAAATGCACATTCTCAAGCTCAGCTTGGCTTTCTTGGTGGAGTTGGTGAGGTTCAAGGTCTCTGAGAACAGGAGGGTGCTGGGACAGCCAGTCAGAGCAGGAAAGGCACAGGATTTGCAACCTGAAAATCTGGGGGTCTCCTTCCACAAGACCTTAGTCAATTTCACACTTCTGAATGTCAGGCTCGCCATCTACGAACCAGACACAAAATCCCAAGGCTCCAGGAAGCTTTTATGAAGCAGTATATGTAGCGGGTCGCTATGGGTCAGAACCGACTCGACGGCACATAACAACAACATATGTAGCGTAGTGGTTATGAATTGGGCTGCAAATCTCACGGTCAGCAGTTCGAAACTACCAGCTGTTCCGCGGGAGAAAGATGAGGCTTTCTGCTCCCGTAAAGATTTACAGCCTCGGAAACCCCTGTACAGGGTCGCTGTGAGTTGGAAACAACTCCAAGGCACATAACAACAACAACAAACGTGAAACCCACTGTGTAAACTGCAAAGTCCTACACAAACTCCAGCGAGGATACTATCAACATAATTTATATGTTAACACTTGCTGTTGTTGGTTGGTAAGTGCCGTCGAGTCGGTTCCGACCCATAGCGACCCTGTACAGGGTTTCCGAGGGTGTAAATCTTTACGGGAATAGAAAGCCTCATCTTTCTCCCGCGAAGTGGCTGGTAGTTTCGAACCGCTGACCTTAAGGTTCGCAGCCCGATTCATAACCACTACACTACCAGAACTCCTCCAAAAACTCTGTCTTGGAAGATATATAGCCAGAAAGCTCCTTAGAAGTGAAGATGCCGAGACTTTACCTCATGTACTTTGGACATGTGATTAGGAGGGACCAGTCCCTGGAGAGGGACATCCTGCTTGGGAAAGTCTGTGAAAAAGAGGAAGACCCCCAACGAGATGGACCAGCACAGCGGCTTTTCAGTGTCTGGGGGCCGGCGCAGGTTCAGGCTGTGTTTTGTTCTGTTGTCCACAGGGCGGCTATGAGTCGGCACCACTCCATGGTACCTAACAACACCATTAATATATTAATATTAGTATCCTCACAGCCCCCCTTCACCGACACCCATCATTATGACTTACACTCAAAAGGGAGTGCTGACACAATCTCACATTCTAGATGAAATAAAGACAGAGGCTAGCCATCACAGAGACCAGGGATGAAATAAAGACAGAGACTAGCCATCACAGAGACCAGGTATTTCTGCCAGCAGGTCAGCCTTCCCATAAATAAATGATGACCCAGAAGACTATGGGAACAGGCTTACCCAGAAGTGAAGGTTCTCAGCCACCTGCTAGCAGGACAGGGCCACCATAGGGATGGCTGTTGTTGTTAATTGCCATCAAGTCGGTTCTGACCCATACCAACCCTGTATAGGGTTTCCAAGGAGCAGCTGTGAACTTGAACTGCCGACCTTGCAGTTCAAACCAACTCTGCAGTCCAGCGCATTAACCCACAGTGCCACCAGGACTCCAAAGCTGGAAAAAAATAAAAGCGCCAAGCCCCACCCATGCCCCCGGGGAGATAGGCTGTCTAATTGGAAGGCCCTTCCAGGGGACAGATGCAGTGACATGCAGGAACAGCCATCCTAGACCCCCCACAACCATAGATCAAAGGCACCCCAGTCTGTAGCTTAGATCCTAACTCCCCAGGGAGGAGATGGGAATGTTCATGCAGATCACCAAACAGATTCCAGGTTGGAAACACCGACACACCCTTTCTCCTCCCATTGTCCCAGACCATGAGACCTGCTCTCCCTCCAAACCAGGACCTTCCCCTCAGAGTTCAAGGTTTTCAAACCTAGGAACTCACCTGAGGCTCGAGACACCTGTATGTGTATGTATGTGTGTGTCTGAACAGAGCAGGTACCCTCATGCGATAGGGAGGCTCAAAGAGGTCAGGTGACTCACCCAAGGCCACCACCTGGGTTTTCTGACAGCCACTCACGGGGCTATGACTTCACCTTTCCTACCGAGACCTTGGAGTGACCCCAGGATTCTGTCCGGGCACTTCTGTGACTCGCCTATCACTGGCTGACTTTAATTTCATGAGTAAATGTCTAGAATCCAGGGTAACATGTACAGTGACTGCCTAGAGAGAAGATAACCCCCACTTTACAGGGATTATTTCTTGCTTATCAACTACAGGGTGAGTCTCAGTCTTATCCCCAATCTTTGCTGGTTCCAAGCTTACCAAAATCAGTAGGGTTATTTTTAAAATCAGAGCAGCCTATTGTTTCTACGGAGCCACAACACTAAGAGCAGCATCCCAAACACCCCGTGACATATTCCTTTAGTTCTGGGAGGCTGTGTGAAAAGTTGTAGTACTGGAAGTGACGCAGGCTAGGCACAAAGCTTTTCTGGGTGGGATCTTCCCCCTGGAGTTTCCGCTCCAGAGGAGAAGGAAAAGGAGGTGTCTGCAGGGCTTCCTGTCTTCCCGCACCAGACCCCACAGCAACACCAGAGCTGGTTAATGTGCACTGCTGGCTCCTAACATCAACTCAATCCTAAAAAGCCACCCCAATGTGATCGGTCGTGATGTCTACCACTTCTCGAGAAGGATTCCAGCATGATCCTGAGGAGCCATGCCCTGAATCCCATTCAACCATTTGTTGAGTCAAAAAATGATTTCAGCGCCTTCTCTGGCTAAGGCTCTGTGTCAGTCAGACATAAGCTATCGTGAAGCTGACGTTACTGCTGTCTGCTGCCATCAGGGCCCAGTGACCTCAATGGATGCTGACCCCACACACACCTGAGTGAAGCTTCGTTCCCATGATCCATAGGGTTTGCTCACTGACTGGCTTTCAGAAACAGGTCTTCCTAGTCTGTCTGCATCTGGAAGTCCCACTGAAGCCTGTTCACAGGACCACATGGTGGTTGCTAAGTACTGTACAGTCGGTTCTGACTCATAGCGACCCTGAATGGGGTTTCCAAGGAACAGCTAGTGAGTCTGAACCACTGATCTTGCAGTTCAAACCGACCTTGCAGTCCATAGCAAGAGGCAAGCCCCTACTGACAGGTGGTGTTGGCTGCATATGAAATGCATTGGCCAGGAATCGAACCTGGGTCTCTCACATGGAACCGGAGAATTCTGGCAGTGAATCCAGTAAAGCAGGCAGTCAGTGCAAGTACCTTCTCAGTGATCTTCCAAATGAGATCAGTGCTCAAGTCCAGAGTCCCCACTCCTACGCCCACGGGGCCATCATTCCCCTCTGCCCATATTTATAGCACAGAGGAGGGTGGGAGCGTGGGTGATGGATGGGCTTTAGCCTGAGGCTGGAAAAAATCACCAACCAGAAGCCACAAGTCATGATTCTATGTTCTGCCCAGGCATAGGGTTTCAGGCACTCTAAAACAGCAGCCAACGGACATGCAGACAGATGCTTGGAAGTCCAGGCAAATTCCAGCCTCATTCTCCTCAGCCCTGAATGAGGAACGCTGACAGATGAAGCAGAAGCTAGTGAAGGTGCATGCACCCTTTCAGCAGAGGAGGAGGTGATAGGGAGGGGCAGGAGAAAACCCAAAATGTAGGCCACAATCCAATTCTTCTCTCATGGTCCCCTCTCACTTTACTTCCTCCCCTTCTTGTCCTCTTTGAAGCCCAGAAGATCACATTCAATTAACCTTGACTGAGGGCCTCCAGGTGCCTGGGGCCAAGCACATCAGCAGATACGACTTGAGACTTCTGCTTTGCACATGCTGTTCCCTCTGCCTGGAACACACTTCCTGCAGCCTTCACACAGTGGTTCCTTCGCAGTGGCAGTCCAGCTTCAACATAACATCCCTTTGTCAGAGAAGTGCCTGTCCACGTGGCACCTTCCCAGAGCTCACCTTGCTGTCCCTCAGAGCCCTCATAGCTAAATTCCCTCTCCTAAATTCTCAGCCTCCCTGAGGGCACACTCAGGGTCCAGCTCCCCAAATACAGCCTGGTACACAGGTGTCAACACCTCGTTTTGGATCCATTCAACAGCCTGTGGACAACCATCAAAGTCAGCTGAGTGAGCACTGAGGTGTGCTGGGCCGTGCTGAGCTCTAGTCTGACCTCAGGTCTCGATGGCCCTGTGAGGGCTGAACTAGCCCATTTTACAGAAGAAGGAAGTGTCACCTCCGCTATGTCTACAGAATGGGAAAGTAAAACCTAGTCATCAGCTTGCCTGAGCCCTGGCGGTGCTGTGGTTAAGCACTCACCTGCTAACCAGCAGTCCTGTGGTTTGAACCCACCAGCCCCTCCTCAGGACAGAGAATTACTATGGGGCAGTTCTCCTTGGTCCCACAGGGTTACTGATACCCTGAATCTCCTCAGCTGCAGGGGTTTGAGTCTATGGTAAGCAACTTGCCCAAGGCTACAGATAAACAACAGCTGGAGGACTGGAACTCCTGCCTCCCAATCCTCATTCTGTGCTCTCTCAGGATCTTCCCCTCACCCCAACCCCCAAACAGGGGGTCTCCTCCTGTGCACCCACTTCAGTCCTCTCCTAAATTCTCAGCCTCCTATCCCAAGATGCTCAACTCAAACATCTTTCTGACACCTCCGCACCCCTCCCACACACCCGTCAGCTCCCACAGCCCCATACCCAGACTCAAACCTAGCCAGGCTCTGTCACCATGGAAATAGCCCTGGTTCAGCTCTCATCATCTTTCTCCTGGACTCTGGCCAAGCCTCCTTGGGCTTCCTGCCTCAGTTTACCTTCCCCCTGCCAGCAATACTACTCTGTAGCCCACAGACTGATCATGGCCTTCTCCCTGGCTGAAACCTCAATGGCTCCCCTGCCTCTCCCACTTCTAACTCACCCACCTCATCTCCTGCTCCCCTGCCTCACCCAAGACAGCCAGTAAAATCCTGTAACTGATCATCTCATAGCCATACCACTGTGCTGTCCCCCGGCCTGGAAGGTCACCCCCCTCAGTCACGTGCTGTGGCCCCACTCACCTCACCTCCTCCACAGAGGCCTTCTCGGGCATCCCAATGGGGATGCCCCCTAGTCTGTCGCCATGCGGAAAGAGATGACACTGTATTTGCTCAGCATGAGCAGCATGGAGCCGCACCTGCTCAGTGCCCTTATGAACGAGATCTGGGGCTTAAACCCAAGGTTCCTGCTCAGCCCACGACTTCCCTTTGCCCAAATTTATAGCACAAATGAGCGCAGGAGTGTGGGTGACGGACAGCCACCAAAGCTCTCAAATGGGAACGGGAGCCAGCTGCTCACATCCATCGTGAATAGACAGCCTGAGGACCCACGAGCCCCGGAAGAAGTAAGAAGAACTTCAGTCCAGTTGAGCCAGCAATGGTGGTTGATGACAGAGAAGACCAGGGGCTCCAGAGGCCTGTCCCGGTCACACAGAGTCTTCAAGACCAGAAGATGCTGGAGGCAGGGAAGGAGTGGAGCAGAGACTAAAAAATGCCAGTGACCTCAGGGGAATAAATGGGAGCGAGTCATTTTCGGGAATAAAGGAAGGAGGATAAGGGGTGTATCATGGGTGAATGACGTCACTTCCTGTCTGAAATCTTCAGGGGCTCCCTGCTGACCACAGCAGGGTCATGTTCAAATGCCTTAGTGGGACCTTCCAAGGTCTTCATGCTCCAGGCCCACCCCAACATATTTTAGGTTCCCTCTTCTTAGAATGCCCTTCTCTTCTTCCGTGGGTCAAGCACCCCTTGGCCTTCAAGGCTCCAGCTAATTTGCTTCTGGGAAGACTTCCTGTGCATTATAGGGTCAGAAGGGGAAGAGCATGGGCTCTGAGATCAGACCCTCAGGCTCAGACCCAGCAACACTGTGTAGTCTGTCCAGGGTCTCAGCCTCTCACAGCCTCATCAGCTATCTCCTGGGCATGAGGGTAGGAAGGGTCCCCTCGGTCACTAGGTGGTGTGAATGCACATATTCATGAAAGCACTTTCAACTGGTCTTGGTACACAGCAAGTGCTCAATAAACAAACTGTTGTTTCTGTTGTCCTTGGACCCCTCAGGGCCCTCTGTGCACAGGCAAGCATTGTGCTGTCTTGTCCATATTTGTCCTGGGTCAGTCCCCTTAACCAATCATGACCTTTTTGGACCTCAATGGGTTGGGCACAGTGCTGGGCATGCAGTAGGTCTTCAGTAAGTGAGCGCCTCAGCTGAAGGTCCTGAGGCAGACCCCACACAGAGCTTATACCCCAAAACCTCCCGTCTGAAGGCCCCACAGAGAGAGACAGGCACTTGCTGCTATTCCATTTCAAAACAATGAAAGGCCTTCCCAGCCTTGGTGAGGCTGTTTCCACTCCAGGGAATTCTTGGGGATAAATGAGCACAGCAGGGACCGAAAATAGCACTGAGCCCCTCTCTGGGAAAGGGCTGGGCCAAGGCCGGCCAGAAATCAAGAGCAAAAGCATCAAAGGCAAAGTGGGAGGCGCAGCTTCCAGACAGAACCCCCGAGCACCACAGAATGCGGCCAGCCCCAGTGAACTAGGCCAAGTGACCGCTGTGCCCATTTGGCCTGGACACACTCCATCCTGCTCACTGGAGAGTTGGAAATGGGACTTCTTGTCCTATCCACCACCACTATGGGCTGAGCCTACAGCACATCCAGGGTCCCCGCACCTTTTCCAACTAAATTGGCTATAGTGGCCTGATGTCCAACTGGGGTCCCTCTGTCCATCTCCCCAACTCACTAGGAACCCCTAGGGGGCCAGCACCTTCAGACCACTGTGCCACTAGCATGACACGTGGCACACAGTAGATACTCAATAAATTATGAGGCAGCATGATCTGACACTGAGTAAAGTCCCATTCAAGAATGATGCCATGCAGGTCAACCACGTACCATGGACACATGAGTCATGTGCTCTCTGGCCTCAATTTACTCATCTGCAAATAAGGATAACAACAGCCCCTCACTCACACAGCTGCTGACAGAATTAGCCAAGAAAATACATGTGGAACATACAGAAGCATCCAGATGAATGTTAGTCATTCTAGCTTCAGCCAAAATGTCCCCTCTTGGTGGAGTCTTTTCTGCCAGCCATGTCCCTCTCCCCCAGCACTGAACCTGCCTGGCTCCTTGAGATCCAGGGGCCACAGTGTGATTGTGTCCCGAACACGACAACATGGGCACACAGGCCTGACTGTTGATGCCCTTCCAACCCACAGTTCCAGTTCTGATTGACACGGTCCTCTCTGGCTAGATGCCTCCAGGTATACAGGGTATAGAGGACCCAGCAATCATGCTAAAAAGGAAGGGAAGTGGGAAAGAGTACTGCAAAGGTAGCTTGACAAGGAAGCCACACCTGAGACCTGCGCATCCTCTGCAGGTGCCCTGAGCTTGTTTGCTTGGCTGACTCCACACACAGGCCTCCAGGGCACAGACTGCTGGTGCTTTGCTTACAGGGAGCGCCCAGCTCAGGCACAGTCTGACAAAATACACAGGCTTCACCTTACACGTAGGTGTCTGACTGTAAACACCTGCCCCACGCTGATCTCCAGGAGGAGATGAGATGTTTGCCTTACACTCCTCTCCAGGAGGAGAGATGAGTTGGGAACACATGCCCGTGCACACTCCCTACCCCCACTGCCAAGCCATGGCCTGGAGCCACCTAGCTCCAGATGCAAACGGACCCACACAAGGTGTGCCTGGGGGGGCGGGTACACACACCCGGGGCCAGTCCCTTTAGAGATAAACGTCCTCAAGAGTCCAGATTAAGTTCGTATCCCTCCAAATATTCTGACCTGCACGCCGGGAATATGCATCCTCTACGCATGCAGCCCAAAGGCATCGCCCGGACAACCACCCTCTCAGTTCACAGCCACCGCACAGAGCACGGAGGTCCCTCCCTCCCTGCTCGCCGTGCCAGGCTCCAGCACACCCACCGGAGGACACAATCCCACTAGCCAAGAGGCTGTCCGTTCCCGTCCCTCCCGATCACTCCACCACCTCCACAGGCAGGTCCGATTACACGCCAGACGTGGTCCCCGCCACGTCGGCGAAGAAGGGGCTGGGCGGTGAGGGGGCGCAGGGCGGGGCGCGACGAGCGGCGAACGCCCTCACCGTCCCCGTATGCCGCCAGCCTTCGCCCGCTCCCCACCGGAGGACCCGCGGACGAGACGACCCGCGAGTCGCCCCCCGCCTGGGCCTCTGCCCAGCAGAGCATCCCCCGCCCTCCGTGCTCCGCAGCCACCCCCCCTCGGAGCCTTCGGCGCGATGCCGGCCGATCGGGGTACCTCAAGAGCCCATAGCGGCGGCGGCGGCGTGTGCGGGCGATGCGCGGCGGCAGACTCTGCAGGCGGGGCACGCGGGCAGGCGGCACCGCAACCCCAGAGTCTCAGCCGCTGCCGGCGCGTCCCGGACCCAGCGGAGTGCCGCCGCGGCGCGCCTGCGCACAGAGCGCGCCTCCAGGGTGGGCGGGGCGAACGAGCAAGTGGCTGAGATCACCGCACCGGCCTTAAAGGGACCGCGCTCTGAGCGGAGCCCGCAGGACGGCCCCCAGCCCGGCCTCCCTATGTGGCTTCCTGTCCTGCAGCTACCCAACCGTGACCTGCAGGTCAGACCCCGCGGGCTCCGGACTCAGCCTGACTATCGCTGGCCTAGTAGCGCTTCACTCCCCTCAACCCCAATTTCCCCCGTTTGTGTCAGTTTTGTAAATGAAACAAAATATAATGGTTATTTGTTGAAAGAAGGATGCGAGAAGAATTGTGCAATGAATGTACACCGACGTGCTGTGTGCCATCCACAGAAGATGAAAGGGTATTTTCTTCCCATTCCACTATCAGCATTTCTTTCTTACCCTGTCTTGCTCTAGGCTGCCTATCAAGCAAAAATTCTTAAGAAATTATTCAAGCAGCCTAGCCCAGGTCTGTTTGCCAGGACCACACCTTGCCTGAAAAGCAAATACAATCATATCACAGTCTAGCAGGGATATGCTGAGGAATCCGAGATTTATTTATACAACCAGTCCAGACCTCTCCACTGGTTGCCTCTACTTGGAGGTCCAATAGACCTATCAAAGTAAAGCACTCACTCTCTCTGTATGTGTCTCTCTCTCTCTCTCTCACACACACACAACACAGCACACTTACTCCCTCACAGCCTTCCCCATCAGTGATGGCAACCCCATCATTCCAGTTCTCTGAACCAAAACCTGGAGTTATCCTTGAAATCAGTTAGCTCCTCCTGCAAAATATTACTCCTAAACTCTTCCACTACTTCCAATATTACTCCTCTACTCCAGATTATTGCAATAACCTCCTCCCCTATTTCCCTTATTCCTACTTGTCCCCAGCCCTCAGTCCATGTCAATGTTGAAGCTGGGAGGGTTTTGGTTTTTTTTCAAATTCAGAACATGGCCTTTCTTTGTCAGAAGACTATCATCTTCCCATTGCACTTTGAGTAAAAGTGCCTTCAAAACCTTGATCTGATGTCCTTCCCTGTCCATTCATCTCCTGCTGTCCACAATGACACATTGCTGTTCCTAGAAAAGTCTCAAAGTGTTTGCATTGGCTGTTCCCTCTGCCTAGATCACTCTTCTACCAGATAGTCGGATGGTCTCTTCCTCACCTTCTTCAGCATTTTCCTCTAATGAGACCTGTCTGGGCCACTCTAATAAAATAGCAAGATACCACCTACACCTACACCTACACACACCTACACACACACACACACACACACACACACACACGCAGTCCTGATTGATTCCTCCTTATCCTGCTCTATTGTTGGTGGGGGGCAGTCGAGATGGTTCTGACTCATGGTTGATCATGGACAGGGTTTCCAAAGAGCTGACCTGGTGATCTTGTGGTTAGCAGTCCAATGCTTATCCTTCAGCAAGCACCATACGAGGACTCAAGTCCGCTCTAGTTTCCCCATATCATTTACTGATTTCAGTCATATTATAAGGAGTCCTAGTGTGGCACTAGAGGAGAAGCGATAGACTGCTAACCACAAAGTCAGTAGTTCAAACGTACGTGGAACTCCTTAGAAACCATATACGGCATGGCTATGAGTCAGACCTGACTAGATGACACTTAAAAGCAACAACAATTTCACATTATATACTTCCCCTATTTATTACATTCTATTCCTTTTCTCCACCACTCATCTGTCAGTTTGTCATACTCTGGTGGCTTGTATGTTGCTTTGATGCTGGAAGCTATGCCACTGATCATTTAAATACCAGCAGGGTCGCCCATGGTGGTGGACAGCTTTCAGCTGAGCTTCCAAAGACAGGCAGACTAGAAAGAAGGAAATGCAGCTCATTTCTGAATGCTTAGCCACGGGAAACCTTATGAAAAGCAGCAGAGCACTGTCACATAGAGGGCCAGAAGATGAGCCCCTCAGGTGGGAAAGCACTCAAAATACAACTCGGGAAGAGCTGCCTCCTCGAAGTAGAGTTGACCTTAATGACATAATGGAGTAAAGCTTTCGGGACCTTCATTTGCTGATGGGGCATGACTCAAAATGAAAAGAAACTAATATCCATTGATATTTGGAATGTGGAATGTATGAAGTATCAATCTAAGAAAATTGGAAGTTGTCAAAAATAAAATGGAACACCTAAAGATCAATATCCTAAGTATTAGTGAGTTGAAATGGACTGGTATTGGTCATTGTGAATCAGACAATCATATGGTTTAGTATGCCAGTGTGACAAATTCAAGAGGAGTGGCATTGTAGTCATTGCCAAAAAGAACATTTCAAGATCTATCTTATAGTACAATGCTGTCTCTGATACGATAATATCTATTCTTCAAATTTCCCCACCAAAATAATGATGAAAACTTTTTAGGTATTATCAAACATCTTAAGTCGCTGGGCTTTGGGGCTCAGGACTATAGTTTCAGAGGACACCATGGTCAATTGGCAGAACAGTCCACACACAATGATCTACATTCTACTTTGGTCAATAGTGCTGGGATCTTAAAAACTAATGAGCAGGCATCTAAGAGACCAACTATTGGTCTCTCCATGTGCAGAAGAAAAGAGTGATGAGAATTGAAGATGCTTGGAATCAGTTGGTCCAATGGACTAATGGAATATGTGAACATCAGTCTCCACGATTCTGAGACCAGAAGAACTAGATGGTGCCCAGCTACTACTAACAACTCTTCTGGAAGGTACCTGATGGAGTGGGACAAAACATAGAAAACTCAAAATTATATATATATATAAAAGACTGGGCTTACTGGTCAGAAAGAGACTGGAATAATCATGCAGCATGACTCAAAATGAAGATAAACAAACACCTATTAATAATTGGAATGTGGGATGTTAGAAGTATCAATCTAAGAAAATTGGAAGTTGTCAAAAAGTCAGTCTGAGACTATGGTCCTCGATCACCTTTCAGGCCTGGAAAAGAACTCACTTTTGTGGCCCAATTTTCAATCAAGCAGTAAATAGGTATAGAGGAGGACAACAACACTAGAAAATACGGTATGGTCAATCATTCAAAATCAAAAGGACAACATTTACTTGAGGACAAAGTTAAGAAGGGATGGGAAGGTGAATGGAATGCACATAGGAATGACAGGGAGGAAGCAGGGTAACTGCTGTTGCAAGGAGGGGATTGCAATCATTGAAATGAAATAAAGTATGTGATTTATTAAATGTAAAATTTACAATCTTGTCTGTAACCTTTACTCAACAATAAAAAGTTAAAAAAAAATTACATGCCAACCCTTAAAACCAATGATTATGAAAGTGAAGAATTCTATCAACTTCTTTAGTTTGAAATTGATCAAATGTGCAATCAAAATGCATTGATAACTACTGGTGATTGGAATGCAAAAGTTGGAAACAAAGAGGAAGGATCAGTAGTTGGAAAATATGGTCTTGGTTATAAAAATGGCACTGGAGATCACATGATAGAATTATGCAAGATCAATGACTTATTCATTGCAAAAACCTTTTTTCAACAATATAAAAGGCACATAGACCTCACCAGATGGAATACACAGAATTGTAATTGACTACATCAGTGGGGCTAAATAATGGAAAAGCTCATTATCAGCCAAAACAAAGTCAGAGACCAACTATGGAACCGACTATCAATTGCTCATAATGCAAATTCAGGCTGAGGCTGAAGAAAATTAAAACAAATCCATGAGAGTCAAAATATAACCTTGAAAATGTTGTTAAGTGCGTCGAGTAGATTCTGATTCATAGCTACCCTATGCACAACAGAACAAAACACTGTCCAGACCCATGACATCCTCATAATTGTTACTATGCTCGAGCCCATTACTGCTGCCACAGTGCAAATCCATCTCATTGAAGGTCTTCCTCTTTTTTTTACTAACCCTCTACTTTACTAAAGGAGCTCTGGTAGCGTAGTGGTTACGAGTTGGGCTGCTAACTTCCAGGTCAGTAGTTTGAAACTACCAGCAGTTCCGCGGGAGAAAGATGAGGCTTTCTGCTCCCGTAAAAGATTTACAGCCTCGAAAACCCTGTATGGGTCGGAACTGACTCGACGGCACTTAACAACAACAACAACAACAACTACTTTACTAAAGCATAATATCCTTCTCCAGGGACAGTCTTTCCTGTTAACATATCCGAAGTATATGAGGAAAGTCTTGCCATTCTGGCATCTGAGGAATATTATGGCTGTACTTTTGCCAACACAGATTTGTTTACTCTTCTGGCGGTCCAACATCATAACTCAAATGCATCAGTTCTTCTATGGTCTTCCTTATTCATTGTCCAAATTTCACATGCATATGAGGTGCTTGAAAATACCATGACTTGGCTTTGTTGTTGTTGTTGTTAAGTGCCGTCGAGTCAGTTCCGACCCATAGCGACCCTGTACAGGGTTTCCGAGGGTGTAAATCTTTACGGGAGTAGAAAGCCTCATCTTTCTCCCGCGGAGCGGCTGGTAGTTTCGAACCGCTGACCTTAAGGTTCGCAGCCCGATTCGTAACCACTACGCTACCAGAGCTCCTTGGACTTGGCTTAGGCGCACTTTAGTCCTCTAAATGACATCTTTGCTCTTGAACATTTTAAAGAGGTCTTGTGCAGCAGATTTGCCTAATGCAATGCGTCATTTGATTTATTGACCGCTGTTTCCATGAGTGTTGATGGTTGATTCAAGCAAAATGAAGTATTTGATACCGTCAATCTTTTCTCTATTTATCATGTTATTTATTGGTTCAGTTGTGAGGAGTTTTGTTTTCTTTACATTGAGGTACAATCCATTCTGAAGGCTGTGATCTTTGACCTTCATCAATGTTTTAAATCCTCTTCACTTCTAACAAGCAAGGTTGTATCTTCCACATATCACAGGTTGTTTGAATCTTCCTCCAATCCTCATGCTACATTCTTCTTCATAGAATGCAGCTTCTCAGACTGTTTGCACAGCATACAGATTGAATAAGTATGGTGAAAGAATACAACCCTGGCACACACCTTTCCTGATTTTAAACCATTCAGTGTCTCTTTGTTCTGTTCAAACAACTGCCTCTTAGACTATGTACAGGTTCCACATGAACGCAATTAAATGTTCTGGAATACCCATTCTTCACAAAGTTATCCATGGCTTGTTATGATCCACACAGTCGAAAGCCTTTGCACAGTCAAAACACAAACAGATATCTTTCTGGTATTCTCTGCTTCCAGCCAAGATCCATTTACTGTCAGCAATGATATCCCTCGTTCCACATCCTCTTCTGAATCCAGCTTGATTTCTTACAGCTCCCTGTGGATGTACTGCAGCAGCTGTTTTTGAATTATCTTCAGCAAAATTTTAGTCACATGTGATTCTGACATTGTTCAATGATTTCCACATTCCACTGGGTAGTTTCTCTTTGGATTGGGCACAAATATGGATCTTCCAATGTGATCTAAAACAATATCTTTCATATAACATGAAAGTAAAATTTTCATTGGCAGGGAGCTGCCAGACATTCAAGTGCATTCAGAAGAGAATGTGGAACAAGGGATATAGTATTGCTGACATCAGATGGATCTTGGCTGAAAGCAGAGAATACCAGAAAGATGTTTACTTGTGCTTAATGACTATGTAAAGGCTTTAGATTGTGTGGGTATTAGACTGGAATGGGTATCCCAGAACATTTCATTGTGCTTATGAAGAACCTGTAAATAGACTAAGAGGCAGGCATTTGAACAGAGCAAGGGGATACTAAATGATTTAAAATCAAGTTTGTATCCCTTTACCATACTTATTAGGAGTCCTGGTGTGGTGATGTAGGTTAATGCACTGGAGTACAACGTTGGTTTGAACTGTAAGGTCAGTGGTTCAAGGTCACTAGCTTCTCCTTGGAAACCCTACACAGGGTTGCTATGGATTGGAACCTCATTGGCACTTAACAACAACAACCATTCTCATTCACTCTATATGCTGAGTAAATAATCAGAGAAGGTGGATTACATGAAGAACGTAGCATCAGGATTTGAGGAAGACTCATTAACAACCTACAATATGCAGATGACACAGCCTTGATTGCTAGAAGTGAAAAGGATTTGAAGTACTTACTGATGAAGATCAAAGTCTATAGTCTTAAGTAGAGATTGCACCTCAAAGAAAAGAAAACAAAAATCCTCACAACTGGCCCAACAAATAACATTACGATAAATGGAGAAAAGATTGAAGTTATCAGAGACTTCATTTTGCTTGGATGTACCATCAAAACTCACGGAAGCAGCAGTCAAGAAATCAAAGGACATATTGCATTAGGCAAATCTGCTGCAAAAGACCTCTTTAAAGTGTTCAAGAGCAGAGATGTCAGTTTGAGGACTACAGTGCACCTGGCCCAAGCCATGGTATTTTCAATAACCTATGTGTATCTGAAAGTTGGACAGTGAATAAAGAAGAGGGCAGAAGAATCGATACATTTGAGTTATGGTGTTGGAGGAGAATATTGAAAGTACCATGGACTGCCAGAAGACCAAACAAATCTATCTTGCAAGAAGTACAGCCAGAACGCCCCTTATGAGCGAGTATGGCAAGACTTCATCTCACATACTTAGGACAAGTTATCAGGAGGAACCAGTCCCTGGAGAAGGACATCATGCTTGGCAAAGTGGAGGGTCAGAGAAAAAGAGGAAGACCATCAAGAGATAGATTGGCACAGTGTCAGGAGCAATGGGCTCACGGTGACAACAATTTTGAAGATGGTGTAGGACCAGGCAGTGTTTCATTCCTTTGTATGTAGGGTTGCTGTGATTTGACTGGTAGCATAGTGGTTATGAATCGGGCTGCGAACCGCAAGGTCAGCAGTTCGACACTACCAGCTGTTCCGTGGGAAAAAGATGAGGTTTTCTGCTCCCGTAAAGATTTACAGCCTCGGAAACCCTGTACAGCATCGCTATGAGTGGGAACCGACTCCGTGGTACATAACCACCACCACCAAAAACACCAAAAATTTCTTCCCAGCCCCAGACTGGAAGCTTCTCAGGGCTGCCCCATCACAAAGAACAAGGCTTATCAATGGCATCACAATCATTTGTTTATTAACTCCCAGCGCTTAGTCCCTAAACAGAAACCCCTCTGAGGTAAAGTTCCTATCTCTGGTGAGCTTCCTATCTACAATGCTTAAGCACCAAAACCCCACTGCCCCCGAGTCCATTCCAACTCATAGTGACCTATGTAGGGTTTCCAATGTTGCAAATCTTTACAGGAGGAGAAAGCCTCACTATTTCTCCCACAGAGCAACTGGTGGGTTTGAACTATCAACCTTTCAGTTAATGTTGTTGTTGTTAATTGTCATCCAGTTAGTTCCTGAACACACTTTCTGGACATTGAACAAATTTCAGTTTGACCATCAAGCTCATGTATTATAAGAAAGCTATCTTCAGCTACTAGGGGCTGGAGCGGGGGAAGATGTTTTAAAAAATGATTAACTATGTTATTTCACTGAGTTTTGTTTTGTTCTTTTAACTGTTTAATATGGAAAATTTCAAACATATGTCACCCAACCAAAAACGTGTTGTCATGGAATTAGAGTAGAGCTGTATGTACTCCACAGGATTTCTCTTGTTTTCCCTAAATGTTATTTATTTTGTGGTTGCTAAAATACATAAGGGAGTCCTGGTGTGGCGCTGTGGGTTAATGCGCCAGAATGCAAAGCCGTATGAACTGCCAGGTCAGTGGTTCAAGCTCACCAGTTGCTCCTCGGAAACCCAGTAAAGGGTCGCTATGGGTCGGATCCGACTCGATGGCACTTAACAACAACAACAAAATACATAATTGATCTACCTGATTCAAGTAACAAGATAATACACAAGGATTTCAATAGTTGTAATGTTTCAAACTCACCAGCTGCTCCTAGAAAAACCTATACAGGGTCGCTGAGTCAGAAAAGACTTAACAATCATGTTTCAGAAGACATTGCCTGGTCTTTCTTGTGAGGTACCGCTGGGTGGATGTGAACTGCTAGCCTTTCAGTCAGTAGTCTAGTGCTTAAGCCACAAGCAAATTCAGGTTTTTTAGCCCCTGCTCATCCAGGACATTCTTGAGTCTTCCTTTACAAAGGCCCCAGGCTGGCAGGGGCAGAGGCAGAGGCAGAGGCAGAGGCAGGTGGTGGATATTTTTAGGTTTGGGTTGTCATAAATGGAATGAGCCTCAAAGGCAGACAACAGTCACCTAGCCTGAGTGAAGTAGCAGGTCAGCAGGTGGCACTGGGAACCTTTGTGGGTTGCTGCATGCTGGAGGCAACAACATACCTTGAGGACTTGTTTCCTCTTCCTCTAGGAAGATAAACACTTGCCCCTCACCCCCCTCCTCCCTCCAGGCAATTGCCCATGAGTTCTTCCTGTTCAGGCTTACAAATGCCCTCACCTCTCTGCCTGTGGCCAGTCCCCTGGCACAGGTCCCTTTACCTCAGGAAGATTGTGGCAGCTCCCTAGCCCTCAGTCTTACCCTTAAACTGGCTAGTAAACAAAGAATACCTTTCTCCACCTCCAACTCCACCCATTCCCACCCAACAAACCGCTCCTATTCTTTAAAGTCTGAGTCATGTGTCATCGTTTAATTGCTCCTCCATCCTCACATCCCAAGACCTCTCCCTCCATTCTGTTCCAATTGGTTTCTCCCTAACAAAAAAAACCTGGAAATGAACTGAAAGTCATTATAGAATGATTAGATAAATTATGGTATGTCCATACATTGGCATATTGTATGGACATTAAAATAGAATCCTTATACATTTCTAATAACTTGGTGAAATGATTAGAGAAGAATATTGAGTGGACAAGGCAGGAATTAGATAGATAGATAGATAGATAGATAGATAGATAGATAGATAGATAGATAGATAGATAGACAGACATACAAATAGAAAAAAATGGAAGGAAATATACCAAAATGGTAATAGTGAATCTGCCGAAAATGATTGAATTGTGAATACTAGTTACTTTCTTTTTTATGTTTCTCTGTTTCCCAAAATGCGTTCACAAAAACCATGTAATCATTTAAAAAGAAGAACAAAAGCTATTTAGAGAAATGATGAACTCCTTTCTCTGTGTTTTGTTCTCACTGTGCAATATAATTCATCTGAATACAATTTTCTGCTCAACCAACCAGCCAGCCTCCTAGGGTCCGGGCGGGATTCCACTCCGCATCCTCCATGCCAGGCTCAAAAACTAGCCACAAACAGGAAGTCCACTGTCTGCGTTAGCTAGTGCTTGCTATAACAGAAGTATCACAAGTGGGTGGTTTTAACAAACAGAGGTGTCTTCTTTCACAGTTTGGGGGCTAGACGTCTGAATTTCAAGCCCTGGCTTTAAGGGAAGGCTCTCTCTCTATGTTGCTTTGTTCCTTGGTTCTTGGGTGATCTTCATGTGGGATGCCATCCATCTTTTTTCCAACTGTGCTTTCTTGTTTAATCTGCTTTCTTAAAACTCAACAGAGATTGATTCAAGACATCCCCTAAACTAACACTGTCTTATTAACAAAACAAAGACAAATCATTCTCAAATTTATGTATAACACATGTATGTTGTTGTTGTTAAGTGCCATAGAGTTGGTTTCCACTCATAACAACCCTGTATAGGGTTTCCAAGGCTTTAAATCTTTGGGAGAGCAGAAAGCCTCGTCTTTCTCCTGCAGAATGGCTGACAGGCTCACACGGCAGGCCCTGTGGTTCACAGTCCAGTTCTTATCATATGGAACTACTGCACTCTGATAACACAAATATGTTGTTGTTAGTGTCATAGAGTCAGTTCTTACCCATAGCAACCCTGTATAGGGTTTCCAAGGAGTGGCTAGTGAGCTTGAACCACCGATCCTGGGGTTCAGACCAACTTTGCAGTCCAGTGCATTACTCCACAGTGCCACACCAAGACTCCTAACACAGGTATGCTGTTGTTGTCGAGTCATTTCCTACTCACAGGGACCCTGTAGAAGGTTTCTGAGGAGTGACTGGTGAGTTTGAACCACCGACTTTATGGTTCAAACCGACCTTGCACTTGAGTGCTTATCCTACAGCATCACACCAGGACTAGGGTTAGGATTTACAGCACGTATTTTGGATGGGAGAAATACAATTTAATCCATAACACCTACCCCCTTGCTTGGCACCAAAATGCCAAGGTGAGTCTGATTATGTTCCAAAGTTTGCTGCCTGCTGACAATCACATGTTAGGGGAGACAGAAAGAAGCCCCAAGTTCTATTGCCATCCTTCCCCCACTCCACATCCACCTCTGGATCTCAGTGGCCTTAGTGGGACATGCTAAAGAACATTCCAGAACACAGAGTACTCTGTGTACCCCGCTTGTCACCAAGAATGTTGTGGGAAGCCTGGGCAGCAAATCCTAGTCCCAGCCCCAGCCCCATTTTACTTCCCATTAGCATGACCTTGAATATGTGATTCCCCCTGTCTGAACCACTGTTTTCCCATCAATAAGTCACTTACGTTCAAGTCATCTCTAACTATTGGTGACCCCATGTGTAGAATTGTGCTCTGTAGGGGTTTTGATGGCTGAGTTTTGGGAAGTGAATCCAAGGAATATCAGAGTGGCCTTCAGCCTCTAAAGGTGTTAATCCTTTGACCACCAGGGACTCCTACACACACACACACACACACACACACAGAAAGAACAAACAAGTCTGTGTTGGAAGAAGCACAACCAAAATGATCCTTAGAAGCAAGGCTGGTGAGACTTCTTTCATTCTTTGAACATATTATGGAGGGAACAGCCCTTGCAGAAGGACATCATGCTCGGTAAAGTCTTGGGGGGTCAGTGAAAAAGAAGAAGACCCTTAATGAGATGGAAGGATACAGCCATGGCTTCCAGCTTAACAACAGTTGTGAGGATAACGTGCTACCCGGCACTGCTTAGTTTAACTGTGCATAGGGTCACTACGGGTGGGAGCCCACTTGTAGGCACCTAACAACAACAAAGAACGATTCATATGTTAGAACTGTTCTGATGAATACGGATAATATATGAAAACGTGGGCAGAGTGCTTTGCATGTGGCTGAAGGTTGTGGCAGTGCCCACTGAACTCAAGTCATTTCTTGCCAGATTTAAACTCTTCAATTGCAACTGACTAAAGCCCCAATTCTGGTAGCGTAGTGGTTACGAATCGGGCTGCGAACCTTAAGGTCAGTGGTTCGAAACTACCAGCCGCTCCGCGGGAGAAAGATGAGGTTTTCTACTCCCGTAAGGATTTACACCCTCGGAAACCCTGTACAGGGTCGCTATGGGTCAGCTCCGACTCGAAGGCACTTAACAACCACAACAACAAAGCCCCAATTCTGGTAGCTTAGTGGTTACGAATTGGGTTGTGAACCTTAAGGTCAGCAGTTCGAGACTACCAGCCGCTCCGCGGGAGAACGATGAGGCTTTCTGCTCCTGTACAGATTTACAGCCTCGGAAACCCTGTACAGGGTCGCTATGAGTCGGAACCAACTCCACAGCACATAACAACAACAAAGCCCCAATTCAGCAAAATTAAATAAAGAGAATTTGCAGGCATACTTAATTGATACATTACAGACAGAGCTAGATCTGAGACCTCACAGAGTCTCAGTCTCGCTGTTTTCGCGTGTGGGCCTAATTCCCAGGTAGCCTTTCCCATCTGTGGGGAAATGAGTACCTCTTTTCCAAGAATTCCAACCTGTGTCTCAGAATTGCCTCTGATTAGCCCATCTTGGCGCTTGTTCCCATCTCTGAGCCAATCATGATGGCCAGGAAATATAGAGCTCCGATTGGTCAGATCTGGATCATGGCCCCGCCCCTAGAACCGTGGGGTGGAGTCGGTCTCTTTGGGAACCGAAAATAGTGAGAGGGAGGGGTGAGTTTTTAAAGGCAAATTGTTGTTGTTGTTGTTGTTGGTAAGTGCCATCAAGTCAGATCGCAGTTTAGTGCATTAACCCATTAACCAGCAAGGCTACACCAGGATTCCTGAAGGAAAATAAGGACGTCTTAGAAGAATCGGCAGCAACGTTGGGTTGGGAAAGACTGTAGATGTTCAGCAGCATAGGAAGTTTAAGTGGCTCTCCCAGGTCACGCAGAAAGGAAGATCAGGGATCTGGACAGTCAGAGCAGGGATGAAATACCTAGGACCCAGCCATCGGGATGGGCTACTTTTCATAGGCCTTTAACCTGGAAAACAAAAAGTCAGGATTGTACCGTGATGCAGTGGCCATACAGCCTAGTGCGAATCCCAGCTCCACCACTCACAGACTGTAAAAGGGTGGGGGTGGGGGTGGGGGGAGGAGTGACAAAATCTACCTCTTAAGGCTGATTTAAGGAGCTCTGATAACGTAGTGGTTACGAATCGGGCTGCAAACTTTAAGGTCAGTAGTTCGAGACTACCAGCTGCTCCGCTGGAGAAAGATGAGGCTTTCTGCTCCCGTAAAGATTTACAGCCTCGGAAACCCTGTACAGGGTCGCTATGGGTCGGAACCAACACGACGGCACTTAACAACAACAACAAGGTTGATGTAGTGATTAAATGAGATGATACAGTAAGGCTGTTTGTATAGGGCATGGCACATTATAAGTCATCAAGAAGTGTTGTTTGTAATATCTACAATAATAAACAGAGCAGGCAAGCATTTTCTGAATTCATGTTTGAAATTGAAAACGTGAATAGATACAATGTGGACAATTTTGCATAAGCAAACCTGCCTTAAACACGGCCCCTGCTTATACTGGTTTTCAGTAGTCACCCTTTGTCTGGTAGCTGGTCTTCTGCACTCCTACCTCAACTGCCTTTTGATTTCTTTAGTTAGTGGCACTGTAGGGTCACCATAGGACTGCAAATCACAATATCAGTGGTTCAAACCCTCCAGCTGCTCCTTGGAAACTCCTTTAGGGTCACTATAAGTTGGAATCAACTTGACAGCACTTAACAACCTCACTCCCAAGGGATCCTGGTGGCACAAAGGCTACGAAGCTTGGCAGTTCCATGGGAAAAAAAATCAGTAATCTATTCCTGTACAAGATTGTTGTTATGTGCCGGTGGAGTCAGTTCCGACTCACAGTGATTCTGTACAGGGTTTCCGAGGCTATAAATCTTTATGGGAGCAGAAAGCCTCATCTTTCTCCCACAGAACAACTGGTAGTTTCAAACTGCCGACCTTGCGGTTTGCAGCACAATTCATAACCACTATGCTACCAGAGCTCCTTATAATCTAGAAGACCCTATAGGACAATTTGGCTCTGGCACATGGAGTCGCTGTGAATTGCAATCAATTCGATGGTACCTAATAACATCACTCCTCCCAACTTCAGCCACCCTAGTTAGTTTCTGCAGTCCTGGTGTGGTGCTGTAGGATAAGCACTGGACCACAAACTCGGCAGTTCAAACTCAGCAGTCACTCCTGTTGTTGTTGTTAAGTGCCTTCGAGTCGGTTCCGACCCACAGCGACCCTGTACAGGGTTTCCGAGGGTGTAAATCCTTACGGGAGTAGAAAGCCTCATCTTTCTCCCGCGGAGCAGCTGGTAGTTTCAAACTGCTGACCTTAAGGTTCGCAGCCTGATTGGTAACCACTACACTACGCTAAACAGGGTGGCTAGGAGTGGGAAGCGACTAGAAGGCACTTACCAACAAAAGTTCTTACTCCTCCTTCAGGCACCTGGTAGAACTTCAGGTCATTAATTGTCAGTACTTGGTAAAAAGAAAATATCATTCAGTACAATGTATGTGTGTGTATGTTTATGTGTGTGTATGTTTATATGTGTAGGTATATATATGTGTGTGTTTATATGTGTGTGTTTATGTGTGTGTGTGTGTTTATGTGTAGGTTTATGTGGGTGTGTGTTTGCATGTGTAGGTATATGTGTGTGTTCACATGTGTAAGTTTATGTGTGTTTATATGTGTAGGTTCATGTGTCTGTTTATATGTGTAGGTTTATGTGTGTGTTTATATGTGTAGATTTATGTGTGTGTGTGTTTATGTGTAGGTTTATGTGTGTGTGTTTATATGTGTAGGTTAGTATGTATGTGTTTATATGTATAGGTTTATGTGTGTGTGTTTATATGTGTAGATTTATGTGGGTGTTTATATGTGTAGGTTTATGTGTGTGTTTATATGTGTAGGTTTATGTGTGTAAGTTTATGTGTGTTTATATGTGTAGGTTCATGTGTCTGTTTATATGTGTAGGTTTGTGTGTGTTTATATGTGTAGATTTATGTGTGTGT
>NW_006408594.1:3184216-3188992 GCF_000296735.1 Chrysochloris asiatica | reverse complement strand
TGTAGGTTTATGTGTGTGTTTATATGTGTAGGTTTATGTGGGTGTTTATATGTGTAGGTTTATGTGTATGTTTATATGTGTAGGTTTATGTGTGTAAGTTTATATGTGTGTATGTTTATATGTATAGGTTTATGTATGTGTATGTTTATATGTATAGGTTTATGTATGTGTATGTTTATATGTATAGGTAATGGTTACAAGTAAGGCTGCTAATCTCAAAGTCAGCAGTTCAAAACTCTATACAGGGTCGCTATGGTTCAGAACCGACTTGAAGGCACTTAATAACAACAGTGTTTATATGTATAGGTTTATGTGTGTGTATATTTACATCTGTGTATATATTTATGTATATATTTGTGTTTGTGTAGGTTTATATATGTATGTGTTTATGTGCATGTTTCTGTGTGGGGTATATTTAAATGTGATTTTAGGGAGCGCTGTAGTTCAGGGGTAGATTTCTCACCTTCCATGGGGGAGACCTGAGTTCAACTTCCTACAAGGCACCTCATGTGCACCCACCACCCAGCTGTTAGTGGAGGTTTGCATGTTGCTATCATGCTAAACAGATTTAGTGGCTTCTGACCTAAAATGGGCAGTCCTGGTGTGGCGCTGTGGGTTAATGCGTCAGACTGCAAAGTCGTTTGAACTACAAGGTTGGTGGTTCAAGCTCACCAACTGCTCCTTGGAAACCCTATACAGGGTCGCTATGGGTCAGAATCGACTCGACGGCACTTAACAACAACAACCTGAAATGGATAAGGAAGAAAGGTCTGGTCATCTACTTCCAAAAGGAGCTCACTGGTTTTCATTTATAGAAGCTGGTGACCGTCCATGGGTCATCAGAGTCCACTCAGCAATTGATCTGGGGCTGCTATGGGGCCAGGTAATTGTTCATTCCCTTATGCGTGGTCCCCCATTCATCAGGAGCTGACTCAAGGCAGCTAACAACATGTTTGTTGTTTCAAGTGTATAGGAAAGTTCTGGAAGTTGGAAGAGTGGGTGCTCACACAAATAGAAGATAAACAAGGACTAGGTCTTAATCATCTGTGTTTCTAGCACCTGCTACCCGGGAAGTAGCATTAGTGTCCTCTTCCTCTTCCTCATTTATTTATTGAGCATCCAGGTCAGTGGTTCAAACTCACCAGCCACTCCAAGGAAGAAAGATGAGGCTGTCTACTCCCATAAAAATGTCCAGTCTCAGAATCCCCACATAGGGCCATTAGGAGTCAAAATCAACTGAGCGGCAATGGGTAGTTTCTGGGTTTGCCTCGGTGCTGAGCAGTGTGCTAAATTCTGTAGTATCTCAAGCATCAGTGGTCCCCATTTGGTAGATGAGTACACTGAGGCACAGAGAGGCAATCTTACTTGGCAAAGGTCACATCTGAGTTCTCAGGAGGTACTCAAATGAACCCAGGACCCACACCAGCACCCATGGGAACTCAGAAAATCAGTCAGAAGAGGCAATGCTTCTGACTTTACACAACCCTTCACATTGGGGTAGTGATTTCCAAAACATAGAAATCATCAGTAAGCAGAACAAGTCCATTCCTGGTAAGCAGGACATATGTGGGGTGTTGGGGGGGGGTGTGTGAATCCGGGCTGTGGCTAGTGATGACTTACAGAGTGCCCTCAAAAGAACCTGAGTCAGAGATTCCAGAGAGAAGGAGTTCCTTTATCTGTCTCTTTCATACACACACGTACACACACGGTCCTGTCTTAGTCTCTAAGTGGTGCTGTAGCAGAAATGCCACAAGGGGGTGACTTTAAGGAACAGAAGTTTATTTTCTCACAGTTTAAGAGGCGAGAAGTCCAAATTCAGGGCAGTGACTCTAGAGGCAGGCTTTCTCATTCTATGGGCTCCGGGGGAAGGCCCTTGTCTCCTAGGTTCCTTGGCAATCTGCACATGACTTATCTATGCTTCGTGGCTTCTGTGTGTAATCTATTCCTTTTATATTTCAAAAGTGAGGGGCTTAAAACCCACCCTGTACTGATAACCATCCACTCATCTGTTTGTCAGACTGTGGTAGCTTGCATGTTGCTCTGATGCTGGGAGCAATGCCACTGGTATTTCACATATGAGAAGGTCTCCCATGGTAGACAGGGTTTAGTGCAGCTTCCAGTTTAACACAAACTAGGAAGAAGGACTAGGTAGTCCGTTTCTGAAGGATTAGCCACTGGAAACCTTATGAATAGCACTAGAACGCTGTATGGTACAGTGGCAAAACATGAACCCCTCAGGTTCAAGGCCCTCAAAACATGACTGGAGAAGAGATGCCTCCTCAAAGTAGGGTTAACCTTAATGACATGGGTGGAGTAAAACTTTCAGGTCCTCCATTTGATGATAGGGTATGACTCAAAATGGAAAGAAACAACTGCTAACATCCATCAATAATCAGAATAAGAAATGTACAAAAGTATGAATCTCATAAAATTGCAGTCATCAAAAATGAAATGGAACACATAAAGATCGATGTCCTAAGCATTAGTGAGCTGAATTGGACAGGAATTGGCCATTTTGAATCCTACAATCTTATGGTTTACTGTGCCAGGAATGACGAACTGAAAAGGAATAGGATCCCATTCGTCATCAAAAACAAGATTTCAAAATTGGTCATAAAGTACAATGCTGTCTGTGATAAAAGTGATAGGATAATAACCACACACCTACAAGGAAGACCAGTTAATACAACTAGAATTCACACTTACTAACCAATCACTAAAGCCAATGATGAAGAGATTAAAGAATTCTACCAATTTCTTCCAGGAGCCGTGGCAGTATAGTGGATTATGAACTGGGCTGGTAGCTGCAAGGTCAGCAGTTCAAATGGACCAGTCGCTCAGCAGGAGAAAGATGAGGCTTTCTGATTCCGTAAAGATTTACAGTTTTGGGAACTCTATTCAGGGTCATTATGAATCAGAACCAACGCAACTGCCACCATTACCACCAACTTCTTCCATCTGAAATCGATCAAACATACAAGCAAGATGCTTTGATAATTACTGGTGATTGGAATGCAAAAGTTGGAAACAAAGAGCAAAGATCCATAGTTGGAAAATATGGCCTTGGTGATCAAAACAATGCTGGAGATCTCATGATAGAATTTTGCAAGACCAACAACTTACTCATTGCAAGTACTTTTTTTCAACAGCTTAAAACAGTGGCTATACACAGGAATCAAATCGACTGCATCTGTGGGGAAAGACAATGGAGAAGCTCGATATCATAAACACCAAAAAAAGGCTGGGGTCAACTAAGGAACTAACAACTAAGGAATTGCTCAAATGCAACTTCAGGTTGAAGTTGAAGAAAATTAAAACATATCCACAAGAGTGAAAATACAAACTTGAATACCTCCTACCTGAATTTAGAGACTATTTCAAGAACAGATTTGACCCATTGAACACTAATGGCTGAAGACCAGATGAGTTATAAGATGGCATCAAGAACATCATCCAAGAGGAAAGCGAAAGGTCGTTAAAAAGATAGGAAAGACACGTGAGTGGGAGGGGGGAAAGGGCTGAGTTCAACCACATTCCATCAATTCCTGTTGACCTGGAGATGAGACAGAGAAGAGGGAGGGCTGGTTGGTGTCAAGTTTGGGGAAACTTGGGAACTCCTGAGCCCATGGACACTGACCTAGTCACGGATGGCTAGAGCTGAGAGTGAAGCATTGAGCTGATGTGAAGTGGGAGGAGATGTACAAGAACACCCAGAATTGTAGATAGTACCCTTTTGACAGAGCTACGATGGCTTGATGATCAGAACTCGACTAAAGAAAGATAAACAAATTTGATAAAGGAAGCAAGTGTAAATGATAAACTTGACCTATATTTATAGATATAGTAGCTCAAAATACTAACTGAGAGACAAGGAGTCTTCACATCAAGGATCAAGTCTGTCCCCTCTGTACACAAGGTTGATAGGGACAGGCAACTTAGACATTGTTGTTGTTGTTGTTATGTGTCTTGGAGTCGGTTCCGACTCATAGCGATCCTGTACAGGGCTTCCGAGGCTGTAAATCTTTACGAGAGCAGAAAGCCTCATCTTTCTCCTGTGGAGCAGCTGGTAGATTTGAATTGCTGACCCTGAGGTTAGCAACCTGATTCGTAACCACTACACTACCATGGCTACCTAAAATGGGGGGGGGGGGGCTATAAAGGCACAAAGTGGCTGGCTTAAAAGTGTTCAAGAGGGAGTTTAGTTTCAGAGTGTGTGGAGGAAGGTAGAATCCCCACAGAATAGTTTTCATCTTGTCTAGATGGGTCTGGTGAAAGGAGATGGGGATAGGATTCTTTTGATTCAATAGTGAGTAATTGTTATCATGATTAATTGTGATGGTCACAATGTAAAGATAGAAGATGTGCAACAAAAAGACAGGAATAGTTCATCTTACATTCAAGGAACAGAGGACCCTAGGACCATCAAGAGAGAAGAGCATGAGCAGAACGTGGGACCCTAGCCAGAGAAGCAGCGACACCAGAGATGTAGGCAGAGGAGATGGCATAGAGAGACAGAGCAGCTGAGGATTCTAGACTCATGGAAAGAGAAAGGCTGTGTGCTGGCGGCCAGGAGGCAGGCTTGCAGAATGCGGCCTTTGGTTGTTTAAATGACTTTGCATTCCTTAGTGTTTTTGTGTACATCCAAAAAAACCCAAAACAAAACAGAGGGAATAGAAGCAAATACTGTTACCCAATGATGCATGGAGGGGATTGTAATCATTGCAGTGAAATAAAATATGATAGGTTGAGTGTATAACCAATGTTCACCCATGTGAA
>NW_006408594.1:3148956-3183219 GCF_000296735.1 Chrysochloris asiatica | reverse complement strand
TCTTGCTGTAAGGACTTGTTCCCTCTTTTGAGCTACTGCTTCCATAGGTGTAGGTCAAGTTCATCAAATTGTATGAGAATACTTTTTTTTTTCTTTTTACTTCTGGTTGAACTCTGATCATCCAGTCACTGAAGCCAGGATAAGTGGATATTATCTGCAAGTGTGGTTGTTCTTATGCATATGCCCTCTCTTCTTATCAGCTGGGCGCTTCACTCTCCACTCTAGTCCTCTGTGGCTATGTCACTGACTCTGGGCCCAAGAGTCCCCAGGTCTTGCCACACTGCTGGCTAACCAGGTCTTCACCCGGGTTCACAGAAGTCTATTGAACATTGTAGGGCTTAGCTCACCGCTTCATTGCTGTTTCTCCCTCACTTCCCCTTATCGGTGTCGAGCGTGGTCACCAATCACAGTGTGTATTCCCATTGAGTCTTAGTCTTGGAAGGGGGTTTGCACTGAGGGGACCCGACCACTTGCCTTGATGTTTCTTGGGCGAGCAAGTTGCTTGTTCTTGTCGTAACAGTCCGTCTGCCTATGTTGTTTTGTATTTTTCCTGTAGGTCTTTCTTTCAAGAAGTATCTTCTGTTCTTCTAGCCACTCCAGGTTGGTCTGCTTGTCATTTCAAGTATTCACGTTTACTCTTGCACTCATCCCTCTGTCTTCTGCTACGTGGGACTGAGGATCTGTTCTCCAAACCTTCATTCAATTCACAGTGAAAAAGAAAGAAAGAAAGATCAAAGCGGACGTCAGAAAAGACTGAATCTTGCTCTTGAGCATAGAGAAGCTAAAGCGACTGTAAGAAATCAGGAAATAAAAAAACTGAACAGAAAATTTCAAAGGGCAGCTCAAAAAGAAAAAGTCAGAATTATAATGAAATGTGCAAACATCTATAGTTAGAAAAACAAAATGGAAAGTCATGTTCAGCGTTGTTCGTGCTGAAAGAACTTAAGAAAAAAAAATTCAAGGCTGGAGTTGTAATATTGAAGGATTCCACAGGTAAAATGGAGGCCTTGTGTGGTGCTGTAGGATCAGCACTGGGCTGTTAACCATAAGGCTGGCAGTTCAAACCCACCAGCCACTCCTTGGAAACCCTGTACAGGGCCGCTATGAGTCAGAACCGACTCGACGGCACTTAAAAACAACTACATAGGCAAAACACTGAACAATGCAGAAAGCATCAATATGGAAAGAATACAGCGTCACTGTTCCAAAAAGAATGGGTTGAAGTTCAACAATTTCAAGAGGTAGCATATAGCAAGAACTGCTGGTAGTCACACCTTTGAAAAACCAACCATTTGAGATCAAAAGTGCAGCATTTATCCAAGGACAGAGTTCAGAAGGGTTAGGAATGAGGAGGAATGGAAACAGGGAACACAGGGAGAAAGTGATGTTACACTGAGGAGATGGCAGTGAATGAGATGAGACTGTGTCTATCTGTCTAAAAATATGTCTAAACTGTCAAATGTAGAACTAATGATTTGCTCTGTAAACCTGCACCCAAAGCACAATAAAAAGATTTTCTTAAAAAAACACCAATGAGGGAGTAGAAGCAAATACTGTTGAACGATGATGCATGGAGGGGATTGTAATCATTGCAATGAAACGAAAGACGATAAGGTGAGTGCAAAATTGATGTTCTCCCATGTAAACTATCACTCAATTCACACACACACACACACACAAAAGAACCGATGACCAACTGAGAAGGAAGGAGTCTTCACATCAAGGATCAAACACAGGTTTGATGGTGATGGTGTGCTGTGGAGTCGGTTCTGACTCATAGCAACCCTGAATAGGGTTTCTGAGGCTGTAAATCTTTACAGGAGCAGAAAGCCTCATCTTTCTTCTGCAGAATGGCTTTCAAACTGTTGACCTTAAGGTCAGCAGTCTGGCTCATAACCACTGCACTACCAGAGTTCCTTACACAGAGTTTATAGGGATGGGCAACTTAGACATTGGCTACCTAAAATGGGGCGGGAGTGAGCTATAAAGGCACAAAGTGGCTGGCTTACAAGTTTTCAAGAGGGAATTTCGTTTCAGAGCCAGGCATCAGGGGAGGAAGAATCTGCACTGAATAGTTTTCATCTTGTCTAGATGGGTCTGGTGAAAGGAGATGGGGAGAGGATTATTTTGATTCAGTAATGAATAATTATTATCAAGACTAATTGCGATTGTCACAACTGTAAATGTAGAAGTTGTGCAACAAAAAGGGGAGAGTAGTTAGTCTTACATTCAAAGACCAGAGAACCCTAGGATCATCGAAAGGGAAGAGCATGAATGGAGCATGAGACCCTAACTAGAGAAGCAGCAACACCAGAGATGGAAGCAGAGATGAAGACATAGAGAGAGCAGCTGAGGACTCTAGACCCATGGAAAGAGAAAGGCTGTGTGCTAGCAGGCAGGAGGCTGGCTTGCAAAAGGTACCCTTTGGCTGTTTCAATGATTATATATTCCTGCATGTTTTTGTGTACATAAAAAAAAAATAGAAGCAAATACTGTTAAGCGAAGGCGCACAGAGGAGATTATAATCATTGCAATGAAACAAAATACTGTTGGTAGAGTGAAAAACTGATGTTCTGCCATGTAAACTATCACTTAATTCACAATAAAAGCTTTTTTTTTTAAAGGGACCAATGGTATTGAAGGAAGAAGTCCAAACTACACTGAAGGCATTAGTGAAAAACAGGGCTCTGAAAATTGACAAAATACCAATTGAAATGTTGCAACAAACGGATGCATCTCTGGAAGCGCTCATTAGTCTATGCCAAGACAGCTGGAAGACAGCTACCTGGCCAGCTGACTGGAAAAGGTCCATATTTGCGCCCATTTCAAAGAAAGGTGACCCAACAGAATGTGGAAATTTTAAAAAATATAATTAATATGCATACAAATCTATTTTTTCTGAAGATAATCCAAGAACAATTGTAGCAGTACATTGACAAGGAGCTCACAGAAATTCAAGCTGGATCCAGAAAAGGATATGGAACAAGAGATATTGTTACTGACGTCAGATGATCTGGACTGAAAACAGAAAATACCAGAAAGATGTTTACCTGTGTTTTATTGGCTAAGCAAAGGCATTCAACTGTATGGATCATAACAAAACTATGGATAGCCTTGAAAAGAATGGGTATTCCAGAACACTTAATTACACTCATGTGGAACTTGTAGCTAGACCAAGAAGCAGCCATTCGAAATGGAATTAGGGAATACTGCATTGTTTAAAGTCAGGAAAGGTGTGTGTCAGGATTGTATACTTCACTATACTTATTCAATCTGTATGCTGAGCAAATAATCTGAGAAGCTGGACTATTTGAAGAAGTATGAGGCATTAGGATTGGAGGAAGACTCATTAACAATCTGCAATATGCAGATAAATACAGAGTTTTGCTGAATGCAAAGAGTACTTGAAGCACTTTACTGATGAAAATCAAAGAATATAGCCTTCAGTATGGGTTACAACTCCATGTAAAGAAAACAGAATCTTCACAACTGGACCAATAAATGGAGAAAAGATTAAAATTGTCAAGGATTTTATTTTACTTAGACCTACGATCAATACTCACGGGAGCAGCAGTTAAGAAACCAATGTATTGCATTAGCCAAATCTGCTGCACAAGAGCACACAATAAAAGCTTAAAAAAAAAGCCAAACATCAAAAAATCTTGGGACCATAGTTCCAAGGGACAAACAACATAGTCAATTGGCATAACATAGGTCACAAAGATAATGTTCTACATTCTAGTTTGGTGAGTAGCATCCTGTTGCATAAAGAAGACTGAAGGAAAGGCTCAAAGAAAAAATAAAACACGAATCCACAAGATTAACAGCCCACACGAACCATAGTCTCTTCTAACCTGAGACCAGAAGAACTAGACGGTCCCAGCTAACACTACCAATCCTTCTGGCCAGGGATACAAATCCCAGAGAGGATGCAAGAAAAATATAGAACAAAAGTCAAATTTCTAAAAAAAAAGGCCAGACCTACTAGACTGATAAGAGCCTAGAGAAATCCCCATGAAGGTTGCCTCAAGAAAAGCTTTGAACATTGACTTGAAGCTGTTTCTCCAGGTCGCCTTTCAACCTTATAAATTGAATGGTATCACTTGTGAGTAATGTGCTACCTTAACCAATGAACTGGATGAGATCAAGCGATCAACATGTATCCAAAAGCAAAGGAGAGATAGCAGTGAAGGGAAGCTAGATCGACGGAGACATAAGTAATCAAATGGAAATAATGAAGATACTGCTAATGGTTGCAGTTCTAAAAATTGTATAAAAATTTGCTGTATAAATTTTCACCTAAAACACAATAAAAATTATTCAATAATAATAATAAAGTGTTTACGAGCCAAGATATCAGTTTGAGGACTAAGGTGTGCCTGATCTAACCCGTGGTATTTTTGATCACCTCACGTGCTTGCTCGTGGAAGTTGAACAATGAATAAGAAAGATCTGAGAGGAAGTGATGTGTTTGAATTGCCGTGTTGGTGGAAGATACTGAAAGCACCAAGAACCTTCCAGAAGAACAAACAAGTCTTGGAAAAAGTATAGTCAAAATGCTCCTTAGAAGTGACAATGGTGAGATTTCTTCTCACATACTTTGGACACGATATCAGAGGGGACCAGTGCCTGGAAAAGGACATTGTGGTAAAGTAAAGGGTCATGGATGGGAAAAAGAGGAAGACTCCCACCCAGATGAATTGACACAATAGTTTCAAACAACCGTTGTGAGGCTGGCACAGGGCAGGGCAGGGTTTCAATCTGTTGTACCTAGGGTCCCTATGAGTCCAAATGGACTCAACAGCACCTAACAAAAATACTGATAACTGCCTCATTAACAAAGAAAAGCCTGTTCCTAAATGGGGTGGGATTTACAAATATGCTACTGTTGTTGTTGTTAAGTGCCGTCGAGTCGGTTCCGACCCATAGAGACCCTGCAGAGGGTTTCCAAGGAGAGACTGGTGAGCTTGAACCACCCTTTTGGACTCGTAATAACTCTATGTGACAGAGTAGAACTGCCTCAAAGGGTTTACTAGGCTGTCCTGGTGTGATGCTGTGGGTTAATGCACTGGACTGCAAGGTCGGTTTGAACCAAACAGTCGGCAGTTCAAGCTCACCAATCTCTCCTCAGAAACCCTATACAGGGTCGCTATGAATTTTGGCACTTAACAATGTTTACCAAAGCAGATCACCAGGTCTTTCTCTGAAGGAACTTCTGGGTGGATTTGAACCACCCAACTTTTGGCTAGCAGCTGAGCACTTAACTGTTGTACCACCAAGGCTCCTTTCTGCCACTGAATTAAGTCTGACTCATAATAACCCTATATAGGAGTTTCAGAGGCTACAAATCTTTACAGAAAGAGCCTCATCCTTCTGCTGAGGAGCAGTTGGTGGGTTTGAACTGCTGACCTTGCAGTTAGCAGTCTGTGCAATGCTTGTCCTACAGCATCACACCAGGATTCCTTCCACAAGTATATTGTTGTTGTTAAGTGCCACTGAGTTGGTTCTGACTCATAGTGGCCCTGTATAGGGTTTCCAAGGAGCGACTGGTGAGTTTGAACTGCCAACCTTGTGGTTCAAACCCACCTTGAGGTCCCATGCTTTTCTTACAGCACCAGAACTTCTCCACAGTGTAAGGGTTAGAATTTACAACCCATATTTTGAGGGGGTACAGGACCTCTGGTAGCGTAGTGCTTGCGAATCGGGCTGTGAACCTCAGGGTCAGCAGTTCGAAACTACCAACTGTTCCATGGGCGAAAGATGAGGCTTTCTGCTCTTGTAAAGATTTACAGCCTCGGAAACCCTGTGCAGGGTCGCTATGATTCGGAACCGACTTCACAGCACACAACAACAACAATATGAGGCGAGCCCTAACAAAAGCAGCATTCACTGCATTTCCTTGGAATTCTTAGAAACAGTTTCACATCCTTTACAAAACTGGAGGTTGCAACCAACCTTCCTGAAACCTTGCCATTGGGCAAAAGTGGGGTTCACTTGGGGGGTCAGAGGCCCCAGAATGAGCTGAGGGGGCAGGCCAGAGTTTTCTCAGAGCAGCTTTAATGAGAGAGGAGGATCGCAGGCATGGGTATCCCCTACTCCAAAAGCTGCAGTTGAGTCACTGGGCCCCCACCTGCTCTGAGTAAGCCAGGATGAGGTGACTTCAAAAGGACCGCACCTTAATCACAACGGCTTTGAAGGTACTGGGATGAAAGGCCTTGCGAGACATAATTAACCAAGGGGCCTGGAGGAGCCAGGCTTCTGTCTGCAGGCAAACATGCTGAGGGTCCCCATAGGTTCTCCTTACAGGGGCCCTGTTCCTCCCCTCCCAGCCTCTGATGTGCAGTTCCTAAGCCTCAGACGTCATGGAACAATGGAGAGAACAGAGAGACACTGTTGGTGGTACCTTCAAACTAAGGGACCAAGGAAGAAGACCCAGACGGAAGGAGGAGGGTTAGGTGGCTCCACGTCACCATGGTAACACTGATCCAAACACCAAACCCTGTCTTCCTCATCAACCCATGCGTAGGCAGAGAAGTATGGCCTGAGCGTGAGGCATAGTCCACAGCTTGGGAGACGTGTGTGGCTGGAGCTTGGAATGTGTTCATTCCTTTAATGATTTGTGGATGCCTGTGTCGTAGTCTTTGGGAATTAGTGGGGGGATGATATTCTGAATTATAACTTCTCATGTCTGTTTCTGAAACAGAGCCTAGAGAGAGATTTAATAAAATTATAGCATGGTTCTGGCTTGTTCCCCAGGTGTGATTCTGATTTGCGCTAAGAGTGTGGAGTGTGACCCAGGTGACCTTCTCTATGTCTCAGTGTGGGATTTAAATCATCAGTACATAGGATTGGGCACAGAGCTGTTCATCTGAGGTCTTCTTTACTCTCTACTGCAGGTATCAGCTCCCCCACCTCCATTTTAGAGGAGGCAATTAAGACCTGGACAATCAGGGGTCTGAGCTGGCTGTCTGGACCCCAAACTCTGAGTTCCTCAACCTTCTGTACTCTGCTCCGTCTTAGCCCTGCATAAGCCCAGATAATGTTTGTTGCATGAATAAAAATGACTCACCAGGTGGCATGTTTGCTCTCTCCAAACTGGGCAAGATTTCCTGGTGACTGTTTGGTGTACTTAATAAACAATTTACATGCTTGATACATCCTGGTCATCCTCCTGGCTTCAACCTAAATATCACTTCCCCTGAAGCAGATAGCCACTACCCACCCTCACCCCCCATATACGTTGTTGTAGTTGTTAGGTGTTGTCTAGTTAGTTCCAACTCACAGCAGCTCTCTGTACAACAGAATGAAATTCTGTCCACCTGGTCCTGCACATTCCTCAATTCTTAAATACAGGAGAGGAATGGACACAGTGGCTCTGACAATCGGCTTACATGTAACTAACACAGCATCAAGCAGTGTTTCCTTCTGTTGTGTAAAAGGTCACTATGAGTTAGAACCAACTCAATGGCATCTAACAAAAACTACTTTTCTCTAGGGACTGGTCCCTCCTGATAACATGTCCATTGTACATGAGCTGAAATCTTGCCATCGTCACATCTAAGGAATATTCTGGCTGTACTTCTTCCAAAACCAATTTGTTCATACGTCTGGCAGTCCATGGCATATTCATTAGTCTTTGACAATACCGTAATTCAAAGGCATCAATTCTTCTTTGGTCTTCATTATTCATTTTCCAACTTTCGCATGCATCTTGTTGCTGCTGTGTGCAAGCTGCAAACCTTTACAGGGGCAGAAAGCCTCATCTTTCTCCTGAGGAGAGACCAGTGGATTTGAACTACTGACCATGTGATTAGCAGCCCAATGTGTAAACCACTACCCTATTGTTGTTGTTAAGCGAACCTGCATAGTGTTTCTGAGGAACAATTGGTGGGTTTGAACTGCTGACCTTGTAGTTCCAAGTCCAATGCTGATCCTACAGCACCACACAATGCACTATGCTACTAGAACATCCATGTTAGGTGATTGAAGAGACCACGACTTGGGTCAAGAGGACCTCAGTCCTTCAAGCGCCATCTTTGCTTCAAAAATCGCCATTGGATTTCTTGACTGCAGCTTCAATGAGCATTGACTGTGGATCCAAGTATACTGCAACCTTGACAACTTCAATTATAGTCTCATCATGATGTTACTTAACGGTCCAGTTGTGAGGATTAAGGAGTTAATTAAGAAACAGCTGCTAACGAGTTGACTCTCACAGCGACCCCTGCATGGGTCAGAGTAGCATAGATTTTCAATAACGGATGTTTCAGAAGTAGGATCATGAGGCCTCTCTTCCAAGGCACTTGGAACCTCCAACTTTCATTAGGAGTCAAGCGTGTTAACCTGTTTACCACTTAAGGATAAATCAGAAACCAGGGGAAATGGCAGTAGGGACAGTTCTAGAAAGACTTGTCTGATTATAGCTTTTTATGTAGCTTGATTTGAAACATGTAAAGGAGTCCTAAGGTGGTTATGAATCGGGCTGCTAACTTCATGGTTGGCAGTTTGAAACTACCAGCTGTCCTGTGGAAGATGAGGCTTTCTGCTCCCATAAAGATTTGCAGCCTTGGAAACCCTGTGCAGGGTCACTATGAATCGGAACTGACACCACGGTACTTAACAACAACAATAAAAGGAGTCCTGGTGTGGTGCTATAGGATAAAGCACTGGACTGCAAGGTCAGCTTGAACCACAAGGTTAGCAGTTCAAGCCCACCAGCTGCTCCTTGGGAACTATGCACAGGGTTGCTATGATTCAGAACTTGCTGGACCCAGGCACTTAACAACAAAGTTTATATAACTCCACCCCTCCAAAGAGACAGTATAGACATAAAACCAAACAGTTTTATGTCTCACCACTGGACCAATAAACACCATTCTTATCAATGGAGAAAAGATTGAAGTTGTCAAGGACTTCATTCTTCTTGGATCAACTATCAACATTCGCGGAAGCAGCAGTCAAGAGATCAGACGACGTATTGCACTGGGCAAATCTGCTGCACAGGAACTTTTTAAAGTGTTGAAGAGCAGTGATGTCAGCTTGAAGACTAGGGTGCGCCTGACCCAGGCCATTGTGTTTTCAATAGCCTCATATGGATGCGAAAGCTGGACAGTGAATGAGGATCGTAGAATTGATGCATTTGAGTTGTGGTGTTGAAGGAGAATACTGAAGGTGCCATGGACTGCCAAAAGAACCAATAGATCTGTTTTGGAAGAAGTGCAGCCAGAGTGCTCCTTGGAGGCCAGGATGGCTAAGCTTCGTCTCTCCTACTTTGGACATATTGTCTGGAGGAAACAATCGCTGGAGAAGGATGTCATGCTGGGTAGGGTGGAGGTTCAGAGAAAAAGAGGAAGACCCCCAACGAGATGGATCAGCCAGGTGGCATCATTGATGGACTCAAGTGTGGCAGCGGTAGTGAGGTTGGCCCAGGATTGGACATTGTTTCGTTCTGGGGTGCATGGGGTCGCTATGGGTTGGTTCTGACTCGATGGCACCTGACAACAACAACAACAACCCCTCCAAAGAAAATCATACCAAAATGAGGAAAAAGCATTAGCTCATTGATAAAATAGACAGTAAGAAAACAATGATTTCAAACTGCTTCTAGACACTGCATATCCTTTGTGGGTCTATATTCTATGGACAGAAAGAGCCAAGAGTAAATATATATTATTTACTGTTTATAATTTAGCAGTAATATTAAAAGGGTAATTTTGAAATACATATTGTAGGATGTTCACTTTAAGAGACAAATAAAGCCTTCCCCCTCAGGGTCCACAGTTTGTAACTTTCCATCTGGTGTTTGTTGTCAGAGGTCTGGCCCTGAGGGACTGGGCAACTCCTCTACTCAACGTGTGCCGTGGTGGTGATGGTCCTGGTGGTGGTGGTGGTGTGCCATGGAGTCAGTTCCCAGGCTGCAAATCATTACTGGAGCAAAAAGCCTCATCTTTCTTATGTGGAACAGCTGGTAGTTTTGAACTGCAGCCCAACTCGAAACCACTACGCTATCAGAGTAAACTGCATTTTGTGGGTGGCCACTGTGTCCTCTCTTCCCCCGCACCAGGCAGGTGTCACCCTGAGTGGGCTGTCCACCCCCACATTTCCTGGGCTTTGCATTCACATACACTGGCTGAGCCCCCATGCTCCATGGTGAAGGGCTGCCAGCTCCAGACCCCACCTTTGCCAACAGTGACCCGTTACCAGACCAACAAGAAAGACATGTTTCTGGGCGTTCAGGCTGTGGGGTCATTGGGTCTTCAAATGCCAACACTGGAATGCCTGTTACAGGGATCTAACCTCAAAACGAGTCCAAGGTGGCACAACGGTTACGCGCTTAGCTTTGAGAGGAAGGACCAGTGACCTACTTCCAATGTCACTGAAAATCCCGTGGAGCACAGTTCTACTCTGGCACGTAGGGGGTCACCAAGAGCCAGAATTGTATTCACAATGTCTAAGAATCCCCCATCCCCTCCCAGGTGGCTTTTGGGGCTTGGGTTAAAAATCAATAGGCCAGCACACTACGGCAAATTCTCTTACAAGCCAAGTGAAAAGCAGGTAAAGCCCAGGGCTGTGTGGCTGAAGGAACACACCCAGGGTCACCTGTGGCTCAGGCAGGACAGCTCTGGGATAGGAACTGGGTTCAAACCTGCTCTGAGACCAGTTGAGCTGTGGGATCTTGGGCAAGTCAATTCTCTTTGGACTAGTTGCCAGAATATTTCTGTTAATACCCGAGAGGAATATGGATAGCACTTTTGTGTGAATGAATTTATTATGTAAAGCAGTTTGTGAGATGGGCGAAGGTAGAAATGTCGTCTTCCATACGGGAGACGGGGGTTCAATTCCCAGCCAATGTCACTCATGTGCAGCTCTCACCTGTCTCAGTGGAGGCTTGTGTGCTGCTAGGATGCTGAACAGTGGACTTTCCAGAAGGTTAGACTAAGAAGAAAGGCCTAGTGATCTCCTGAAAATCAGCTAATGAAAACCCTGTGGATCCCCACTGTCTAGTGTGCAACCGGGCGGTCTTTCCACTGGGCCTGGGGTCTCCATGAGCTAAGGGCCCATACACTGGCTCCTGACATCTGTGAAGAATCTAGAATGTTGCTTCTCAAGTGTAGTTCTGGGCTGCCGATCTCACCGGGCGACTGCTGTGCATGGAGGACCCAAGGCCTTATGCAGTCCTCCTGGGATCCCCAAGGGGCACACAGGGACACTTTAGTTCAAGTTTCAGAACAGCCCAGGGGCATATTGAAAGACCGCCCTGTTAAGTGTTAAGTTGGTTAAGTGTTGGTTGGCCTGCTAAACAAGGTCAGCGGTTCAAACTCACCAACCACTCTGTGGGAGAAAGATGAGGCTGTTTGCTCCTATAAAGATTTACAGTCTCAGAAATCCCAAGGAGCAGTCTGACATGGTTGCTATGAGTTGGAATCGACTCGATGGCACTGAGGTGTTTGGTTTGGGATACGGTGACATAATTTCTGCAGTCCTTTTATGAGGTGTTTTTGTCCCTCAGTGACCACAGAGTCCTGGAGAGGCCTGAGCAAAGAGGCGGACAAAGGCTGCCCACATGACTTTCTCCTTTTCTACTTTATTACTTCAAATTAACAACCACAATAAAGCTCAAAAAAGTCCAATATTTACACAGGAAAAAAGTATAAAATTCCCCCCAAAGTTCTTCAGTATTTTTTTTTTTTCAGTTTTTAAATTACAAAGTAATAAAAAGCTTTGCTCTTTAATTGAAAAAAAAAAAGGGAAACAGAGGTAAATAAATTAGGAAATAGAGACATGGCGAAAACAAAGATCAGAACAAAAATGGGTGTGAACTTGGAAGGACGGCGAAATCCCACACCCCATCTGACCACAGGCTCCTCCTCAGAGAGGCGGGAGCCAAGGAGAGGGGGGACCCAGGTCAAGACCTGGGGATGAATTTATAGCCCAAGAGCCAGAAGCTTCCTGGGAGTGGTCTCCACAGAACAGGAACAGATGGGAGGGGCCGCCACAGGCTGATGACAGTCTGAAAAGTGAGAGTGGTAAAGACCCTGTGTGCCCTACTTGAGGGACCTGGAGGTCACTGCCCACCCCCAACAGCCTGTCAGGGGAAGAACACAAAAGTAGGCTGGCAGGTGGGGCTGGAGCACCTGCTATCCTGAGGACACAGGTCACAAACAGACGCACACAAGGTTTTTCAGCTCATCCCTACCTCTCTACCAGCTCGGCAAGGCTTTTGTAGAGAGACAAAGGCAGGCCCCAAATGCTCAGGAGACATTGGCAAAGGCCCAACGCAGAAAGTCAGCCACTGTTACCTATAACAGCCAATGGGACGAAGCCAGCTGCCCACTGTCACCCGGCCCCAGCCCGACGGCATGGGGGCTACATCTCCAACAGTGGGGCCATCCTCGCCCAGCTGGTGCCCGGGGGGAAGGGGGGGTGGGCCGAGTGGGGCCTTGGCGTCTGGCACATGCAGCCCCGAGACGGGACCGTTTGGCAGCCTGAAGGTTGGGGCAGTGGAGAACGTGGGCACAAGAATCCTCCGTGGGGAGGACCTCCCGTATCTTCTTGCCATTGGCAAAAATAAAAATAATCAAACAAAATCCGTTGGTTTTGTGCTGGGTTGTTTTCTTGTTGTTGGATGTGTGTGGTTTCTCTTCTTTTCTTTCCATTTTTGTTTTTGTTGGTTTTTAAAATTTTTTTAAAGAAAATACAGTGAAGACACTAGAAAGGGGCAGAGAGGAGACAGATCAGGTTCCAGTTGGTCTCTGGCCACCCACCCACCAGCCCCATTTCAGCTCCCCTCACTGTCCCCCTGGGGCCCCAGAGCTGGCTCAGGGCCCAGCCCACAGCAGATGCGAGGACAGAGACTCACTGTCCTTCCTGCCCTCTCAGGGAGGGGTGACTACCACACCTGTCCCACCCAGCCATGGTCCAGCCAGAGCAGGGGCTGGGGCCTGAGGACTGAGTAAGCCCCACTTCTATAGAGACAAGTATACTCAGGATGTGCTGGTATGACGCCAAGTCCCTGAAACGGAAACCATAACCTGCCAACATGATTTTGGGTCTTCCTTCTCTGGCAGCTGTCTCCCCATCCTCATGCAGCCCGTCAGCCCCACCTGGCTCAGCTGGCCAGAGAGGCCACCCGTGGGTTTGCAAGGACTACCAAGGGCTTCCTCTGACAGCACAGGGCACCAGTCTGAGTGCTTTGCAGGAATTAACCTGCTTGACCACACAGACGCTGGGAGTTGCAAGACTGGGCCAGGGCCCTAGACCAAGCATGGATCCACGACCAGTCCCTTTGCAACACCGTTTCCCAGAATATGCTACTGCAAACGGAGAGAGGACTGGCCCCGGGGAAGGAAGGTTTCCAACAGAAATGAGCCCTCCCCCATGCCTCACACGATTTGGCAAGGTCTACGGAGCTCTGGTAGCATAGTGGTTATGAATCGGGCTATGAACCGCAAGGTCAGCAGTTTGAAACTACCATTGGTTCTGTGGGAGAAAGACGAGGCTTTCCGCTCCCATAAAGATTTACAGCCTCAGAAACCCTGTCCAGGGTCGCTATGAGTCGGAACCGACTGTACAGCACATAACCACCACCACCAAGGAACTCTGGTAGCATAGTGGTACCGACTCCATGGTACTTACCAAAAAACAACAACAAGGTTTTCAACTCTCAAGGCCTCTTGGTTTTGAGGACTGCCTAGGCTGCTAGCACCCCAACCACACTGGCTTCCTCCTCAGGCCGGGGCCGCAGCCACTCACTCACCTACGCAAATACTGGTCTGTGGTGGCTCCTCTTCACTTCCCCAGGTGGTCAAATGGCACGCTGGTCTTTGGGGAGGTGGTGCCGAGGAAATAAGCATTAAGTTAAGTCCCTGAGTTTGTTGACAATGTTGAAGTGGCTAATCCCTCCCTCCTCACTGTGGATCCCACCAAACCCCTGAGCTCACAGAAGGGTTCTGGCATCTCCATGATCCCAGGGGGTCCTCACTTTAAAGGAAAGGAAACCATGACCTAGAGAGAAGGTCCCAAGACTGTCAGCCTTCCAGTTGTGGCCCCTGAGGCTCCTTCTCCACACGGGTGTGTGGGTGGGTGGGTGGGGGGCAGGGAACGAAGGATAAGCTCCCACCCTAAGACACTGCCCCACACCTCCTGACTTTCCTAGTCTACACATGGCCCTGAAGCAGGAACATGGGACTCAATCTGTGCTCTCAGTGCTCACCAAGACCCATGGGGACTTGATAATGGCAGGGACTTTGAGCACCTATTCTGAGCCCCTGGCACCCACCCTGGCTAGCCCTGGCAGTGAGGGCTGATTCCAGCTCGCCCCACTTCTGGAACCCAGAGGATTATCTGTGGTCAAGCCCCTGCTCACCTGTGAAGCTGAAATCCGGGACACCTCTTGCCGCCCAGTGAGGTCGGAGGACGAGACGTTGGCCGGCGCGCCTCTGTGCAGCCTCATACTCACTTTCCTCTCTCTGTCGACTCGGGAGATGGCTCTGGGAGAAGTATTGCCTACAGGAGGGGAGATCACCCTCAATGTGGGCCTCCTCAGGGGCTCTGCCCACCACCTGGGGCCCTGCTTACCAGCTTGCTGGATGCGGGAGGCTGGGGTGGACGTCACAGGCTCGGCAGCACTGCGGAGCCGGTTGGCAGTGGCCCCCGTGGGGGGTCCAGGGGGCAAGGCCCGGGTCGCAGACCCTCGCAACTGCCCCATCCTCTCCTCGCGCTCGTGTTCTCGCCGTTCCCGGTCCATGTCCTCGGGGTTCCGGGCTGCACCCTATGGGATTTGAGAGGAGATACACATTGAAGTCAGGGTGTTTGTGACCCAGAGCTCCCCTAGGGCAGAGCAGGGTAAGGGGCATGTGTGTACCTCGAGGGAGAGGAACCTCAGACACTCTTGGCTCCCTGAGCCCCAAAGATCAGGAAAACAAGACCCTCAAGGCCTGGAAATGACCCATGATCACGCAGTCCAGTAAGACAAAGCCACACAAACCTCCACAGAGAAGGGAGGGGTCTGAGGTGCACAGGGACCCAGCGCCCTGGCCTCATGGAGGATGCTGTCGGAGTTGAGCACCTGCTCCAAGGTGGCCAAGGGGTTAGGGCCTGTGCACACAGCCCTTGACATCTCAGGCTTTCAAACTGAGCAGGGCAGGTGTCTGGAAGCCCAGAGAGGAGAGAGTACATGTCCCAAGTGACCAAGTTCATCGAAGGCAGGGCCAAGCCTTGAGCCAAAAGCTCTCCCGTCGGAGGACTACCCTTTCTGTGCCCTGGGGCCCACAGGGCCACTGTCTGCCTTGGGTAGGAATTCAGGGGAGCTGGAGCAGAAACAGGGCTAGATGCCCCAGTGAAGAAGGATGAGGACCTACGGCCAGAGCAGGAACGTTCTGAGCCCCGGAGACCTGCCCTCCAGCCAACGACGCCCCAGCGTAGGAGGAAATGAGAAAGGCCCAGAGAGGAGCGTGCGCAGGAGCGGCACCTGGCGCGTTACCTAGTTGGTCCTGGGGCCGTCCACAGGGAAGGGCGGGGGGCTGGCATGAGGGGGGCCGCATCTGTGGAGAAGAGAGCTGCAGGCTGAGTTGGAGGGCTGCTCACAGGTCAGAGGGCAGGGGTTCCTGTAACCCTGTGTTTGCTCCCAGGGGGCCGAGAAGGCCAGTGAAGGGGTTGCTCTTGCCTTGCAGCAGACCTGGGACCAGACCGATCCCTGAATTCTGGTGAGGAAGTGGGACCCCTGCCTGTGGTCACACAGCTTGGGGACAGCACCCCCATGGGACACTGTTAAGAGATCTGCCTTAGGGGAACAGTGCAGGAAAGAATCCCCCCTCCCAGTCCTCTCTCCCAGTGCCCTGTCCAGGCAGGCTGGAGACTGCCAGCACTACCCCCAGAACCACAGCAAACCCATGGACCACCCATTTACTAAACACCTCCTGTGGGCAGAAGGCTGAGCCACCCCATTTCATAGTATGGGAAACTGAGGCCCACTGATTTGCTCAGAGGTGCACGACCCTGGCTGAGGGGAAGGCTGGAAGTCCTGCCCTTTAGGCCACAGTAGGCCTTAGCCAACATTCTCCACACTCCCACCCATCCCAAGCGACGTCTCAAGAAACACAAGCCAGGGAGCCTTCTTGGGCTTTATTTGCCAACAACAAAGTACAAAAGGTGAACCCCAAGATCCTACAAGCTGGATTTCTGTGTTGATTTTCTCCTGGTCGGTTGGCTCCAGGCTCCCAGGTCCTCTGATGCCCAATGTCAAGGGAATGGCCACTTTAAGGAGGGAGGGAGTCAGCACAGAGCCCTGTCCACCAGCAGGTGCTGCTGAAGACCTCCTGCAGACAGAGATGGGAGGCACCTGGCCGTAGGGTGAAGGGTGTGGAAGGTCCCACTTTGTTCAGCAGAAGCTTCTACCAGGAGGCTGCAGGGGTTGAGCTCAGCACGCTGCTGCCGGGGTCAAAGATGCACAGTGTCAGTGGTCCGCGAGCCAGAAGAGGATGGTGGAGAAGAATGTGGTTGGTGGCTGGACCCAGCTTCTGACTTGAGGGCCTGTCCCAAAGGGGGCCTCGGGACAGGGGTCAGAGCCCCAGCGATGGACAAGCAGGGTGCTCCTGGCTTGGGTCTTGTCGGTGCACTGTTCCACCTGAGGTTCTGTCACTGAGTCTTCTAGAGTGGCGTGTGTCCGAGAACTTTCTGTGATGATGGGAAGGCTCCTGTCAGCCTAGTGAGGGGAGCTACTAGCCCCTCGAGGAACCTGAGGACTTGAAATGTGGTGAAGACAACTGAGGAACTTGCTTTCCAGTTTTACGAAATGCGAACTCATTTCAAATGAGCCCCAAGTAGCCAATGGCTACCATGTTGGACAGCGCAGGTAGAGAGGATGCAAAATCTGTTCTTCGGGCTGTACTGAGCCGCAGAGTCAAGCCACCCGCAGTACCAACCTTGAGATGGCTTTACTGAAGGAATGAGTGTCTCGTGGCAAGAGGAGCTGTAGTCCCCTAGCTCTCAGCCATGGCCCAAGCCAGGAGATCAGGGTGAAAGGTCCCCTGTGCCCACCTCCCATCCCCAGCCCTGAACAGGAGGGCACCAGATGTCCCCCACTTTAAGATCCTTAGCCTGCAAAAACCCTGTTTTCCGTGCAATGACCCCAATCTGAGACAGAAAGAAAGGAGAGCTTTGGGCTCGAGTGTCCTGGAGAACAAGCCGCAATCCTGAGCGTCAGCCGAGTGGGCTGAGTGCACCGCCATGAAAGGAGAGCCACACCAGGATGGAGCAGGGGCTTTAATGTTCAGGTGACATACACAGGCTGCCCACTGGGCCTAGCTGGGGAGCCTTCTCCTGTCTGCCCCCACCAGGCCCCTGCAGGACAGTGGCCTTCATCCCTCCTCCAGATTCCTGCTTCAATCCCAAGGAGCCTCAGCTGGCGCCTTCTCTGCCAGCCACGCCCACTCAGGGATCACCACCACCATCCCACAGGACACCTCCTTGGCATTTGACACTTGACAACATCTGAACTGGGCCCTGGTGTCCAGACCATGGGCCAGTAGTTTTGGGGGGGCAGCTCCTCCAACTCCTCCACCTCCTCCACAGGCCTATCTGGAGGGTCCTGGGTGCCCAGGGGCGCCGGGCACCTGGAAGGGACAAGAGACAGCACAGCAGACACTCAGCCTCCTGTGCTCGCCCAGCCCAGTGGACAAGTCTTAGACAAGTCAGGTCTTGGAGGGTCCTTACCAGTAGGCGGGTGGGTTCGTGGGCCCAGCGCAGGGACAGGGGCGGGGGGAGGGTGGCGCAATGACTTCTCTGTCACAGGGCTGGGGCTGAGCCTGGCTCGTGGATGCCCCCTTTTCCAGAAGAGATTTGAAAGAAGACATGCGAATCACGGCTTCCAGAGCCTCGGGAGCAGCTGAGGAGCTCTTTACTCCACCCCCACACCCCAGGCCTCTTAGAAGAGGGAGACTGATTGGCCACCTAGCAAGACCCAGGGTCCCATGACCAGGAAGAAAGAAAGCAGCATGGATGAGTCTAAGCCAGCTAGGGGGACCCCAGTGAGAGTCACCACCTGGGATGTGCAGAACAGGAGGAGCAGAAGGGCATAGACAACCATCAGGGCAGCGGCGGGGTTCGCCAGCGCCACCCAGGCCCCGCCGGGGGCACCTAGGAGGAACTTGAAGGCAAGCCAGGTGCGTCTCATCCTGGTGTGAGGTGGCACCCTGCCTGGGCTCCACTGCCTGCGGTGGTGCCCACTGTCATCACTGATGAAGGTGGAATCAGGGGAACAGGGGGCCCCAGGGACCCCACGTGCACCGTCCAGCTCGTAGCTGCCGTGACTCGGGAGCCCCTCCCGCCATCGGGTCACTCTGACCTTCTGAGTTAAGGTCAGCCCTGTCCAGTTCCCCAAGCCCGCCTTGGCCTTTAGGTGACTCACGAATTTGAGCATGTTCCAGTCGAAGACATAGTCGTAGGAGAAGCCTTGCCGGTGGAAGAGATTGCGGAAGAGCTGGCGCAGGTAGGAGTAGTCAGGCTTGTCGTCAAACCGTAGGGAGCGGCAGAAGTTGAGGTATGTTGAGAACTCGGCTGGCAGGGAACAGAGAGGCCACTGTGAAGCTACACACTTCCAGGCTCACCAGCAGCCAGCTGTCCTAGTCCACCTACTCTGTCCCTACAAATAAGTTCAGTCTAATACGGGGCAAGATGAAGGCAGTACCGATCTATGTGCCTCCCCACGGTGATAAAAGCCTAAGCGACCCATAAGCAGAGCCTCTGAAGATAGAATGAGAGCAACCGAAGGTCTGTGAAGAATGAGCAAGTAGCCTCTTCCAATAGGCTGGCTCTGAAGGACCTTAGTTCACAGCTCTTCACTTGTTCTTGCCGAACATTCAGGGGAAACTGGTCATTGCCGACCAACAGCTAGGCTCAAAGGCTGTTCAAAAAACATTCATTCCTTTCTCAAAAAAGGAGAAAGAGAGAATGCTGGAGAGAGTCCTTGGAGATCAGGCCTGAGTGTGGGATGGAGAGCAGGCTGGGGAGGGTCCAGGCCTGCTAGCTGAATCAGAGCAGCGACAACAGCCTGTGGCTAATGTGCTAGGGACAGCAGCGGTGGCAGCTAAGACTCGGGGTGACCTCACCTTAGAAAATGCTGATGCCACCCCCCTGGGGCTTGGGTTGGGGCTACTCACAGGGGTAGCCTTTGCACAGGACCTCGATGGGCGTGGACATCTTCTTCTCACTGATCCGTTCGTACTTCTGGCGCTTGGTGGCCGCCTTGAGGCCCTGCCACGGCAGGGAGCCCAGGTTGAAGTACATGAGGACGTAGCCCAGACTCTCCAAGTCATCACGGCGGCTTTGCTCTGCACAGAGAATCAGGGCCAGGGTGAGGTCCCAGGGCAGAGGGCGCCAGCTCCTCCACCTGCAGGATGTCACTGAGGGGACATGTCCTCATCGGGTTCGCGGGTGCTGCCATTCTCCCCTCCCACAGAGCAGGGGCCTGAGGATCAGGATCTTTCCATTCAGTGTGGGCCCGCATTGTCCAGCTCATGCGCCCAGGTGACTCCTTGACAGGGCAGCCTGGCATCAGCCAGGCCAGGGGTCAGATCCCACACTGATACCAGCTAAGCTACCTGGGTGACCCCTCAGAGCCTGTGCTCCTCCCTCCATGAAAGGGAGGATGTGTCTGAACCCTTCCTGAGGTTGCTATGAGGAGGCAGCAGTTAGGCCCTCTATGGAAGGGTGGCCAGACACAGGCTCAGGCTTGGGGACAGCTGGGGAAGGGACTCTCTCAGAGTGAGGCTCCCTGGAAAAGTGTCTGGGAGCAGTAGACAGCCATGGCCGGCAGCTGCCATTCACTGACCAATGCCCAGGTGCGTGTTGATGGAGGCGTAGCGCGCTGTGCCAGTCAGGTTCTTGTTTTCCCGGTAGGGGATGTGCTGGTGGGTGCGGGCGTCCCGATATTTCTTGGCCAGGCCGAAATCGATGATGTACACCAGGTTCCCCTTCTTGCCTAGTCCCATGAGGAAGTTGTCGGGTTTGACGTCCCGGTGGATGAAGTTCTTGGAGTGAATATACTCAATTCGGCTGATCTGGGGTGGGTGAACGGATGCCAAGTCATTCGGCAAGTGTGCAACAGAAGGATTTTTGCTCTGGGTCCCCACTAGGGGCTGGGGAAAAAGATCTGTCTACAACTATGTAATAAGAGAACTTGAAGGGGAAGGCCAGGGAAAGCTTCCTGGAGGAGGTGACATTCAAGATGGACTTTCCAGGAGGAGTTCACCAAGCCTGTGAAGGAGCACGTGTGTGCCTATGTGTGGTGGTGGGGAGAGAGGAGGCAGGCAGAGAGCAAAGGCCAGAAAGCTAACAGCAGATCCAGAAACAAATCTATCTAGGAAGACACCGGGGTCCCTATGGGAGTCCTACCTGCCTGCCTGAGACAGAGGGCAGAGCACTACTGACCTACTCTTCAGCAGAGGTGACAGGGACAGAGAGCCCAGGGCTTCAAGAGCACCAAGGATAGGACTTGCCCCCTAGCTTCCAAAGGACACCAAAGTCAGGTGACAGTGCACACTTCTCTTTTCATTAATCGAGGTTTTGAAAGCTCGAATGAGCATCAGCATGTGTCCTGCCTATATAGCACGGTGCTGCCCCTTGTGGGGCCTCAGGCGTCATCTCCCATCTAGACAGCACAGCTGACACTCTGATGACCAGGGCCAGCCCCACACATAGTTCCAGGTCAGACTCCTACAATCTTTGTTTTTCAACATTACTGTCCTCCCTTTTGTTTATAAAGGGTTCATTTGGGGTACATGCTCTGGTCCAGGTATTGGGCAGTGTCCTACTTACCCATCAACAAGGCGACTGAGGCTCAGAGAAGCTCAGCAACTCACTGAGGGACACCATGCTGGGGCAAGACCCACGCCTGTGTGAAAGTCCCTCAGTCTTAGACCCTCCCCCAGAACCCAACTCAGAAGGTCTGCTGGAATCCTACCGCCTGGAACAAGAACTAGGCCCCTCTGATGTCCTGTTACCGCCTCTTCATCTAGGGGTCTCGGGAGGTGGGAGGTGGCAGGGCGGGCAGCTGGCGGGGACACTCACCATCTGGTCGGCCAGCAGCAGCACCGTCTTGAGACTGAACTTGCGAGAGCAGAAGTTGAATAGGTCCTCGAGGCTGGGTCCCAGCAGCTCCATGACCATGACGTTGTAGTCCCCCTCAGCTCCACACCACTTGATGGACGGGATCCCCACTGAGGGCCAGGCAGGGGCTTCCATCAGGGGCTGTCCCACCCTCCCACCCCCTCCACTCCACACAGTCTGCCAGGCCCCTGGCCCTCACCTCCGCCCTGCATCATCTTGTAGAACTTGCTCTCAATATGTAGTTGGGGATGCTTCGTTTTCACACACTCCAGTTTGATGGCCACTTCTTCACCAGACGCAATGTTGGCACCTGCCCACGGGGGAGAAGCAAGGGACCATGGTTATCCTTGGCTGGTTGGAGCAGCCCCAGGCTCCCCAACTCAGCGTTTCTGAGGTCTGTTGCGTACCAGGCCTGGGTCAACTCAGCATCCACCTTGAGGTCCTCAGAACCTCTTGGGGAAGGCTGGAAGGAGGCAGGGCTGGACAGCAAAGCTGGGTGGGGTGGGTGTCAGAGAAGAGCAGCTAAGTAAAGTGAAGTAGATGAGAAACCACAGATCAGTCAGAGGAGCACAGGTGGGGTGAGCCCGCAGCAGCCCAAGGTAAGGGACAGAACTCTATCCAGCGGAGCAGGTGCCACTGAAGATGTTCGAGTGGGAGGGAGGGCTTGAGTGGGGAGGTTGGGGGTTAGAGAGGGGCGGGGCAAGGCTGGTGCAAGGAGCCTAGTGGAGATGATGAGGGCCACAGCAAGAGTCCCTGGGTGGAGCAGATGAGTAGCAGCCTCCTCTGATAAAGAGGAAGACCCCAACAACATGGACTGACACTGTGGTAGCAGCAACAGGCTCAAACGCAACAACCATGAGGCTGGTACAGCACCGGGCAGTGTTTGTTCTGCCGTGCTGAGGGTTGCTATGAGTCGGAACTGACTGGACGGCACCTAACAACACAACAACTGCTAACCTACAGGCTGGGGGCTCAGATCCACCCAGAGGCACCTTGGAAGAAAGGCCTGGTGATCTGCTACTGAAAAATCTGCCACTGAGAACTCGGTGAAGCACAGTTGACTCTGACCCACATGGAATCACCATGAGGTGGGAGTCAAACTAGCCCATCTCAATACTGATCCTGTGAAAGGCAGCCCCCACACCTCCCCTCCTACGTCTCATTCAATTCACAAGGAGCCATTCCCATTTTACAGATGAGAAAACGGAGACTCAAGTCCAGTGTCACACAGCTAGTAAATAAATGGTGGATTAGAGGGATCAACCCCAGCTCTGCTGGCCTCTCAGTCTAGGGAAGAGGGCCTTTCCCACCACACTCTTGGTATCTAGGGGCTCTGCCTGTGGAAATACCCTCACACAAAACCCTGGGGCTGCCCCATGGCTCAAGAAGTCACAAAAGGGACCCAAAAATCCAAATCGCAGCTGCTTCCTTGCCTCAGTTTCCCTAGCTAGATGAGCTGGGCTAGGTGAGAGCTAGGCTGAGGCAGGGAAACTGTATCTGCTGTTAATTAAGCAATGCAGTTCTAAGGAGCCCTGATGGTGCAGTGGGTTGAGCACTGGGCTGCGAACCAAAAGGCTGGCAGTTTACACCCACACAGGAGAACCAAGAAGCAACAGCTTACTTCTGTAAAGATCTGCCACCTTGGAAATCCTGTGGGTAGTTCCACTGAGCCCTAAAGGGTTGTGATGAGTTGGAATCGACTTACCAGCAGAGAGCTAGGTAGGTTTGGTTCAGTCCTTACACACTCAAAGATAGAAAAGAAGTACAGAGACAGACACAATCATAGTAAGAGCTAAGTATTGAGTAAAGCCAGCATTCTAAATTGGGGGAAAGATGGAACTCATCGATAAATGTCATTGAAACAAGTTCTTTCCATGGTGGATAAAAACCTCGTATCTCACACCGTTCAAGTCCCAAGTGAGCCAAGAGCTATGTGTTCAAAAAGTTTTAAAAGGTGAAAGTACATCTTGGATTGAATGATGTCCCCCCCAGTATGTGTGAACCTGGCTGGGCCATGATTCTCAGTGGTTTGGTAATGAAGTAATTTGGCACAAGGTGATTGGATGTGACCAACCAATCAGTAGTAAGAGCAGAGTGAGAGGAGGGAAGCACTAAGGAAGCAGAGCCAGGAGTGGTCCTGCACTGAGAAACTCCCGGACCCAGGGGAAGACCAAGAAACACAGAGATTCCAAGGGGCTGTAGGTCCAGATGTGCTGAAAGGAGACAAAGACCTTCCCACTAAACCAGCAGAGTGTGAGAAGGCTTTCCCCTAGAGCTGGTCCCCTGAATTCAGACTGTAGTCTCATCAACTGTGAGAGAATACATCTGCTTGTTAGAGCCACCCACCTGGAGAACTAAGGTCTTGGTTGGTACAACCACTTTGGAAACCAGTTTGGCGTTTATCAGACAACACTGAACAACGTGCTAGCCAAAGGGGTAACTCCACCCCCAAGACAGCCCCTTAGAAATGCGTGTGTACCAGGTCCGACAGCAGCAAACAGCCCAAAGGCCCCAAAACGGCCAAGTGACCAAACAAACAGTAACAAATCATGCCAAGGAGAATGTTCCCGAGTGGAGACACAGGCTGGATGCCGGGACAGCTTCAAGCTGCAACACGGGCAGTTCCCAGCATCTTAACACAGAGTGAAACAGCCTAGTGACAGAAGAATGCAAGCTCCGCTCTATTTGTCTATGTTTCAAAAACTGGAACATAAACAACCTCTGAAAAACAGTGGCTGTGGAATTATTTCTGACTCATGATGACCCCGTGCGTGTCAGAGTAGAACTTGGCTGCATAAGGTTGTCAGGAGCTGAGTTTGGGGAAATAGATCACCAGGGTTTTCTTCTCAATTGTCTCTGGGAGTACCTGAACCTCCGACCTTTCAGTTACTAGCTGAACACTTGAACAATTTGCACCATACAGAGATTTATTAGGTGCCGGTGAGCAGGTTACAAATCACAGTGAACATATTTATGTATTACAGAACATTGCTGGCCCTGATGTAACCAGGAGCAACATCTTTAATGAGGCGCTCTGGTGGCACAGTGGTGAAGCACTGGGCTGCTAATCAAAAGGACAGGGATTCTAACCCACCAGCTGCTCCACAAGAGACTGTCTGCTTCCGTCAAGATTACAGCCTTGGAAACCTAGGGGTCTGTTGACTCTGTGTTACACGGTTGCTATGAGTCAGAATCGACTAGACAATGGGGTTTTTTTTGGGTGGCTAAGTTAAAAAAAATCAGTAATGAACTCTATGAGAGGAAGGTAGGCGGTGGGGGGGTGGGAAGGGGCACTCAGGGTGATGGGCATGTTCTCCTCCTTCAACTGAACCCCAGGAGGAGAGAGACTAGGATGTCTTAAACCGTGTGTATATCTTTCATCTATTTTTTTTTTTTTAGTTTTTACTGTGAATTGAGTGATAGTTTACATGGGAGAACATCGGTTTTACACTCATCATTTCATTGCAAAGATTACAATCTCCTTCATCTATTCTTTGGTATACAAGCCACAGTTAAAAACCCCAACAACACACAAAGAAACAATGAAATGTTAGAGGAAGGGAGAACTCACTTATAACCTCCCGGTCTGTTTTATCCCTGACTTGAAATCCAGACAAATACCGCCCCGTCTCAACCTCCTTTTGCATGGTAGTAACTTCAGAAGCAAAGTCTTCAGAAAAACATACTTGCAAAGGCTAATATACAATGAGCTCCTACAAATTGGCAGGAAAAAGACCAAAGACTTACAGGATGATGAGGCAAAGGACTTGAAGAGACCCGTCAGAGGGAAAGGATTCATTAATATAAATTGCTTTTAAAGAAATCCTAAGGCGACTCCATGCATTTCTTATACGAGAAGATGTTCAAACTCCTCGTAAGAGAAAAGGAGATTACGATTGTACTTGAAGATCACTTTTCATGGATCTGATTGGCAAAACTTCTGAAATATGAAGCCACACGTTTGTTGGCATAGCTGTGGGGCAGTAGGCAGCCTTCCCAGATGATGGAAGTGCAAAATGGAGTCATCACTACTGAGAGGCCATTTGGCTCTTCTTTTGGAGAAGATCTTCCATTTGTGCCCCGGGCAGAGTAAAACACCATGGCTACCCTGTCACACCATTTGCAAGAGCAAAGGTCTGGAACCTATCCAAATGTCTATCATTCAAAGACTGGTTAAATAAAGAATGGCTCAGCTATAAAGCAGAATACAGTGGAAAAAGAATGAGGAAGCACTCTCTATACCAAAGAGGAAAGATCTCCCAAATACAGGAAGTGAAAAAGCAAAGTGCAGAACAGGGTGTCTTCTACTCTGTTAAACCAAGATGGGGAAATGTTAAGTACCTGTGTTTGTTTGTATCTAAGTAAAGAAACAGACAACAGATACATGAAAAGTAACAAGTAGCTGGGGAGGGCAGGTGGATGCAGGACTGGGGGCAGGGAAGGACTTTTTCTAAACCTCTTTACTGAGATAGGTTCAGTCCTTTTAAGTGTTCAATGATTTTTTTCCCCTTATATTCACAAGATTGTGCAACCATCACCACACATTTATTTTAGAACATTTTCATCACCCCAAAACACCCATCCCCAGGAGTACACACACCCTATTTTTCCCCAACACACCAAGCCCTAGGCAACCACTAATCTACTTTCTGTCTCTCTGGATTTGTCTTTGTGGGACATTTCACATAAATGGAGTCAGACAACATGTGGTCTTTTGTGAATGACTTCTTTCACTTAACATGTTTCTGTTGTTTTGACTTTCAAACCACATACTCGCTTAAAAAAAGAAAGATGGTGACGTCCAAGGAGCACTGGGGGAGAAAGTGCTCTGCAAACCATAAAGAACTCTGGCTCATCACTGAGGTGAGCCACATATGCCTCCAGGGGACTGTAAGGACATTATGTGTGATATGGAGTTGGCCACCTGGCCCAGGAAGCAGGAGAGTGGGCTGGTTATGAGACCGTGGGGGCCAGAGCCAAGCTGTTTACACTTGAGTCCTGACTCTCACTTGCTAGCTGGGAGCCCATAGGTAAGTCACATGATGATTCCATGACAGCAGTGGCACCAATTGCCACTGAGTTGACTGACACCTGGTGATCTCAGGTGTCAGGGTAGAGCGGTGCTTCCTAGGGGTTTCAATGCCTAAAGTTTTCAGAACGAGACTGCCAGGCTTTTCTTCTGAGGCTCTTCTGGGTAAATACAAACCTCCAACCTTTCAGTGTGAGCAGTTGAGCACGTTAACATTTTGCACCACCCAAGGGACTCCCACTACGACAGGACCTAGCTTGTTAGGTTGTTTTGAGGAGCTTAGAAGTGTGTCGGGCCCACAGTGAATGCTCAATGGATGTTCAGGGTAATGTGGAAGTTACCAGCCTCTGAGCTAGATGCAGACAGGCACCACTGTGACTGTGGGCTGTGCGCCTTCCTAACGGAGGGCTGCTCATGGGGTTCCTGGCTTCACAGCAGGACCAGGCCAGGCAGGCCTGAAAGGGAAGGGGGCTCAGAAAATGCTGAATGGTCTGGTGCAGCTGGAGCTGAAGAGGGCAGCAGAACATATGCACAAGGGCAAGACCTAAAGAGCCTTGAATGCCGAGCCAAGACCCTGGTGTGCAGCCTGAGGCTCCAGGAGCCAGGTAGGCATATGATTACAGGGTATCTCAACTGGTGATACTTTAGGCCAGATCATTCTCTGTGCATTGAAGGTTTAGCAGCATTCCTGGCCTCCACCCACAAAATGCCAGTAGTACCCTCCTCGTCTGTAACAGCTAGACATGCAACCAGACATGTCTCTTGCCAAAGGTCCCTTGCAGAGCAAAGGTGTCCTCCCACCCCCTTTGGAACCCGCTGGGGGCGGCTTGCGGGGAAGGGGGACGGTGAGGGGGAGCCAGAGGAGGCTGTTGCAGTCCAGGCAGGCACTGCTGGGTGGGGGCATGGAGTCAGGGACTATATAATCCTGGTGATTCAGCTGACGTGAGCCAGGTAGAGAGGTGCAGGACACACCGCCCTGGCCTGGGTTGGGGAGGTGGAAGGGAGGAGCCTTCACCCCATTGAACCTCATGTCATCCTGCCATGGGTGATAAGTAGAGGCCAAGATGCAAAAGGTCAAGTGACTCAGTGCCACACAGGTCTCCAAGGACAGGAACCCAACCTCTAAGGCTCGAAACCTTTGGCCAAGAGCTGCCTCTCCCAAGGGGCCCTGCTGTCCAGAGGCCAATTTCCCCACCGCTGGGCCTCTTCAAGACTCTAAATCCCTGTCAGGAACCTGCCAGCCCTTCCACCAATCTCATTTAACACCACCTCTGAGCTGAGGTTCAGAAAGGTTAAGTAACCTTCCTAAAGTCACACAGCTGGAGGGAGCACAGCCAGGACATGAAACTTAGTCCCTGCTTCGTTCTCCACGCAGTTCCCTAGTTTCTCATTCATTCTGCCATCAGCCACATCCTGAGCCCTGGGCCACTAAGACAGCCCTGAGTCAGAGACGCAACCAAAGATCATTCTGACTCAGAGAAAAGTCCCAGGACAGGTGCTGAGGATGGGGAGCTCAGCCAGGGGTTCCAACCCCAGCCACGGAGGGGGTTGTGTCTAAGGGAAAGGCTGTCTAGGATTGCCGGAGAGGGACATCACGTGCAGGTCGTCCTGGGTTTCAGGAACAGAATGTGGCCCACCAATTAGAAAGCTGGCCTTGTGTGGGGCTAGCTAGTCTGTAAAGGAAACTTGGACACAGACAAAGGCCTGGCTAGCTGTAGTGAGGCAAAGACCTTAGAAAGTTCTGGGTGGGAGAAGGTGTCACTCCAGACACCCACACAGACACATGGACACACGGTCTTGCTGGAGCAAATACAATGGGAACTTTAGCCACCCCACTTACGAGACGCCTGAGCCCTGGTGGCACTGCAGGTCAAGCACTTGGACTACTAACCACAAGGCAGGCTGTTCAAACCCACCAGATGCTTTGAGGGAGAAAGATGAGGTGATCCGGTCCCGTAAAGATTCACAGTCTCGGGAGCCCTGTGGAACACACCTCCGGCCTAGTGTCAGTCACTGTGAGTTGGAACTGACGATGGCAGCGGATGGAGCGGGTTACCAGAGGCCTGGCACATTCCCCAAACGCTCACTCCCACAACCACGTACTTGGGGAGCACTGTTTCCCCACCCTTTTCAATACTCTAGAAGTGCCCAGGGGTGCACAGCTGGTGAGTGGCAGAGTGTGGTGCAGGCTAGCTTTCGTTGGACCCTGAGTAGCCAACTCAAGACACTTAAAGAAGCTGGCCCCCACCCCTTGGCTAGCTCCTAAAATTGCTGAGGTGGGTGGTGAGGGCTTGAAGGGAACCTGGGCCTTGCAGCTGCACCCCCCCACGTGATGCACTGGGCTGATCCTGGAGGCCACGCCCAACCCCACCCCCAGAGGCCATCTGGAGCTGGGTCCTGGCCCAGAGACCAGTGACAAGAATGTGCCTGTGCCCAGAACTTTGAACAAAAGCCATGGAGTCTGGGATCCTGCTCTAGGCCTGACAATCACAGTGTAGTGTCCTGACACTAGCATGGCAGGGTCCCACACCAGGGCAGCCCCCAGCCAGCCCATGGTCCCCTTCCTCCCAACCAGGCCCAAGAGCACCCATATCCTGGGACGGGAGCTGGACTGTAGGCCAGTCATCTCATTGAAAGCTGCTCCCACAACTCCGTACAGATGAGGAAACCAAGCTGGCAGAGACCAAGGCATCTGCTCAGGGCCTTACAGCAAGCAAAAGGCAAACCCAGCACCCAAACCATAGTTGAACGGGTTCTAAAACTTCTGTACAGAAGAGTAAATTGGATCTTGTTTTTAAAATGAACTCGATGTCACTTGGGGTCACCATGAGCTACAACAGATGACTAAGAGGATAAACAGGAAGTCCTGCCCTGAGGGAGGTCCCAGGACATGGACCAGGAACATTAACTGAGTGAACCTGGGCTGCCCCATCCTTCTCTGGGGCTCAGCTTCCCTTCTGTAGAAGAGGTAAGATGCTGTCTGAGAACAGATGTGCATCTGCGCCAAGAGCCTACCTCGGAACGTGTACCTGCAAGCCAGCAGCCTCCCCAGGCTCCTATGCTAAGCCTGAGCCTCTCAAAAGTAAGATGGGTCTTATAGGACCAGACAGCGTTTCTGTTGGTTATACACAAGGCACCTCGAGTCTCCACCAACTCAATATTAACAAGATGGCGACCATATCCAGGACCATACATATCTCTGTTGTTGTTGCTAAGTGTTGTTGAATCGACCCTAACTCATAAAGACCCCGTGTAGGGTTTCTGAGGAGCAACTCATGAACTTGAACCTCCAACCTTGTGGTTCAAACCGACCTTGCAGTCCAGCGCATTAACCAGCAGCGACACACCAGGACCATACATACCTCTGGCAGAGGACATTCCCATATTGTATTTGCACTGCTATAAATAGATCCTTGCATGTAGTACAGCAAATAGTGGGCAAAGTTATAGAAACTTCTCAGCCATAACCAAACACCTTGAGTGAATCAGTCACTGGGCTTGGGGGCTGAGGACCACAGCGTGGGGGGACAGCTAAGTCAGCAGGCATAACATCGTTCACAAAGACAATGTTCTACTTCTGCCTGTGGTGAGAAGGGATAAGGTCTTCCACCTAAGATGCAACTACTGGTCTCGACCCATCCAGAGGAAAGAACAGAGAAGGAAAGCCTAAGACTCAAGGAAACAATTAGACCACAGGGCTAATGGAACACTGAGCCCTCAGCCTCCTCCCTCCACTAGCTGCCCTGAGACCAGACAACTAGATGGTGCCCGGTTACCGCTACTGACCAGGCTAATCTGGAACAAAGAAGGTCCTGAACAGAAGAGGAGAAAAAGGTCAAACAAAATTCAAAATCATAGAAAAGACCAGACTGGCTGGTCTGACAGACATGGAGGAAGTCTGAGACTGTGGTCCTCAGACACTCTTCGAACCATGAACTGAATCCACTCGTGGAGATTACTTTCAGTCAAACACTGGACAGGCCTATAAAGTGAACAAGAACAGCAGAGAGGAAATCACCAGCCATAGGAGACCCAAAGGGCAGCAAGTCCAAACCCAAAGCTCAGAAAGCAGGAAGGGTCAGGAAAGAAAGAGGAATGGAAAGCGGGAAGAGCGTGGTTACACTGAGGAAATTACAACAAATGTTAGGAAGCAAACTGTGTATGAACTGTTGGACAGAAAACTAATTTGCTCTGTCAACTTTCACACAAACACACACACACAAAGCCCAAGCAGATACCTCCCCCCAGTGCCACCGACTCACAGGGGCCCTATAGGTTAGAAAAGAAGTGATTCCCAGGGTTTTCTGAGGCTGTAAATCTTTCCGGGAGCAGAAAGCCTCATCTTCTTCCCATGAAACTTTGAATCACTCACTGGCTTTGTAGCTAGCAACCCAATGTCACCAGGGCTGCTGGGTAATTCAACAAATGAGGAATAGACAGACCAGGGACCTGAAGTCAGACCTGTCTCCACACCCCAACTTTTCTCTGCCAGGAAGCTGGACCGCTCACACATCTTTGCCCGTTGCAGGACCGAGGCTCACATCCCCCCTTCACTGACACCCAGTGTAGGCAAGCCACGGCCTGGATTCCCAGCTTCGGGGTGTCCAGAGCAGAGGCTGGTCTGTGATGGCCTTAACAATTGCCCTCCCGGCTGGCATTCAAAATTGCTTCACGTCCATAACATAGTTTGTGGATAGCCAGGCATTGTCATCACACTAACGTTAAAGATGGGGACACTGAGACAGAGCAGCCACACCAAGCCAGTCTAGACCCTGGGTCCGTTGGACATCTCTGTCCCCTACCCTGCCATCTTCATCTTCTCACTTGTGTGCGGGCCTGTGAGGACAAAGTGGGCTTTTCTAGTCTGAGGCAGTGTGCCCTTGGGCTGCCCACTCAACCTCGCTGCCCTTCTTTTCCTGCTATGTGAAATGGGATCACACAGCACTGTCTCTTGGTGACAGGAGCCCACATTCTACAAGAGCGCTACGTGCTCTTGGCCCTTTTCTCCTGCATGTGGGGACATGGGTGTCAAGGAGACCCACACACAGATTTCATACGGCCTGACCCCGGGGGTCAGAGAAATGCCCCAGGGCAGAACTAACTTTTCATTTTCCAAGGAGGGAAACAGAGGCACAGATGTAGCCCATGTCTGCTTCCAACGGTGCCTACTACCAAATCCACTGCTGCCGAGTTAAAGCAACCTCACAGCTACCCCAGAGCAGAACTGCTTCACACAATTTCCGAGAGTACAAACCTCGACGAAAGTAGGCAGCCTCATCTTTCTCCCACAGAGCTGATGGTGGGTTTGAACAGCTGACCTTGAGGCTAGTAGCCCAACCCTTAATCCACCAGAACTCCTTTTTCCAAGGGTTCAGGGACAGAAATGAGAGTAAATCCCGGGGGGTTTGCCCTAACAACACCAAGCCCCCACCCTCATGGAGACCCCACGTGTACAAGGGAGAACTGCTCCACAAGGTTTCAGGACTGCGATCTTTCCGAAAACTGTTTTCTGAGATGTCTCTGGGTGGGTTTGAAGCACCAACTTTCCAGCTATTAGTCTAATCCAAGTCTCCCATATCCACAACTGCAAAGGGCAGGCTGTGGGCTCCTGACAATGTCCCTTAACCCGCTGACGTCTTGCCTAAGCAAATGGCATTCCAAGGCACAAACCACACTTCTTCCAGGCCAAGGAGAGGAGTGAGTGGTCAGCAAAATTTTAAAACTGACAATGTTAGAGTGAACTCAAGATTTTTAACAGGAAGCACATCCGGGGAGATGGAGATCCCTCCAAAGAAGAAAAGCCCACTGGGAGCCTGCGTCATTCCAGGGCTAAATTCCAGGGGGCCAGACCACAGGGCGGGGCCTGGCTGGGGAATAAGTAGTATAGGGTTTTTCTCCCAAAAGTCAAGGGACAGGAGGCTAACCCGGGGGCATTCCCACGCCCTGCTGGACACCCAGGTCCACCGCAGCTCTAGAGCTAAAAATACCCTCCTATCCAGGCCAGCAAGTAGAAGCTCCCACCCGGCCCGTGAGAGGAACCTTACAATCAGCTGCACCCCAACCTGCTGCTTCCTTCTCTATCAGGGATGGCCCTGGGAACAGGGGTCAAATGGGCCCCCAGAGCCCCAGAGCCAAGCCCCAGCTTCAGATCCTGAGATCTTAAGATCATTCCTCCTCCCTGCCCCCAGGGCTGTCCCAGGGCCCCAACAACGATCTCACGATCTCGATCTCACTGGTGCCACAACACTTACCCAGGTAGATATCCCCAAAGGACCCACTCCCAATCTTGCGGCCCAGGCGGTACTTGTTCCCCACACGTAGCTCCATGTTTCACTTGCTGCACTGCGGAGGGAAGCAGATACTGGGGTTAGAGAAGTGGGGTGCTATGGAGGAGGACAAGTATACTGGGCCCCATCCCTTCCCACCAGAGGCCAGGTGAAGAAGCCACAAGGAACCGGCCATCATTGCTCCCAGTGTTTAGGCAGGGATGTGGCCTGAGGGCAACCAGGTGTCAGGATGCTCTGAGGAGACATCAGGCAGAGGAGAGCTGGGGTTGGTTTAAAAGAGGTTTCAGCTCAGCCAGGCAGAATGTAGAACTGGGGACAAGGAAGGGGGCATTCAACCGGGGGACCTCTCCCAAGAGCAGCCTCTCTAGGAGAAAGCAAACCCCAAGGGGCTAGGACCCTGAACAGCCAAATCAAGGACAAAAGAGGATGAGGAGTAGGAGAGGTAGAGGGAGACAAGAACTGACCAGTCTGGAGGCATTGCCATGGCAACCACAAACGAACCCCAACCTCCAGCAACGGGAGGACAAGTTGAAGGGAAGGGTCCCAAAGGGGACTGAAACCACCACTCACCCCCATCCCCAAGCCTCTGCAGCCAAGACCTCTGCAGCCTGGCCTGGTTCTCCCAAGAGTCCCCTGGACCCAGAGGTCAGACCTCACAGGGTACCATCATGCCCTGCAGGTGAGAGGCCTCATCCCCATCCAGAAGGCAGTCAGGAAAGCAACCCCCAAGAACAGCCACCTTCCACTCATCTGCCCACTCTACCTCATGATACCATGACATCGTCCTTCAAGACTAGAGAAGGAGCCACTTCCCTTCTTGGGTGCCTAAGACCATGGGCCACCTGGGAGATGTACCTCTGCTAGGCCTGAAGCAAAGGTCTGGGTCTTTTTACTCTTGGCCAACAGAAGAGATTTAAAGGCCGGCCAGGGTTTCTGCAGTTGGGGTAACAGGGATCAGCAGATTCAGAAATAAGGAGGGACACCCAGGATCCCTAAATCCCAGAGTGTTTATTAGAAGGCTATCCTTTTAAAAACAGGGTGGTGAAGTCCAGAGAGGTCATGACACTGGCCCCACACCACCCAGTAGCAAGATAGGGCAGAGTGCCCCCAAGGCCCCAAGGTTTCTGCAGCCCCACCTGAGAGCCTTCCACCAGGGCCACGAGGCAAAACAGGATGACGGAAAAGCAGCTGTACCAGGCAAATGATCTGCCCCTTGCCTAGCCAAGCACACTCCCCAAGCCAGGCCAAACTGGGAAGGGGGATGGGAGCTTAGGCAGAAACCCCACTTGGGCCAAGGGGTCAACAACTCCGGCCCAGGCCCTGGCTTGTAGGAGGACCACCAGCCCTTTACCCCCTAGCCACAAAAGAAGTAGCCTCCATGGGGTGCCAGCCCAACTCTGGCTCTCCTTCAAGGGCCTTTGCCCACGCGCCTGGCCAGTCCCTGCCAGCAGCACACACTCCACACTTGCAAGAAACCCACACGCCACACACCAGTCTGCCGCCACACACCAGTCTGCCGCCCGAGTGTGTATACTCCAAGGAAAGAAAGGAAAGCAGGGGTACACCAGCCGCCCTCCCAACACCAATTCAGAGACCACACACAGCCGCAGGTTAGGAAAAGGAACATAAATATCTCTGCATTCTATATTACATAAATACCCACACTGGGTTATATAAATACCCGTGCCCTCGTTTAGATGTCTTACATAAATACACTACATATGGCCCCCAGCCCCTCTCCACTCCTGGGGCTGTCAGCAGAGAGTCGAGGGGGTGCCGGCAGCAGCCCTGTGGGAGACCAGCACTGCTTAGTGCTAGCTACCCAGACTCGACAAGGTCTCC
>NW_006408594.1:3147575-3148740 GCF_000296735.1 Chrysochloris asiatica | reverse complement strand
TACTGTGCTGATAAGAACAGCAGGGAGAAAAAGATGGAAGGAAATGAAGAAATCTACTGGTTTAAAAATTAGATTAACTACCAACTAGCGCATGGGCAGTTTTTGGTTTTGTTTTTTATTTACTCCCGTCTCCTCTGAGAGCCAGGGTCCGTGCCACTGGATCATTAAAATAAAAACTGAAGACGCACTAGCCACGAAGGCAAAAGAAGATCCAAAGATAGGCATTCATCCGTAGCAACTTAGATCTTCTGTATCCCCAAATAGGGGTGTCCCCTTCTCCCAGAGGGAAGCTATGCCAAAAACAAAATAAGAAAGAAAACTCAGAGGAAAGTTGGGGAGGGGGTTCACCCCACTTTGAGTCTGGATGTTAGGAGGAGCTTGGGAATCCTCGCTTTAAGGACAGCCAGCACAAACATAGTTTTAGGTTCCACAGAGATTTGCAAAACCCGATCTCTCACACACAGAAATGGGAGAATCCGAGCTGATAAATAACCCCCACCTCTTTCTTTCTCTCCACAAAGGAAAACAGATTGGGAGGCCTGGGTGACCACCCGTCTCAGCTCCTCAGGACCCCCAATCTTCCCATCCAACCTACATAAGTAGTCTGGCTGACCCCCAGGTTTGGGGCACCGGGCCAAGAGGTTGGGGGACGGGGGGGGCACATCTGATTGTTCAATGAAACATACATGAGCCCCGGGTTTGGGTGAGAAGCCGAATCAACAATGTCTGGAGCCCCCAGCACTCCAGTTCCAGCCCCCTACCCTCGCCGTCCCCAAATCACAGTCCATGGTAGCCGTCCTGGCTGGCTGGGGCCCTTGAAGGATCTGGCTGAGAGAGGGGGGAGGAAAGTCGGATGTGGGGGGGGTTCCTCCTCGGGGCCAGCCTTCAAAATAAGCGTCCCCCTTCTCCTCCTCGTCCCCAGCCGTGCCTTTGTCCTCACCGGCCGAGCGGGCGGCGCCCGGCTGCCCCCCCAACCCCAGTGCGAACGCGCGTGTCCGCCGCCCTCCCCTCCTCTCCGAGCAAAAACAAAGAGGCGGAGGGAGTCCCGTTTCCCCCCGTTTTGCGCCCCTCCGTGGGCCCCCAATACCTACCCTGTCGGGAAGACGCTGGAGCCGGGCCGCTGCTCTGGGGGCTGCCGCGGGCGGGGGCGGCCCGCCGGGGCGGA
>NW_006408594.1:3138517-3147347 GCF_000296735.1 Chrysochloris asiatica | reverse complement strand
GCTCCCATTGAGCCCCGGGCCCGCCCGCTGATGTCATCCCCCACCCGCCGCCGCCCCGACGCGCTTAAAGGGCCCGCGCCGTGGGCTCTGCGCCCTGGACGCCGTGGCCAGAACACCTCGCTTTCTGGAGCAGCACCTTGCAGTGACGCGACCTCACACACTGACACTGACGCCAGATAGTTTGGGGGCACAGGCGGCGAAAAGGAGATGTGTGGGAGGGAGAGAAGAGGACGAGCAAAAAGCCGGGGCTTTGCAGATCCAAAGCCCCCTCTCCGCACCACCAAGCTCTCTACCCTCAAAGCACGCAGTACGAAGGCCAGGGGATCCTCGTGTTACTGCAAAAGGCGAAATGTTCGAGATATAGGGGTTCGGGGATGGGCAGCGAACCCAGACCAGGTGGGTTCAGGGGCCATCATTTTAACAAGGCAGCAAGAGATGGAGGGATGTTGACGAAAGTGCCAAGAAGGGGCCTGGGCTCAGCTACACTCTTCTTCCATGGAAAAATCAAGGGCAAAGCCCTATTCTTTTCCCTTTCTCTGGGCACTCAAACTGTGATGACAGAGAAGACCCTCCAGACTTTAATCTGTTCTCATTTGTTGGAGCTTCACCACCCACCCCATGAATGAGGGACTACACAGAGCCAACACTGGAGTTGAGCCCTGTGGTGCACGTTTATCCAAGTCACCTCCCTGCTCTGGGCTTGGGTTTCTCCTCTGCAAAACATAACAACCCGTCCCTCCCTTAATTTGTCACCACTTTCTACCAGCTTCCAGACCCGTTGATGAAAGGTTCTAGAGCAGGGTTATTAGGAAGATGATATTTACACGGTGCCATGCAAAGTTCCAAATGATGACACACACCGATTCACACACACAGTAACTGTGGGCACACACATGGCACCCGTCCCCGGAAGCCCGTTCATAATAACCTCATCTTCCCCTAAAGTCTGAAAAGCTTAGTCACATAGCCTCTTGGTAGGAGCCAAGTCGTTTTCTCAGGGGGCAAGAAACTAAGGCCCAGAGAGGTCAAGGGGCTTGTCCAGAACTACACAGCACAGATCATGCTGTTCTCTGTCCTGAGCCAGTTTCTGAGATCAGGAGAACAAGCAATTTGCTCCTTGGGGAGTCGGCAGCCACAAATGGGGACCAGACCCTCCCAGCCAAGGCAGTCTGATCTAGGGACCACAAGGCAGTTGTTTTGTGTTGTTTAACTTTTCTTTCTTTTGTTAAGTGAGTCTCAGTGCTTTAAAACAGGGCTTCTAGCTGGTTCATTCCGGTTGACTCCCTACTGATAATTTGCAGTTCCACCCCACATAGGACTGGGCAGTGTTTCATCATTTTGTTGTCTTCAGGGTCTGAGGAGTCAAGGTGGCTGGACAGCACCTAACTCTGCCACCCACCCCAGATATATTTAATTAGAATCCACAGTTTAACAAGACCACAATGTGATTCTTATGAATCACCTGGAGATTTTATTAAACTGTTGATGCTGATTCAGTATACGAGGGGGCTTCAAAAGTTTGTGGAAAACTGTAATTAAAAGACACTGGAATTTTCCCCACAAACTTTGTGAAGCCCCTTCTTATCTGGGATGGAAATGCAAAATCTCAGCAGGGGATGGGGCTATAATGAACCAGTTGGAAACTCTGCTTAAAAATGAGAAGACTTCATGCTAAAGATCCTCATTTCAGGCTTCTCTTGAAGTTTTAGGTGATCTGGGCTGATTCACTCCCCCGGAGCTGGTCACACTCAGCTGGTCTGGGCAGCAGCTGCCTCCCTGAGTCAGAACTCAAGGGTCACCTTTTGGTGTCCTCTCATCAGCTTGTTTTACTTATTGGTGTCACAAACGCATACCCCCTGCCCCTGGTCCCTACAGGCCTAGCCCTAGAAGCTTCCCACCACACTTCGCTACCTTCAGCACCTGGTTTCATTCCAATCTCTCTGACCCAATCCCCAATGATGTCTGCTTCCTGTGGCCACACATCCTCCGGGAGTGAGCTGAGAAAATGCAAGTGCCCAGATGGGGGATCTAAAGGCAGGGTACCCTGGCACTCTCAAGAAAGGGGAAAGGCTTTTATCTCATTTAATGTTCTGAGACAACAACTGATTACCCTAAACCAACATTCTTTCCCTCTGTTTATTAAGAAGGATAGGCTCCTACAATGCTAGTTACTACTCCTGGGATTTGAACCTGGATTTAGCTCCTCTTTCCATTCCTAACTCACCCAATCACCTTGAAGTCCCCCAAATCTTTGCATCTGCACACTGTCCCATCTTCTCCTCCCCATCTCATCCTGCCCCCCACTCCTACCACTCACTGCCTGTTCCCTACGCCAACTCAGTCTTAAGGACCCCCGCCGCCTCCAAAGCCCTCCAATGGGATGGACTGGCACAGTGGCAGCAACAATTGTTGTTGTTGTTGTTGTTGTTAAGTGCCGTCGAGTCAGTTCCGACCCATAGCGACCCTGTACAGGGTTTCCAAGGGTATAAATCCTTACGGGAGTAGAAAGCCTCATCTTTCTCCCGCGGAGCGGCTGGTAGTTTCGAACCGCTGACCTTAAGGTTCGCAGCCCGATTCGTAACCACTACGCTACCAGAGCTCCTTGGAAGCAACAATAGGCCCAAACAATTGTGAGGATGGCACAGGGCTGGGGGTGTTTTGTTCTGTTTATATAAGGTCACTATGGGTCGGAACCAACTCGACTGCACCTAACAACAACAACAACAACTACCTCCCTCAAAGGCACACTCTTGCATGGTGGGCCCTAGTCCTCCTCCCTCCTTCTCCCCCAAGAAACCAGCCTGTGAGTTCTAAGAGCTTCAGAGCTCAGCTCTAAGGGGACACATACCTGTAACTGAGGCAGGGTTCTCGCAGTGGCCAGCCTGAGGTGCTTCTCAGAATGGTCCCTCGGTAACTAGCTCCTGACTTGAAACCCAAGGGTGTGGCTGGCAAAACGCTCTACTGCCTTCTCCACACAGATTCACCAGAGGAGGTAGTCAAGCCTGCAACAATAGGTGCCCAGTGAGGACCCCGCCCTGTGGCCTGGGTCTCAGCCGCTCAGCACTGACTCGGGAGCAGAATCTGCCCCACTGCCTTTCCACGCTGACCTTTCCAGACCACATGACACCTGGGAGCACTGGGCTAGGGACCCCAGGATAGTCCTCGAACTGCCAGACTTCGAGGATGTTACTGCTGCTGCTGCAAGTAAACATGAAGAGAACAATTTTGGGTCGTCCCAGGCATCTGCTGCCTGCATCTTGGCTGCAGACAAGGCCCTTCTCAATCTGTGCGCCATCCCTCTGAGCTCTTTCGGGGCCTCACCTCCTCGCAGTCTGCCTCGCACTGATATTATTACTGTTCTTAGGAGTTCAAGGACATCTCACTTCACTCCTTGGTCCTCTAGCTGCTGCTGTGTGAAGCCAGGCCGGCACCCACCTCGGGGTCTTTGCCATGGGGGTTCCTTCTGCCTGCTCTGCTCCTCCTGCAGAACCCCCAGGTTTTAGCTCACAAGTCACCTACACAAGGGGGCCTTCTTCCTGTCTTCATCTGAAATCCTGTCTCCACTGGACACTGCCTGTTCCCCTTCTCTACTTTACTTTTCTTCCTAGCACCTATCACTGTATAGCATACTCTGTGAATCCCTAGGATACTAACAAGTAACATGCTTGACTGCTAACCAAAACATTGGAGGCTGGAGTCCACTCAGAGGCACCTCAGAAGAAAAGTCTGGTGATCTCCTTCCAAACACTCAGTCAGTGAAAACCCAATGGAACTCCTTTCTTCTCTGACACACATGGGTTTTTAACATACTCTATGTTGGAGTCCTCGTGTGGTGCTGTGGGCTAATGTACTGGACTGCAAAGTTGGTGTGAACCACAAGGTTGGCAGTTCAAACTCGTTAGCAGCTCCTTGGAAACCGTGTTCAGGGTGTCTATGGGTCTGAATAGATTTGATGGCACTTGACGACAAACAACAACATGTTGTACTTGTGTGGCGCTGTGGGTTAATGAACTGGACTGCAAGGTCAGTTTGAGCTGCAAGGTTGGCTGTTCAAAACCACCAGCCACTCCTCGGAAACCCTACACAGGTTTGTTATGAGTCAGAAGCAACTCAATGGTAGTTAACAATATGTTGTACTGTATGCTGCTGGCTGAAAGTGAAGAGGACTTGAAGCACTTACTGATGAACACCAAAGATTATGGTCTTCAATATGGATTACACCTCAACAGAAAGAAACAAAAAAAAGTCCTTACAACTGGACCACTAAGCAACAGCATGACAAACAGAGGAAAGACCGAAGTTGTCAAGGATTCCATTTTCCTTAGCTCCATAACCAACACCTTTGAAAACATGTAGTCATGAAATCAAACAACATATTACATGGGCCAAATCTGAGGCACAAGGTCTCTTTAAAGCATTCAAAACCAAAGATGTCACTTTGAGGACTAAGGTGCCCTAGTGTTTTCAATTGCTTCATGTGCATGCGAAAGCTGGATCAAAGAACTGATACCTTTGATTCATGTTGTTGGTAAAGACTATTAAATATACCATGGACTACCAGGAGAATGAACAAATCTGCCTTGGAATTACAGCCAGAATGTTCCTTAGGAGCACGGATGGTGAGATTTCATCTCGCATGCTACGGATATGTTATCAGGAGGGACCAGTCTCTAGAGAAGGGCATTGTGCTTAGTAAAGTGGAGGGTCAGCGGCAAAGAGGAAGCCCCCCAACAAGATGGACTAACACACGCTGCCAACAATGGGATCATGCATAGAAAGTATGATGAGGAAGGCATGGTACTGGTCGGTGTTTCATTTTGTTGTACATATGAGTTGGAACCAACTCAACAGCACCTAACAACAGTATTGTACTTGGGAGTCCCTGGGCGGTGCAAATGGTTAATGTGCTCAAAAGGTTGGGGGCTGGAGTCCACTCAGAGGCACTTCCGAAGAAGGCCTGGGGTCTTCTTCTGAAAAATCAGCCATTGAAAAGCCTAAGTAAGGGGCACACTTCTACTCTGACACACACAAGTCAGAGTCAAGTCGGTTGTTGTTGTTGTTGTTAAGTGCTGTCGAGTCGGTTCCGACTCATAGCGACCCTGTACAGAGTTTCCAAGGCTGTAAATCTTTACGGGAACAGAAAGCCTCATCTTTCTCCCGCAGAACAGCTGGTAGTTTTGAACTGCCGACCTTAAGGTTCACAGCCTGATTCGTAACCAGTACGCCACCAGAGCTCCTTAGTCAAGTCGGTAGCAGCTGACAAACTGTGTTGATTAATTTTGATCTGGGTCCCTCACTAGAATATAAGTTTCATGAAGGGAGGGAGTGGTTGTTATTTTGGGTACCACAGGATCGGGCAGTGTTTTGTTCTGCTGTGCATAGTCGATACCGACTCGATGGCACCTAACAACAACGTGTTGTCAGATCTTAGGAATCCTGGTGTAGGATAAGTACTGGACTGCTAACCACAAAGTCAGTGGTTCAAATCCACCAGCCACTCCTCAGAAACCCTATAGAGAGTGGCTATGAGTCAGAACCAACTCAAGAGCACTCAACAACAACACAATGGTGCCAGAGCTAGAACAGTGCTTGGCACATAGAAGACAGTCAATGTATTTGCTGGTGAAAGACTACAGGGATTGTAAAAGGGAATATCATCATTTATTGAGCATCTACTATGTGCTGGTGTGGCACAGTGGGTTATTGTGCTAGACAGCAAGTTCTGTTTGAACCACAAGGCCGGCGGTTCAAGCTCACCAGCCGCTCCTCAGAAACCCTATACGGGGTTGCTATGAGTTGGAACTAACTTGACGGCACTTCACAACAACACTGCGTACTAGGCCTCTACATGACCCATTACTTGCACGGACTCATGCAGTCTTGACATCAGCTCTCAGAGCAGATGGTGGTCTGGTGGTCATGTTCAGAACGACCTGAGCCAGGCTACTGGCATTTTCTCTATCTTCCTGCCTCTGACCTACTGCTGCTTTAACAGATATACCACAGTGGGTGGCTTTTATGAGCAGAAACTTATTTTCTCACAGTTACGAGGTGAGAGTCAGAATTCAGGGTGCTGGCCTAGGGGAAGGCTCTTTCTCTTTCCGCTTTGAGGGAAGATCCTTGTCTCTTTTCAAGCGCTCTTCCTAGGTCCCTTGGCAATTATGTGGCATGCATCTTCCCGTCTGTTTGTACTTCCTTGCTTAATCGGCTCTTTTAAATCTCAGAAGAGATTCATTTAATGAGCTTGATTGACACAGTGGGCTCAAACATAGGAACGATTATGAGGACGGCACCGGGCCAGACAGTGTTTCGTGCTGTTGTGTACAAGGTCGCTATGGGTTAACAGTATCTAACAACAACAACAAAACTAGTCCTGCCTCATTAACGTAACCAAGAAAACCCATTCCCAAGCAGGATTACACCCATAGGAATAGGGACTAGGATTCCAACACATATTTTGGGGAGGGATACAATTCAATCCATAAAACCCCTCCATCAGACTCCTAAGGAGCTCCGGTAGTGTAGTGGTTACGAATCGGGCTGCGAACCTCAGGGTCAGCAGCTTGAAACTACCAGCTGTTCCGCAGGAAAAAGATGAGGCTTTCTGCTCCCGTAAAGATTTACAGCCTTGGAAACCCTGTACAGGGTCGCTATGGGTCGGAACCGACTCCACGGCACTCAACAACAACAACAAGCTGGAACCAACTCCCCGGCACACCACCACCACCACCTCCATCATACTCCAGCCCCTAAGCCCTTCTCACAGAGAAGCAATTCTGGATCCCAGTCGAGAGAGCTACAAGAGTCAATGGACAATCACTGATTCCAACTGCAACATTTTCCAGATGGAAAGACTGAGACCCAGGTTCTGAGAGGGAGTCAGAAGCAGTATCCCAGCATGGTTAAGGAGCTGCATCTCTCTGAGCCTCACCTGTAACATGGAGATGACATCAGTGATGCTGCAGCATTGAGTCAGGGAAAATGTTGATATTAATACCGTTTTCCTGGCACAACTAGGAGTTAAACCCAGGTCGTCTCACTCCAATCCCTTCCAGGATTTATCTCCAGCCTCCTCTTTCCTTTCTTTACTGTTAGCCTGAGAAGGAGCTGCTCACCAGCCCCTTGGAGGGTGGGCCACCAGTAATGCATTCTACTACAGAGTAGAACTGTGCTCCATAGACTTTTTCATGGCTCTGATGCTTTGGAAGGAGATTGCCAGGTCTTTCTTCCAAGGTGCATCTGGGTTAAGTTCAAACCATCAACCTTCTAGTTAGCAGCCCAGTGCTGAAAACATGGGCACCACCCAGGGACTGCTGGAGGCTGAGGAGGGAGTAAGTATGAGGCGGCTTCAATAATGTCATAGAAAATGGATTTTTCTATGTACTTTTTGAAGCTGCCTTGACTACATAGCTGGGCCCAGGTGAGCCACAAGCTTTGCCCACGTTGTCTTCACCCTTGGGCTTGTCAGGCATCTTCTTCTTAGGTGCAACTCAGATCTCTCCCAGGAACCCCAAGGGTCAGAGGCCCACACAAGCTCTAAGAGTTCCTACCAGGCCTGCCAGCCTAAAGACATTGGCCTGGTGCATTCTTTTCTCCTTGCCCAGCCAGGCCTTGGCTCCTCTTCCACAGACTCCTCCATGATGTTCTGTCCACCTCTGACTGTTCCCAGGGCAGTGCTCTACGTCCTGTGGGCGTCTTGGCTTCCTGGCCTCTCCCCCTCTGCTCTTTTCCTATGATGTTCCTGGGATGACCTCATCACATCATAGTCATGATTGGTCACTCCCTGGCAAGGGTCCCTCCCTCCTCCTCCATCTTCCATGGAGAGGCAGCAGGCTGGGGAGAGAGAGGCTGAGACCAGGGCTGGAGGCCCAGCTAATTCACAACCTTTAGGTGGGAGCAGAGTGGCTCTGTTAAGATAAACACTGGACTGCACAAACCACAAGGTCAGTGGTTCGAGCCCACCAGCCATTCTGTGGGAGAAAGACGAGGCTTTCTGCTTCTGTAAAGATTTAGGAGTCCTGGTGTGGCACTGTGGGTTAATGTGCCAGACTGCAAAGTCCTTTGAATTGCAAGTTCGGCAGTTCAAGTTCACTGGCTCGGAAACCCTATACAGGGTTGCTATGGGTCGTCACCAACTCAATGGCACTTAACAACAACAAAAAGATTTATAGCCTCTATTTACCTGTTTCTCCAGGTGAATCGAGACCAATTATTGTTCCTTGGATGACCATTTGCAAGATTTTAAGACCCCAGGCACTGGGCATCAAACTAAGGAGGTAGAAGGGAGGCACCAAATATGTTATTAGACCAGTTACCTGGGATGTCCCATGAAACCGCGACCCTAACTCTCCATACCAAGAAACCAAATCACATCAGGTGTTTGGTTGTACAAAAGCAGTCTCATGAGTTAGTCTTTATTTGTTTCACCATTGTCGTAAATGTATCTACCACATAACTTTGCCAATTTAACTTTTTACAGGCGTACAACTTACTGACACAAATGACAAGAATCGGCTATGCAGCCTACCCTTTATCTACATGCTACTTCCTTCCTTGTTACCCTCCTCCGCGCCCCCATTTTTGGAGTACTTTGGGTGGATCCAGGATAAGCACTGGACTGCAAACTACAACATCAATGGTTCCAGTCCACCAGCTGCCCAGCAGGACAAAGATGAGGCTTTCCGCACACGCAAAGATTTACAACCTCAGAAAATCTATACAGGGTCACATGAGTCACTATGAGTCAGAACCAACTCAAAGGCACTTAACAACAACAATCCCCTTTTCCTTTTCCCTCTTACCCGTTGTTGTTGTTGTTGTTAGGTGCCAT
>NW_006408594.1:3112327-3137587 GCF_000296735.1 Chrysochloris asiatica | reverse complement strand
TTCTCTATACTTTTGTCTTTTCTTGTCTTTTTATATAAGTGAGGTCAGACAACACTTCTTTTGTGCTTGCCATTTCACTCAGCATAATGCCTTCCAGCTCCATCCATATTGTAGCAGGTATCAAGACTTCATTTTTCCGACTGACTTAATAGAATCCCATTGTACACATGTGCCACAGTTTGTTTATCCATCTCCTGTTGATGAGCATTTAGGTTGTTTGTACTTTTTGTCTACTGTGAAGGGTACTATAATGAACATAGGGACACAGTCTCTGAGATTCTGCCTTCAAGTCTTCTGGGAAGGTAACTAGGAGCAGAACTGTCGAGTCATGTGGAGTCCTGGTATGGAGCTATGGGATAATGCACTGGACTACAAGGTCAGTTTGAAGGGCAAGGTCAGCAGTTCAAATTCACCAGCTGCTCTTCAGAAAACCTATACAGGGTCACTTAACAATAATATGGTAGTTCTGGTGTGGCGCTATGGGATAAGGCACTGAACCACAAGGTCAGCTTGAACCACAAGGTTGGCGGTTCAAACTCACCAGCCACTGCTTGGAAACCCTATACAAGGTCAATTTGAGTCAGAACTGACTCAAGGGCACTTAAACAACAACAATGATCGTTCTATTTTATTTATTTATTTTATTTGGAGGAGTTGCCACACTGTTGTCCCTGACAGCTGGACCATTTTGCATTCCCACCAACAATGGATAAAGGTTCCAATTTTCCCATATTCTTGTCAACATTTGTTATTTTCTGTTTTTTGATCTTAGCCATCATCCTTTTGATGGTGTTGTTAAATGCTGGGTGGGGAGTTGGTGGAGCAGCTGCCAGTCTCGAACCACGGACCTTGCGGTTTGCAGTCCAGTGTTTATTGTGCAGAGCCACCTCACTCCCCAGCCATCCTAGTGGGAGTGTGATGCGATCTCACTGTAGTTTGGGTTTGTATCTCTGATGCGTGATGACGCTGAGCATCTTTCATGTGGCCATTTGAACATCTTCTTTGGTGAAATGTCTATTCATATTATGATTGAGTGGTCTTTTTGTTGTGAAGTTGTTGAAGTTTCATATATGAGTCTATTTGGGCTATTAGATTCTTGCTGGCTATCTAGTTTCCAAAAACATTCTCCCAATGGTGGTGGTGGTGTGCCATGGAGTCGATGCTGACTCATGGCAACCCCACATAAGGTTTCTGAGGCTGTAAATCTTTACGGGAGCAGAAAGCCTCATCTTTCTCCCGCTGAATCGCTGGTAGTTTCGAACTGCTGACCCTTTGTACAACAGGACAAAACACTCCCTGCTTCTTTGCCATCCTCACAATTGTTCCTATTTGAGCTCACTGTTGGGGGCACAATTTTATTTCATCTTCTTGAGGGCATCTTCCTTTTTGCTGACCTCTACCAAGCATGATGCCCTTTGCAGGGCCTGGTCCCACCTGATAACATGTCAGAAGGAAGTAAAATGAAGTCTCACCATCTTCACTCCTGATGAGCATTCTGGCTAGACTTCTTTCAACACAGTTTTATTCATTCTTCTGACAATCCATGTTACTTTCAATATTCTTTGCCAACACCATAACTCAAAGGCATCAATTCTTCTATAGTCTTCCTTATTCATTCTCCAACTTTCATATGCATATGAGGCGAATAAAAATACCATGGCTTGGGTCAAACACACTTTAGTCTTCAAAGTGACATCTTTGCTTTTTAACACTTTAAAGAGAGCTTTCACAGCTGTTTTGCCCAATGCAAAGTGTCATTTCTTATGAGGTCCTATTTATTTATTTTATCTTTAATTGTGCTTTTGTTATATTAGATAATCCATTGTTGAAAGCTAGGCCTGCCAACGTTGCCCCTACCCTGGCACCTTTGTTGTTGTTGAGTTCTTTTGTGTTGGTTTCAACTCAGAGAGATCCTATATAGGGTTTCCAAGGAGTGGTTGGTGGTTTTGAACCACCAATCTTGCGGTTAGCAGTCCAGTGCTTATCCTACAGCGCCACACCAGACCCTCTGAACTCTAGTTCTGCCTTTTTCAGAATTACATGGTTAGAACCACATAGTATACAGTCTTTTCATAATGGATTCTTTCACTTATTTTAATATCCTGGAACATAAACTCCAAGAGAGAAAGAGAGAAATGTGCTGTGGGTGCCAATCTGTAGTGGGTGCGCCATGAATACTGTGTCCTAAGTGGTATCTGTGTAAGTATGTGGGTGGCAGGGTGGTGGCAGCTCTAATGCCTAACGGCTCCCCTTAGGGACTGGCTTAATCTGTAGCTTCTCCCCACCCTCAAGCACCGCCCCCTTCTCTGTGACTCCTCCCCATCCTCTCGCCCTCCACTGGGGCTGGAGGTAGGAAAACCTCTCAGGGTGCTCTCACCTCCCAGAGGAGCTGGGAACACACATCACATGTCCCACAAGCACCAAGACCATTGCTGTCAAGTTGATTCCGATTCACGGTGGCCCTGCGCTAGAGTAGAAGTAGTCCAGAGGGTTTTCTTGGCTGTCATCTTTACCGAGTTTGGCACTAGAGGGGAAGCACTGGAGTGCTAACTAGAAAGTTGGCAGTTCATACCCACCAGCCGCTCCTCAGAAATCCTAAACAGCAGGTCTGGTTCTGCCAAGGCAACCACAATTCCAGCCATCACATTATTGTTAAGTGCTGTCAAGGCGGTTCCAACCCATAACAACCCTATATAGGGTTTTCAAGGCACGGCTGGTGAGCTTGAACCACCAATCTTGCGGTTCAAACCAATTTTGCAGTCCAGTGCATTAACCCACAGCACCATTCGGAGTGAGTTAATTACATGTTTGACCAAATATAGCAGGCTAATTTTTAAGTTGATAATTTTGTATGCCCCCTGAATGATGTTAATAAATTTTGGCCAAAAAAAAAAAAAAAAAAGGTTCCGCACTCCTGCTATACTGGGTTGCTATAAGTTGAAACCAGCTTCACAGCACTTAGCTACAAACTACAAGTTTTACGAAAGCAGAGACCTTTCTTCTGCAGAGCCACTGGGTGGGTTCGAACCTCTAACTTTTAGGTTAGCAGCTGATCATAAACTGCTCACACTGCCCAGGTTTCCCAACAGGCACAGGGAACACTAAGCAAATGCCCCGTACCGCCATGTTATATTCCTCCCACTTCCTCCGCTGCCTCTAGTCTACCCACCTCAGGACTTCCTTTCTCTAACCTGGTTGCCCCTTTGGGCTCCTCTGACCCCTCTCTCCAGCATCACCTCCCTTATTTGAACTGCCTCCTCCATCCTCTGGGAACTCATGGAATCCCATTGCCTGGGAATGCAACCACTCATTAGCCAGGCCACGGGAATGATGATGATTGTCGTGGTTAATAATCCCAGTTCCCACAACACTTCTCAACTCAGCATAGCTGGAGTGATTCATCATCCCCTGATCATGTCACAGGTATGTCCTCAAACACTTCCTGATGCCAAGTCCTTGCGAGGTCTGACAGGTCTACTCTGGGTCCCGGTCACCTCAGAATGAACAACTCAACTGCAGAGGCTGGAGAGACACCAGAAAACAGCTGGGCTAATGATACTAGAGGGGACATGCCAGGGGCAATGAGGGTCACAGAACAGACCCACGGGACCTGTGCCGGCGGAGGGACCAAGAGGCAACCATAGTCTCTCTTTACTCTCCCCACATCCTAAGCACAACTGGTGTTTTCTTAACTTTACGTGAACAGACGAAAAACAACCCAAACCAGCTACTGTCAAGTAGATTTCCATTCAAGGCAGTGTCATGTGGTCCAGAATAGAAACACACTCACACGATGATCACGGCTGGAATTTTTTGGACGCCTTTCTTCTGAGATGTGTCTGGATGAGTTTGAACTGCCAACCTTTTGGTTAGCAACCCACCCAGTGCTTAACTATTTGAGTTACCCAGATTCCACGTGTTAGACCAAATACAGCAGCAGGATAAGCCCCCGAGCACCCCCAGCCAACCGGACTTTCCCCCAGAAACCCCATCAACGGGAGAAACTCAGAAGCTGCCTCTGGGGTGAGGAGGAGGAGGTGGGACTTGAAAGCAGGTAGGATTTGGGTGGTGGGGAGGAAAAACCCAAACAAGAGATCATTTAGCAGGAACGTCAGATATTTTGAGGTGGGTCACCACTGTGCGGAGGTCAATCCACTGGTACTCAGCCCTGAAGGATGCTAAAGAGGAAGACAGAGGTGAAGCGGGGTCTCCAGTCCCGGACAGCAAAATTTGGGATTTATCCAATGGTTCTGCTAGGAACAGCCTGGTACAGGTGGAAGTGAAGAAGAGGAGGTGGGTGGGAAGGGAAAAGCTAGCATTTACTGGATTGAGAATGTGCCCGCCACCATTTGTTGTCGTTGTTAAGTGTCGTGGAGCCAGTTCCGACTCATAGTGACCCTACACATGGTTTCTGAGGCTGTAAATCTTTACAGGAGCAGAATGCCTCATCTTTCTCTCGTGGAACTGCTGGTAGTTTCAAACTGCTGACCTTGAGGTTCACAGCCCGATTCGTAACCACTACGCTAGCAGAGCTCCTTACTCAACACTTATTATGGAATTCTATGAACTAGAGATCACCCGAGACTGTTTCACAGGTAGAAACCTGAAACACAAAGAATTTAAGAAAATCTGTTCATAAAGGTTGTACCCACTGCTGCCAAGTCGAGACTGATTCATAATGACTCAGTAGGACACAGTTGAGCTGTCCTATAGGGTTTCCAAGGCTGAAATCTTGACTGAAAAAGACTTACCGCAATGCAGTGGCTGGTGGGTTTGAACCACTGACCTTTCAGTTAGCAGTTGAGCACTTTAACCACTGTGCTATCAGGGCTCCTTAGAAAGGTTCTGAAGAACTCCAGTTGACCTCTCCAGGCCCATCGTGGGGCCTCACCTTGCCTGGGGGACTGAGCACCAGTTGGCCTTTGTCTCTCTCAGTGCATCCTGTCCCAACTTGCCCATGGCATCTGAGGCTCCATAAAGTGAGTCCCTTGCCTCCAGGACCCACGGAGCCCACTTACCCATTCTGGAAGCATCTAGGGCATTCTAGTGAGCACTGAGACTGCCATCTCCAAAACCCATTCTCACACCCCAGGAAGTTCACTAGGTGAGCTATCTATCCACTGGCCAATAGGAAAACAGTTGGAATTTGACTTCTAACTTCATTTTCCTTTCTAACAGGACTTCTCATTGGTTCAATCTGGTTTGACACCCTGCTCCCTCTGCTGAGAATCTGCATTTCCACCCTGGATGTATTCTGAACCAGAATCTACATTTTAACAAGATCTCCAGGTGATTCTATAAGACTCATGTAGGAATCTATCTGTAGGGTAAGCAATGGGTTGAACCACAAGTCATTCCTCAGAAATCCTCTACAGGGTCCCTATGAGTCGGAACCAACTCATTGACACTTAACAAGAAGAGATCTCTAAGAATCACCTGGGCAAACTAGAGGTGGCATAGTGTAAATCGTGTGAGCACTGGTGTTAGGCTGCATGGGATTGAATCCTGGCTCCACTCAGGCAAGTGCCTTAACTTGCTATGTCTCTGATTCACCATCTGTAAAATGGGACAATAATGTTTCTATTTCATGGTATTGCTATAAATTGCTTAGGAGAAGAGGTTGGCAAGTACAACCTCCATAGGTCTTAGCTACTAGGCTCTTGAACACCAATGGTTTGAGGGGTCATAGGGTTAATGCGCTGGACTGCAAAGTTGGTTTGATCGCAGGTCAGCAGTTCAACCTCACCTGCCACTCCTTGGAAACCCTATACAGGATTGCTGGGTCAGAACCGACTCAAAAGAACTTAACAACAACAAAACAGTTTTCTAAAAAGTGTGTGGTTTTCTGAAAAGCTTCCAAGGCAAGGACTTGGCTTTGGATCCTGGGGTTGATTGTTCCTCTAAATGCAGAACTATGAGTGAGATGGACTATCTCCAATTTTCTGTGTGTTGAAAGGTGACTGTCCCAATTCTAGGTACCCAGTTGCTGAGGTTATCTGCCACGCCCGTGACTGTCCTATAGTGACAGGCCAGGCAGAAAGGGATGCTCCTGGAGGGTCGTGGACCCTCACCACATGCTTCCCCTACCAGAATACAGAAGTTTCCTGTAGGGACGCTTTCTGGAAAATTCAAATGAGAAAAACAGAGCAAACACCCCAAGGTCTAGAAAGAGATGGTTCAGGAGAGTGGGTTTCCATCCTGACTTAGGCTTGGTACCATTTCCTGCCCGGTCCAGTTAGCAGGTACTCAGGGTCTCCTCTAAAGACAGCCAGGGGGTATAAAGGTGCACGGGGATGGGATACAGGTGTATGATCGGAGAAGGAATACGTCTCTCACCGTGGCAGGAGGACCTGGCTACCTATTGATGGCAGGCCTGGCAGTGGGTGGTAAGTAGGTGGGTGGGGAGTTATTATCCCCAATTCCCAGATGACGAAAGGGAGGCTCAAGACGTTGACTTCTGTTTTCTCCAGGCACACCACCTACTGACTCAGCCCTGACCTCCTCCTACCTCCCACACTGAGAAAGCCAGTGTAAGACCCTGGGGGGTGAGGAGCCCTGGGGTCCAAACAGACTTTGCTACTGCTCTTGTGTGCACCTTGAACAAATCACCTGTCCTCTGAGCTTCAGTTTCCTCATCTGGTGAAGTAGGTTCCTTACTAAGCTCCATTCCCCCAAAGCCCAACACCTGCTCTTCCCATCTCTTCAGGCGGCACGTCTTCCGGAAGCACCTCTCAAGAGGTTATCCCATCTGGAGGGTACTGGGCCTACTCCAAGGGACCTGTCTGTGTCTGTCCCCCATAGAGTGGACAGGGGCTGTTCCTGCAGGTTTGTGCCCAACTTCCCCAGACCCAGAGAGCATCTCTATCCTGGAGGCATTCCAAAGACCCATCCTCCTCTTCCCAGCTCTTTGTCAAGTCTGGCCCATCAGCAGTTTCAGCTGTGCAAATCCCTCCTTCAAATCCACAAACATGTGGACTGTTTTTGTTTTCTGTCAGAACTATGGGGGAAAGGGAGCCTTTCTAAAAAAAAGTTAAGTTGCCCAGTGGGTGAATTCCAACTCATGGTGACCCCATGTGTCACAGTATAGAACTGCTCCACAGGGTTTCCTTTACTCGCGTCTTTACAGCAGATTGCCAGACCTCTCTTCCGCAGCACTTCTGTGTAGGTTTGACCTGCCAATCTTAAGGTTAATAGCTAAGTTGCAAACCATGAGCACCATCCAAGGACCTTCTATATAAGTTGTTGTTGTTGTGATGTCGAGTTGGTTCTGACCCAGTATAAGGTTTCCAAGTAGTGGCTAGTGAGTTTGAACTGCTGACCTCATGATTAGCAGTCCACTGCTATCCTACAACACCACACCAGGACTCCTCTAAATAAGTTAGTCCATCTAATTCTCACAACACACTGGAGAAACACCTTTATGTACCCATTTTCCAGACATGAAAACTGATGCCTAGTGAGAGCAAAGATCTTTCCCAAGGTCTCACGGTTGGAGGACGCTCTGGCCTCCCAGAGCTCAGGCTTTGTCTATGACACCTTTGAAATCCTTTCTCCAAGTACTCAGAATGGTCCCCAACCATGGCTTGCCCCTCACATGCAACATTATGCAGCCATTAAAAATAATGACTACACATATAAGAATGACTAATAACACGAACAAATGTTTATGACACAATGTTGGGGGGAAGCAAAACATAAAAATTGTAGCTAACGTACAACACAATTCTATGAAAACGACCCTGCATAGAAAGAAGACTGAAAGGTAATAGTCCAACATGTCCACAGTGGTTTTGCTTGGATGGTAGTACCCTGAGTGACTTCCTATTTTTCTCCCTTTTCCAAACAGTCCATCAGCACTCATTACTTTTACAAAGAAGAAAAGATCAATGAAAAATAAATATATTTTCGTTTGGAATATTTGGAAACCTGCTACTTCCTCTTCAGTTGCCTCTCCCTCAAACCCCTCCAGAGCCGACTTTTTTTTCTCAGGACAACGTGACTTTCTAACCAAGAGGCCAGGTAGGAATACAGGGAACAGTCACCAGCACACGCAGTGCGGCTCCGGGCCAAGTCCTTGGTTTTCAGGATCTCCTTTCTGTTGGGTGAAGCCCCTCGCCCCGGACCCTGCTCCCAACTCCCAGCCGAGCTCCTGCGGGCGCTCACCTGACTCCCGTGGGTCGGCTTCTGGGATGCTGGATGCGCACACCTACCTTTCCAGGTGAGGACTCGCGAGCTCAGAGCGCGCCGGGAGGAGGGAACCGGCGAGTAGGCGGGGTTGTGACGTCACTGCCTCGACCCCGCCTCGGATTCCCGGCCCCGCCCCAGCTTCCCTGCCTGGGGCAGTTCGTGGCACTCTAGCTTACCAAGTGAGCTGCTAAGGACACTCCCCCGACACTTAAGCCCCTTGTAGGACGGGCTCCGGGCGGTCAGGCGTGCCCTGCCAAAATGAGTGCGGCCTTTGGAGGCGGGCCGACAGGAAGGATTTGCTACTTTTCAGAGCTTCCGAGAAAGAAGCCACCAACCCCCTTTTATCCCCGCCACTCCCATCCTTTCATCCATTCTGCCATCTCTTTAAAGGATCTCTGGTAGAGTAGTGGGTTAAGTGTGTTGGGCTGCTAACCGCAAGGTCAGCAGTTTGAATCCATCAGCTGCTCTGTAGGAGAAAGATGAGTCTTTCTGTTTCTGTAATGATTTACAGCCTCAGAAACCCTATACAGGGTCACTAAGAGTCAGGCCGAACGGACAGCCATCCCTTACTGCCCCTTACTGCGGTTACACAGACTTAGCACTTGGTCATGGAGAGCAGGTTCAAAACACCTGAGATAAAGGGAACGCTGATTGCCTATTTCCTTCTTTTGGCACCCCACTTTCTTTGTACCCTTTTTGACCCCACTACCAATCCTTCTGGAGTCCTGGTGTGGCGCTATGGGTTAATGCGTTGGACTGCAAGGTCCGTTTGAGCCGTAATGTGAGCAGTTCAAGGTCATCAGTTGCTCCTTGGAAACCCTATACAGGGTCACTATGAGTTGAAACCTTCAAAGCCACTCAGAGCTGCCTGAAGAAAGACCAGGCCAGCTTGGAAAAGATCAGAGCCTTGAAGACCTCTGGAACAGCTAGCTCTACTTTGCACACATGGGATTACCCTGAGTAGAAATCTGATGGCATCTGACATCACAACAACCAATCCCTCCTGCTAAGGAAGCTAGGCTGAGGAGCGGGATGTGACCCCAGCACCTTGGAGATTGTTGTAATTGATAAGTGCGGTCCAGTCAGCTGCGATTCATAGTGACCATATACAGGGCTTTCACAGAGCAGCTGGTGAGTTTGAATAGCTGATCTTGTGGCTCAAACCTATCTAGCAGTTGAGTGCTTATCCATCACACAGTTGGGGAGAGTTATTTCAGAACCTAACACCTGTATTCAGGAAACCGTTTTGACCTTCGTTGTATTATTATTGTTGTTATGTGCCGTGGAGTCGGTTCCAACCCATAATGACCCTGTCTAGGGTTTCCAAGGAGTGCCGACCTTGTGGTTCAAACCGACTTTGCAGTCCAGCACTTTGGTGGATTCTGTAATTATTGGTTGAAAATGCCAGCCTGTTGGTGGTGGCAAAGATAAAGGACACGCATCTTCCAGAAGGCAATTAATTGGTTTCCACATATCCACAAACTTTAAAAATGGACTTCTCGTTGGACCCAGCAATCCCACTTCTGGAAATGTATCCTAGCAAAGTCATTCAGAATACATGGATATCCTTCTTTGTGGTGATGAAGATCCAGGAATAGTCTTTGGAAAAGGGTAATTGGTTAACCACACAAACACACAATAACCGATTACACAGCCATCAAAGGTGATGTTTACAAACAGACTATGAGGAAATACTTAAGTTATAATATTAAGAGGGGGAGAAAAGCAGGATGTGAATGTGTAGTGACATCAGGGTGGTAGCTGGGCTTCAAAACAAAGCATGTTTATACCTGGGAAAGAACGTGGGGAAAAAATGTGACTGACTATTTCAGGGTGATGGGATTCTAAGGTTTGTTTTTATAATCCTTCCTTTACACAGGCTTCAAACGTGTGTAGGCTTTCTTTTTAAAATTATTATTGAAAACATTTTTTAAACTTCATTTTATTTTTGTTTTTGCTGTTAAGAATATACACAGCAGGACCAACACCTTCCACAGGTAGAATTCACTGACCTTGGTTACATTCTTCAAGTTGTGCAATCATTTGCACCCTCCTTTTCTGAAAAACTTTTCCCCTCACTACCAAAATCTCACTGCCCCCTAAAGTTCCTATCTAGTCTTTTGAATTGCTTGTCATTTGGGTCCCATATAGATTGTTCTTAAAAGAGCACAATGCTTAAGGCAGACATTCTTTTCAAGTTAAGCTAAACTATATCTGGTAGCGCAGTGGTTACGAATTAGGCTGCTAACCTCAGGGTCAGCAGTTCAAAACTACCAGCCGTTCTGCGGGAGAAAGATAAAGTTTTCTGCTCCTGTAAAGATTTATAGCCTCGGAAACCCTGTACAGGGTCACTATGGGTCGGAACCGACTCCACAGCACATAACCACCACCACCATGGTTTCATTTTAGGAAGACTTTGGTGTTGTTGTTGTTAAGTGTCATCTAGTAGATTCCAACTCATAGTGACCCTGTACAGGGTTTCTGAAGAGCAGCTAGTGGGTTTGAACCTCCAACCTTGTGGTTCTCAGTCCATGCTGATCCTACAGCACCACACTTTGGGATATATTTTGGTTTAAGGTTTTACTTTAAGGTTACTGATGATCTCAGGGCTATAGTTTCTGGGGTTCATTCAGCTTCTTTGGTGATTTCCCTGTATTTTTCACATAGTAACTCTGACTTTTTGAGAAATTGCCAAATGGTTTTCCAAAGTGGCTGTACCTTAGAACTGCCCCTTAGTTTGGTTAAAGGTGTCAAACAAGGGGCTTATCCCTCTGTAGAGATAGATTACTCAATAAGCAAGGTATGCATGGCTTACTTGTGCTTACTAGTCTGCAGTGCACGTTTTCACACAGGTCTCACCACATCTGCTTGTTAAAGCCACCTAGTTATATCCCTGTGATCACAGCAGTAGGAAATGAAGGCGGAACATGAAGCAGTATCTCATTCCTTTGATACTGAATACTATTCCATTGGATGGATAATGCCACCTTTTGTTTAACTTTTCATCTATTGATGGACATTGGGCTGTTTCCATTTGTGGCTGTCATGAATAATTCTCTCTGGACATTGCAAAATAAGAACTATATGAACTATTTTTTAAAAACCCCACAAGTTGTTTGTGTGAACGTACACCTTCTTGGGGCTTCAAAAATTTCCATTATCTTTTAAATCCATTTTTCCATGAGCTTTTTGAAGTCCCTTCAAAAAGAACAGAGTTGCTGGGTTACATATACTGTTGATATGTTTAATGTTTTAGGAGTTACCAAACTATTTTCCTACGTGGCTTCCCCATTTTGCACTACCATGAGCAACATATGAAGGTTCCAATTTCTCCACATTTTTGCCAACCTTGGTTATAATAATTTTTTAAAATTATGATTAGACATCCTGTCAGAAACCAAACTCACTGCTATCAAGTGGATTCTGACTCACAGCTACCCTATATAGGGTTTCCAAGTTTGTAAATCTTTACAGGAACAGAAAGCCTCATCTTTCTCCTAAGAAGTGGCTGGTGGGTTCGAACTGCTGACCTTGTGGTTAGCAATCCAGTGTTTATCATACAGTGCCTTCAGGGCATCTCTGTCATTGTTGTTAAGTACTATAGAGTATATTTTAACTCATAGTGACCCTGTTTCCAAGGAGCAGCTGGTGGGTTTGAACTGCCGACCTTATGGTTAGCAGACCCATGCTTATTTTCCGTAGCCACATCAGGACTCTTGAGCTCCTCTGTGTGTATGAAAAAAAAACCTGGTGGCGCAATGATTTTTTGATTGCTAATCAAAAGGTGGGCAACTGAAACCCACCAGGGGTTCTGAGGAAGGAAAAGCCCTGTCCACTTGCTCTCAGAAACATTGCTTCTGTTTGCCGTTGAATAAACCTGCCCCATAGGGTTTCCTAAACTCTAATCTTTGTAGGAACATACTTCCAGATGACCTTTCAGTTAGCAGCCTAGTGCCATTTGTTTGGGATAGTCTTCATTTGTTTGGGATATTCAGTGCAGTTCTCCAGGCATTTTCCATACTCGTTAGTGGTTAATGAAGCAATTGGCCTGCAAAGTTTCCCATTGGTCTGCATTTGGTTAACTCCACCCTTGTGGAAACTTTTAACCTGGTCCGCTACCCCTCAGATTTCTTGTCAAGTGGTGATTGTATGTAGACTCCTGAGGCTAGAGGTTTGGTTGGATTAGGATGCAGTGGGTTTATTCCATGGATGATGTGTGTCCTTCTTGGTGCAGCCTCGCAGTGCTGGATTGTTTATTTGCCTTATTCTTCAGTTACAAAGTCCCCTATCAACCTTTCGGCCATGGAGAATTGTTGGCTGGTCTATTACTTCACCCTTCAGTTAGTTAATAGACCAGGTAACTGAGGCTAACAAAAGAGAAATCATTTGCTCACAGTTATGGAGTTAGCCCCACGCAATGCTGGACCAAAAGGTTGGTTTGAACCACAAGGTCAGTTCAAACTCCCAGCCACTCCTTGGAACTCTACACATGCTCACTATGAGTCAGAACCGACTTGATGGCATTTAATAACAACAATACAGTTGGTAGTTGGCATCAGATATCATGATGACTGGTGGTCAGCAGTCTATGGTGTAGTTGCTGGCAAACTTACATGTAGCACAACTAGCTACTGCCCAGTCTTGTGCCATCTTCATGATTACTGGAATGACCATTGGTATGTTTCCATCCATGTTACCTATGACATTCCATCACCCATCTGACTGAGGTGGCTTGGGTGTCGCTGTAAGACTGGAAGCTATGCCACTAATATTTCAAATACCAGCAGGGTTATCCGTGGTGAATGGGTTTCAGCAGAGCTTCCAGACTAAGACAGACTAGGAAGCAAAGCCTGGTGATCTGCTTCTGAAAATTAGCTCATGAAAACCTTGTGGCTCACATGAAATAATCATAATCAATAGCTACCATATGTTGTGGTAGCGTAGTGGTTACGAATCGGGCTGTGAACCGCAAGGTCAGCAGTTCGAAACTACCAGCTGTTCCGCGGGAGAAAGATGAGGCATTCTGCTCTCGTAAAGATTTACAGCCTCGGAAACACTGTACGGGGTCGCTGTGAGTCGGAACTGACTCCATGGCACACAGCCACCACCACCATATGTTGGAGGAGAAAGATGAGGCTTTCTGCTCCTAGAAAGACTACAGCCTTGGGACCCCTATGAAGGGTTGCTATGCGTAAGAATTGACTTGGTGGCAGTTGGCGTTTGGCTTTGACGTTGCTCTTTGCCAGCCGATTGCTAAGTGCTTTGCATGAATTAACTCATTTAATCTTATCAACAACCCTTTGGGGTTACAATGATTTTCCTTACCAACTGAGGAAATTAAGGTCCCAAATGGTGAAGGGTCCCGTCTTTCATAAATCATTTGATAATTCAGGGCAGCAAGTTCCAGATAACCTAGAAATGGGAAAGCAGTCCTTTCTCTGGTGGATCCAGGCCTGGACAAGTTGGATAAAGCCATAAAAGATGGGAAGATTGAGAGTCCTGGAAGTCTTTGTCTCTGGAATGAGGCCTTCAGGTATGCATAGGAGTTGGCCCTGGAGAATAAAGGCAGAGGAATGGTCCCATGATATGAGTCAGGCCTGAGATGTGGTTTGGACTGTGGCCAGGGACTCCATTCCTCACCAGGGACAACCTCTCACAGATGTCTGCCCTTGGGGAGGAAGGTGAGAGAGAGGGTGTGGCTTGGCACATGGACCATTGAGAGGGGACAGGCCAGTTTTTTTTGCAGAGTGAGGCGGAGCAAAGAGCACAGGGCTAGGAATCTGAAAGGGAATCTTCGATGGGCTGTGAGACAGGTCTGGACGCTGTCTTTACGTGGGGCCCATCCCTTCTAAGGCCTAAGCAAAACTGATGGCGATAAACCAGGTTGTCAGTAGCTCCTATCCCCTGTTCTCAGCTCTAGGCCCAACATTCTAATTTGAGGGGTCCAATTTCAAATACCTGGACCACCGAATTGAAAGGTACCACCCTAGTTTGAAATGCTCATTATACTGTGTATATATTTGCATGTGTGCTGTGACCATCTGTGTATAGAATATTCTGGAAGGTCCCAGAAAAACATATTTGCAAGTCACATCTTCTTGAATATATAAAGAACACCTAAGAATTGATAAGAAACATAGCATATAAATGTGACTAAGACAATGAACAGGTTACTCACAGAAAAGGAAACACAAAGGCATCTTCTTGTTGTTAAGTGCCAACGAGTTGGTTCCAAATCATAGTGACCCCGTACAGGGTTTCTGAGGAGAAGCCGGTGGGTTCAAACCAACCTTGCGGCCCAGTGCTTACTCTACAACTCCATACCAGGACTCCAAAGCCATCTTTGTTGTTGTTAAGTGCTGTTGACTCATGTCGGTTCTGACTCATAATGACCCTGTATAGGGTTTTCGAGAAGCATGAAAAGGTAACAACCGCTCTGAATATCAGATACGTGCTCATTAACACCATACTGTGCTCCATTCTCATCAGTCAGGTTGCAAAGGTAAAAAATGTTAGTAACACCTTGATGGCAAGGCTCTGGGTAAAGAGTACTTTTTTTCATACATTGCCTGGTGGGGCAACAAATTAGTGCCATAGGTGGATGGTTTTGACATACAAATGTATTTTGTTGTTAAGTCAATTCCACTCCATAGCAACCCTGTATAAAGTTTCCAAGGAGCGGCTGGTGAGCTTGAACCGCTGGCCTTGTGGATCCAACCGACTTTGCAGTCCAGCACATTAACCCACAGCACCACGGCTGAAAGTACAAATCCAGAGCGCTGACTCCAGGAGAGGGCATTTTCTCTGTGTGAGCCCTGGAGGAAGGGCTTGGTCTCTTCTGAGCTTCCACTCCTGGGCGATTGTCCTGGAGCTTGGCATCTCCCCCCCACCCCTACCCTCAATCTCTGTTTGCTCACTTGTTTATTTAATCTCCTAAGAGATTAAGACACACCCTACACTAATGCTATCGCATTAATGTAACAAAGAAAACCTAAAACCTATTCCTAAATGGGATTATAGCCAAAGGTGTGTTGGTATTAAGTGCCATCCAATTGGTTTTAACTCATAGCAACCTGGTATAGGGTTTCCTAAGAGTGGCTGGTGGGTTTGAACTGCGGACCCTTGTGTTAGAGGTTCAGTGCTTATCCTATAGCGCCATAGCAGGATCCCATAGATGTTGTTGTTGTTGATGATGTTGTTATTAAGTACTATTGAGTTGGTTCCGGCCCATAGCGACCCTGTATAAGGTTTACAAGGAGCAGCTGGTGAGCTTGAACCACTGACCTTGCAGTTCAAATGGACTTTGCAGTCCAGCATCCACAGTGACACACTAGGACCCCATCCATAGGTATAGGAGTTAGGATTTACAACACATGGTTTGGCGGGACACAATTAAATCCATAGATGACAAAGACAACATCTGTCAAATGACAACTGCAAATTCCCTTTGCTCCGGAAATGCTACATTCAGATATTTCTCCTATAAGTATAACTGGGCCCTAAGAACTAGGCTATGAAAAAGGTTATTCATAACAGGGTGTGTGTATGCATGTGAAACAAATGATTCCCAACAATGCCTTTCAAGAGGGACTATTTTATGTGGATAAAATAGATTATAGAATGTTCTTTCAATGGAACATTATAAAGTCACATGGAAGAATGAGGAAGTTCTGGATATAGTCTAGCAGCAAGGAAAAATAAAAAACCAGGCTTAGAGAAGAGTACAGAGCTGGAGATCATTTCTGTAAAGCGGCAGGCTGGAGAAAGAACATGGACCCACTTTTTTCTCTATACATTCTCTGATTTTCTCTGGGGGGCAGCACAAGAGGCCCGTTCCATGGTTTCCTTCAGGAGAGGAAATGGGTAGCTGAGAACAGTCACAGAAGGGAAACTTGTACCCCTTTTGGTACTGTTTGGATTTTGATCCATGTGAAGATAGTTTCCATTTCAAAAATTAAATTAAATTACAAGCTGACCGTTCAATTTATGATGACCCCACATGTGTCAGAGTAGAACTGTGCTCCACAGGGTTTTGAATGGCTGATTTGGGGGACGTAGGTGCCCAGAACTTTTTTTGAGGTACCTGTGGGTAGACTCAAACTGCCAGTCATTTGGTTAGTAGTCAAGTGCTTAACCTTTTGTACCAATAAGGACTCCAAATGAAAAGGTTGAGACTCTGTTTTATAGAGAGGAAAACTATGGTTCTATAAGTTTCTCTTCTACAAAGCCCAGGATGCATTGGGGCAGGCAGGAGAAAGGATGGTAAGGGCGAGAGGGGAACCTGTTTCTGGGTACCCTCCGGTAGGGCATTCTCCTTGGTTTCCTGATTTCATCCTCACGTCAGTCTCCCCATTTTTCAGGTGAGGAAAACTGAGGCTCAGAGTGGGAGAATGACACCTCAGCTCACAAGGCTGGAGTCCAGTGGGGAAGTCCAGCTCACACCCATGAGCCTCCCATTGGCCCTGTCCCCACCCCTAGCTGGCAGTCGTGACTAATTCTCAATGATCATGGCGCCAGCTGTTCTTTGGCCTGAACTTTCTAGTTATTTGACCAAAGTGGACTATTGTTTGCCTGAATTACACTTTATTAAATTAAAGAAATAATTTAAAAAATAAATCAAAGAAACCAGGATAAGCTGATAGAATGCACAGTCATAGGACTGGAATATTCCAGCAAGAATTAATAGGGACTTGACTGATGGTTGGCTTCGTAGTCAGGATATTTAGGGAGTTTAAACTTACAGGCATTTGAACTCACTGGATTGGGAAAGGAATTCAATTAGCTGGTTCTTTGAGAAATTAATGAGATTATTTTTTGGATTGAATTAGGGCGAAATTCTTACTTTCACAATTTATTCACCTCCGGGCTAACCATTTCTAGACATGACGGGAGAGATCTGGGGAACAAGATTCCTCACATTTAGGGTTCACTCTGTCCCCAGGCTGGCTCTCCATCCTCCAAAATCCAGCCCTGGCCAAGCCGCCCCACACAGCAGGAACGTGGTGTGTGCCTGGGCTCCTAGTTCCAGACACGCTTTTCCATCAGGAGGGGCTCCGGACAGGGTCAGAATGGAGTAAGGCAAACTGACGCCCTCCAGGCCTTCTGGCCACTTGGCCAATCCATCTCATTGGGGGTCTTCCTCTTTTTCTCTCCACCTTAGCAAACATGATATTCTTCTCCAGCGACTAGTCCCCTCAGGATTGGGCATTGTTTCGTTCTGCTGTGTATAAGGTCTCTATGAGTAGGTACCGACTCGATGACACCTAACAACAACAACAGGTCTTCTGACGGAGTCCTGGTGTGGCACTGTGGGTTAATGCGTCAAACTACAAAGCCATTTGAACTGCAAGATCGGTGGTTCAAGCTCACCAACTGTTCCTTGGAAACCCTATGCAGGGTCGCTGTGGGTTGGAATCAACTCAACGGCACTTAACAACATCAAGGCCTTCTGACTCCAAGTCCCCAGGGCACAGGCCCCAACTCCCTCTTCCTTGACAATCAGCATGGTTTTCTCTGTTGTTAATTGCCATCGAGTTAGTTCTGACCCATATAGGGTTTCCGAGGAGCGGCTGGTAATCTTGAACTGCTGACCTTGTGGTTCAAACCGACTTTGGAGTCCAGTGCATTAACCCACAGTGCCACACCAGGACTCCATGGTTTTCTCTAAGATAAGAAGAAGGAAAAACAAAAAACAAAACTCAAACCAATGGTCGAATCCCACTCACAGAGACCCCATGCATGTCAGAGTAGAACTGCGCTCCACGGGGTCTTCAATTGCTGTGACCCTACAGAAGGAGATCATCAGACCTTTTTGTCGGGTGCCTTTGGGTGGACTCAAACTGTATCCCAGTGCTTACTAGTTTGTGTCACCCAGGGATTCCGAGAGAGGGGAGAGGGTCTCCACAGACCACTGGTAGAATTATACTCCACAGCCCCCTACCGCTCCAATCCTGTTCTGCCCAGCACCCAGCACCTACGAACACAGGTCTCCTTTCACAGGGACCCAAGAGCTCTCCACCTTCCGTCTTTTTGGATCCTCAGAGCAATCCCTTGATGTTGCTGTGATGTGCTGTGGAGTCGGTTCTGACTCTTAGCGACCCAGTATAGAGTTTCCGAGGCTGTAAATCTTTACGGGAGCAGAAAGCCTCATCTTTCTCTCTCAGAACAGCTGGTAGATTCGAACTGCTGACCCTGAGGCTAGCAGTCTGATTCGTAACTACTACGCTACCAGAGCTCCTTGATAGGTGGGCTTTTTTTCTCCTTTTATAGCTGAAGGGCCTGGTACTCAGAGAGGGCCAGATCCTAACCCGAGATCACACAGCCAGTGGGTAGAGAATGTCAGACTTCAGATTCCTGCAGCGAATGGCTGAGTCCAGGTGATGTTCAGGGTTTGGGAGAGGTTATAGAGGCCTCCTCCTGAGTCCAGGGGGTAGGACGGATGAGGGTTGGAGGATGTGAGCTCATAGGTCATGAGCTTGAGCTGGCAGATGGGCAGCAGAAGTTAAGAGAACATTCCTCAGACTCCTGGGAGGTGAGGACGTGGCTGAGTGTGGGAAGAGGATATGGATAGATTCACTGCCCAGATGTGAGGGTCAGGGAGGGGCTCGGCAGGCATCCCCAGTGCCCCATCTAGGGTAGGAGGAGGCAGGGCTAGGCTCTTCTAGAGGGAAGGGGCAGCATTGTCTGGGAGGTGGGCAGGGCACAGTGAGGATGCCATTGGCTGTCAGGCCGTGAAGATTCAGCTCGGCCAACCCGATGTCTGCCGGCTCTGTTGTGAGTGCTCCTTACTTCCTGCCTGGGTTCACGGCCCAGTCCTGGGAGGCTGGTGCAGTCAGTAGCCCACTTCACAGAGGTAGAGTCAAGTAGCAAGACGACAGTGACTTCAGTCCTGTAATAACGGTGATCTGTAAGCAGATGCATGAACAGACATGCCGGCTGAGCAGGTTTGGGAGATAGTGTGGGAATATGCCTGTGAACATATATAGGTCTGACAGAGGACATTGATACATGGATATTTACCTTTGCTGAAAATATATGCATGCATGTGGTGGCGCACACAGCAGGCAAAGTTATGAAAGAGAAGGCATCACTGGGCCTGGGGGACATCATGGTCAACTGGCATCACAGAGTCCCCAAAGATAATGTTCTACAGCCCACTTTAAAGAACAGTGACTGGGGTCTTGAAGTTTGTGAATAGTTTTATCTAAGGTATAACTAATGGTCTCTTTCTGTCCCCAGGAAAGAAGAGAGATGAAAATCCAAGACCCATAGAAACAATTAGTCCAATGAATTAATGGTCCATGTCAACATCAGTCTCCATGACCAGAAGACCTAGATGGTGCCCAGCTGCCATTACCAACTTCTCTGAAAGGGATCACATTAGAAAGTTCTGGATGGAGTGGGAGAAAAATGTGGACCCAAACTCAAAATCAAGAAAGAGCTCAGGTATAATCAAGGGAGCAGAATGTGGGGCCTTATCCAGAGACACAATGACACCAGAGATGGAGGCAGAGATGAGGATTGAGCCTTGAGGCTCAATTTTCAGCCAAACAATACACAGGTCTGTAAGGAGAACAAAAACACTAGTGAATGATGTATACTTGAGAATAACCAGCCATCTGAAATCAGAAGGACAGCATGTCCCCAAGGGCAAAGTTTGGAAGGGTTAAGAAAGAAGGAGAGTTGGAAACTGGAAACACAGAGACAATGGGATACGTGATGTTATATTATAGTGAAAGGCTTTTCATCAATGAGATGAAACAATAGGTGTAGGAATTGTTGAATGTAAAACGGATGATCTACTCTGTAAACCTTCACCCAATTCACAATAAAACTTAAATCAATCAAATAAGTCAGTGACTTGCTCTGTGTCACGTGGGCTGTGAGTCCCATTAGGAGAGTTCCAGCCACATCTGCTTCAAAACACATAATGAAATCCCCAGGAAGAGGAAACAGCAAGAGCAAATGCATGGGGTCAGGAAAAGGGGGCTGCTCTCAGGGGGCAGACTTTTCTCCGCTTTTTGCCTCTTGCCCAGAGGCAAAAGGAAGAGAGTTGAGTTTAAGCTCCACTTTGTGCGACTCTTCTCCGAGCCTCAGTTTTCCCATCTGTAAGAGGGGTATAAGCATCCTGCCTTGAAGCTCGAGGAAAGGAAACACAGTGGTATGATCCATAAATTGGCATCTCTTCCCTCCCTCACAGCCCGGTGGAGTCAGGGTCAATGAGGGATAGAGGTTGTACTCTAGACAGGGTCTGGAAAGGTCTTCTGGGACAACTCCCTGTGACAGCTAGAGAGCAGGCTGTCTTTAACCCGAGCAGCTTCCAGAGAAGGAAATTCTTTGAACTTCTTGCTGATGATGGCAGTGATGATGAAGTTGGTGGTGGTGATGGTGCTGATGAAATGCCACCAGTGATTAAGAGGATGATGGTGGAGGTGATGAAGCTCTGGCTAGGCTCAGGCTCGGTGCCGAGCATAATTCTGGTGTGTGTGTGTGAGTGTGAACGCCCAGCAAATCCCGCTGTCACCCTGGCCAAGCTTCGCCTTCCTGTCATGTCCTTGATGACCTCGATGCCTCCATCTTTGTTACTCTAGGACAGAGCACACCCCATGGGGTTGACTCCCCAGGAATCCACATTGTCTAGAAGTTCAGAGAAGGGAGACACTTACCTGGGGTCACACAGGAGACTTGGAGGGGCAGAAACCCTGGGCTCCTGACTCAGGGGGTCTCTCATCAGCCCCACTGGCTAGCATGCCTGAGCAGGAAGATTGCTTCTAACAGGCTCATCAGCCCCTGGAGGAGCCTAGTGTTGTTGAGACCCATAGATCCAGTGGCCCGCTGTGTGGGAGGCCCTCAGAAGAGGGGCAGGGCCATTCTAGGGCGTTCTTCAAGGACAGGGAGGAGGGTGGTGGCAAAGGAGATGGTGTGAGGTGAGAGTGGGTGAAAGTGGGCCTGGGGGTTTCAGCGACAGCAGAGGTTCACGAGACGCTGTCCTTGAGACAGGTGTGGGTGTCTACAGGGACTAGCATAGACTTTGGTACAGGGTGGGTGACCCAACAACCCACAGAGAGTGAAGGGCGTGGTCCACTGGGCTGGGTGCCAGGTGCCTGCAATGCCACGCCCAAGTTTCTGCACTATACCTCGTGGAGACCAGGGGTAAGCAGAGGGTCTTCCGGGGGACAGGTGTGTCTGTGAAGGGGGTTGGGGGACTGTGAGACTGTGGGGGAGATATGGGATGAGAAGGTCTGGGATACTAGAAGATTCAGGCCCCCCATCCCCCCCGCAACTCCCAGTCTCCCATCCACCCACCCCTGCTGCCTAGGGGCAGTCGCAGCTCTGGTTCAGCACACTTGCCCTTTGAGGACATGCCCTCCCTCTTCTTCCACAATGCCCAGAACTCCCTTCCCTCACCCCCGCCCCTTAGTCCCTCCTCCCAGGAGCATCCAACTACTGCCCTCCCTGCCCAGAACCTAACACAGAGGGGTGGGGGCTCCAGATGTCTTCTCAGCCAGCCCCCTGCCTCCAGGGAACTTCACTATGGCCAGAGAAGGAAATTCACTAAACTTCTTTGAAGTCTATGATGATGGTGGTGATGATGATGGTGGTGTGGTGATGGGATGAAGAGGAGGAGGAATGACCTATTTCTCTGGTCAGGGCTGTCTCTGAAGGCCAGGGTTCTCTTTAGCACCTTCTGCTGAGGCTGGGCCCAGCATGGGTGAGAGTGTGGGATAGTGGAAAGATACTAGTCCCCTCCTCCTGAGCCCACCCTCCCGTGGCATTAATGTTAGCACTGACAGCCCTGCTTGTCCAGTCCTCTCTGGACTCCACATGGTCACAGAGTTCAGTGGTTGAGGACGCTCAGTTATGACTTCTTTTAACGCTGAACGGCTGTTCACACAGCTGGTCCGATGCTGGGCCTGGCTCTCCCCTTGCATGGGTTCTAGAACAGGCTCTCCCCTTGCACGGGTTCTAGAACACATCATGGTTCCCAGCTGACTGGATGGGTCCCCCTCAGTATTGCTTTTTGTGCTGTGAGACGATTAGACTGGGTAAACTGAGGCTCAAGGAGATGGCCTAGAAACCTGCTCCTCTGCCTTACATGACAATCAATCCCTGGCTTATTGGGCTGCGTGGCGCCATCACCTACAGGGTCCCTACCCAGGGGATGGGTCTGACCCTGGGCTAAGTGCATGGCTTGAAAGCCGAGAAGACTTGGGCGGGTTATCACATGCTGGGCTTCCCTTCACTTTTGGTGGCCAGGGCTCACTCTTCATCTGTAAATGGGGCTCTCTGAATGGCTGGAACATCCAGTGAGGTGGTGCTTCAGTTCAGCACCAGGTCCAGCAAATATTGGCCCCTCTGTCCTCCTTTCCCTCTCTGGGATGCCAATGGTGGAAACACAATCAGCGAGGGAGAGGTTCCAGTCCTGGTCCTGCTTCTGATTCTCTGAGTGACCTTGGGCAAACCACTGTCCTTCTCTGAACCTCAGTATCTTTGTCTACCACCTGTGGCTGCCACCTTTGCATGCCAGAGGGGACTAGGCTCAGGGGCTGCTAATGCCACCCTGTCACCTTGCACTTTACTCCCGAGGAGGGGTGGAAAGAAGGGCTTTGGAAGGTTCCAGGCAGGAGGGCTAGAATGCCCAATAAGCAAGGTAAGCATGGGCTTACTTGTGCCTGCTTACTAACCTGTAGAGAATATTTTTAAAATTTCAAAGATATGGTCAAAACATGTAAAACTGTACCCTAAAAATTAGTAAGCAAGCAAAACTAAGCCCATAGTTAACCTTGCAGATCGTGTACCCCGACACTGTGTGAAGGGCCTAGTCCCAGAGCCCCAGACACCTCATGGGGCCATTTGAGTCTCTCCTCTTCTGTGCACGCTGTTATCCAGACAGTGGACTTCCAATTCTTGTTCAGTTTAATTTTTCAGATAAATAGACCAGAGTAAAGGAAGGATGTTGCCAAATCCTTCAATTCCCAGGGAGGCACCAAGAGAGACAGACTGACAGGTTCCCAGTCGTGGATTCGAGACTCATGTGGGTCTCAGTTTTCCCACCTGTACATGGGGATTGATTTCCATGGGCACAGAGCTGAGTTTGGAATCAGGTGTGGTCCCTGGGATTCACCACACTCCCTAGGCCCCTTTTCTGCACCTGGGCCTGTGAGGCACCGTGGGTGGGACCTGCTCTGTGAGCTCAAGCTTGCGCAGAGGTGGCCAAGAGCAAAAAGGCCTTTGCAGGCGACCTAGTCCATTTGAGAGATGGAAAAACTGAGGCTCCACGGGGAGGCTACCTGCTAAGGGTAGCAATCAGACTCAGGCCTCCGGTCTCCTGGCCCCTTTCTCCTTTTTTTTTTTTAATGTTTTATTGTGAATTATATGATAGTTTACATCCCCTTTCTCCTTTTACAGCGGCCCCAGTTTAGGACTCCAGGGCGGCTGGCGGCGCGGAGGAGGAGGACGTGCCGCGGTCGGCGCTAGCCTGCTGCCCCCGTGTGGCCTCCAAAGGTGCTGCAGGTGAACCGTGGTGGCTCCGACGCCAGGTCCGGGTCACGCGCTACAGGGATGCTTCAAGGTGCCAAACCTAGGATGGACTCCCAGACAGAGAAAGAAGACATGCCCAAGAAGTGCCCCAAACGTGTTCAATTTCAAGTGGGAAACCAAGGGGGTTTCTTTTCGGAGGCGGTGTCTCTTGAACAAGCCGCCATGAGTGTTGATGAGCATCGTGTCTTGGAGGGTTCAGGACAGGTCTGAAGTGTGTACTGGCCGGAAATAGTGAGGGTTGGGGGCCTGACGACAGAGTGTAGGGAACTCAGCGGTTGTGGGGCTCCAGCAAGTCCCCTGATCTTTCTGAACCTCCGTTTTCTTATCTGTAAAGGGAAAAACCAGCATAGTGACAGAAAGGTTAGGATGAGGGTTTCAAGCATGCGCAGCCTCCCTCCTTCTCCTTCATGAGAGTTTGGATCGGAAATTCCGCTCCGAGTGGACGACGAATCTCTTAGAGGCCAAGGCACCACGCTGGACAAAACGCTGACCACAGATGAGAGAGTCCTTCAATTCTCTCATTCTCCCCATCCTTGGTGCTAATAAAGTTACAACATTCTGAAATCATCCCCTTTAACGGAGTGGTCCTTGAATGGTGTGTGTGGGTTCACGGTCAGGGGTTCAAGCTCACCCAGAGTGTAGCACTGTGTGTTAATGCGCCAGACCGTAAAGCCGTTTGAACTGCAAGGTCCGTGGTTCAAGCTCACCAGTTGCTCCTTGGAAATTCTATACAGGGTCGCTATGGGTCGGCAACTATAACAATCTATTTCCCCCAAAAACAGCTATTGAAAACCCTGTGGAGACCAGTTTTGCTCTGAAATCACAGTGGGAGAAACTGGCAGTGACTGGCTTCTTTAGTAGAGGTGTTCTCAGGCCTTAGGTCCCCAGTACTGACAGGTAGAGGATCCGGCTAGAACCCCTACACCCTGTTTGGCTTCCCTCCCTGAGGTTGACTCAAACATTGAATGCATCTAACTATAGAATTTATTATAATCAACTTTGAGAAAAGACAAATACATCATTTTTCAACACAGTTTCCTTGTTTTTCAATACATTTTGTCCATCTGTCAACAAGCTTTCATATTCCCTTATTAAAAAATGTTTTAGGCTGAGCTGTGAGTCATGAATGCACCGCTGCCTTCACTTCTTCATCAGAGGTGAATCTTCATCCTCAAAGGGCTGCTTTCAGGGGACCAAACAGTTGAAAGTCCAGTGGACCGAGATCAGGACTATAGGGAGGATGCTTTGACGCCTCAGAAGGAAGTTTTTGCAGAGCATCAACAGTGTGGGCTGAGGTGCATTGTCATACAGGATCATAGTGTCCTTGGGTAGCAGTTCTCTGAATTTAATCCGATGTTTAAGCTTTAGCTCTTCAGTGAGTATCTCACTAACGCGCACTGCTGATTGTTAAGCCTTTTTTCTGAGAGTGGGTCATTAATGGCCCTTGAGAATCCCAGAAAACTGGAAGCATCAATTTTCCAGCTGATTGTGGATTTTTGAACTTTTTCTTGGTTAACAATTGAGGATGTTTCC
>NW_006408594.1:3103456-3106882 GCF_000296735.1 Chrysochloris asiatica | reverse complement strand
TCATTGTAATGAAACAAGGTGTATGATTTGTTGAATGTAAAACTGATGATCTGCCCTGTAAACTTTCACTCAATTCACAATAAAAACTTAAGAAATAAACGTAGTTTAGAGATGCGCAACTGTGACAACTGAGGTGGCAGTGGGTGAGATAGACCAGAGCTGGGGATAAGGAAACCTCCCTCTTCCTTCCCATCTCAGGGGGAAGCTGGGAGCTTCACATTTGTGGGCTTCGTTCAAATACTCAATGCCGCAGGATTTTTTGAGTCCCCACTATATGCCTATGTCTGGCTATGTGTTTTCTCTGGTGGGAAGACAAGCCTCCGACCACGGCAGTGCCCCCAGGAGAGTCCTCCCACCTTGACGTACATCCACTGGTCCTTGTCCTGGCCAGCAATGTCTAAAAATCTCCTTGTGGTCTGGATGGAGACCTGTATTTATTTATTGAAGTGCCTTTTCTGCTGCCGTCATTAGGTGAGACCCCCAGCCCAGGGTCAAGGCAGGTGCCATCACTACTGTAGTTGTTGTTGGTGTTAGGTGCCATCGAGTTGGTACCAACTCATAGCAACCCTACGCACAACAGAATGAAATACTGTCCGGTTCTGGGCCAACCTCACAATCATTGCTACAACTGAGCCCATCACTGCTACCATGTTGTCAATCCATCTCACTGGGGGTCTTCCTCTTTTTCTCCAACCCTTCACTTTACCAAACATAATATCCTTCCTCAGCGACTGGTTCCTCCTAACAATATGTCTAATGAATGAGCGATTAAGTCTGGCCATACTGGTTTCCAAGGAGAACTCTGGCTGCACTTCTTCCAACATAGATCTGTTTGTTCTTTTGGCAGCCCATGGCACTTTCAATATTCTCCTCCAACACCATAACTCCAAAGCATCAATTCTTCTATGGTCTTCCTTATTCACTGTCCAATTTTCGCATGCGTATGAGATTACTGAAAATACCATGGCTTGGATCAGGTGCACCTTAGTTGTCAAGCTGACATCTTTGCTCTTCAACACTTTAAAAAAGGTCTTGTGCAGCAGATTTGCCCAATGCAATACATCGTTTGATTTCTTGACTGCTGTTTCCATGAGTGTTGATGGTTGATCTGAGCAAAATGTGGTTGTTGTTATGTGCTGTTGAGTTGGTTCTAATTCATAGAGACCCTGGAGGACCCTGGAGGACAGGTAGAACTGCCCCTCTTGCCCCCCGGTTCCCTAAGTGACAATCCCACTGGAGCAGATTGCTGGGTTTTCCCCCCATGGGGCCACTAGGTCAATTAGCAGCAGAACACTTAACCACTGCACCAGTGGGGTACCATCCAGTCTGGTTAAAGGTAAGGAAATGAAGGCTCAGGGAGGGGAGGGGACCTGCTGGACCCAGGCTTCTTGACTGCAGAGCTGGGGCTCTGACCACTTAGAGGTGCTTCCTGGTGTGTCCTGCATCCCAACATGTGAGCTTCTGGGGGCTGGGCAGTTTGGTTTGTGTGTGACCTCAAAGTGTTGACCTAAGATGCAAAAAATCCGGTGGATCTGAAAGGGCAGAGGCAGAATCACCTGGCAATGAGCAGTTCCTTCCAGAAGGACTTGCACTGCACGGAGCTTGAATTGCCTCTGGGGATGGGGGCGGAGAATGAAGTGGGAGAAAGGCTTAGTTTCATGGAGTGAATGTTTATAGAATATATTCTAATGTGTTATCATTAGAATGCACTGCCATGTGCGTGTTCAATAAGTGAATACGTAAGTAAATCATTACCCAGAGGGTGACGTCAGCAGGACCGGGATGAGTTCCCCAGGTGATCTTGTCACAGGTGGCCCTGGACCACACTTTGCAAACAAAATCACCATCTGGGTCCTCTTCTCACCAGCCCCACACAGTCAGGCTAATTTACATTGTATTTTGTATATATTTGTATGCCTCCCCTAGCTCTAAATAAAGCCCTTTCTCCTCATTTTGCGAGAGAAAAGATGAGGCTTTCTACTCCTGTAAAGATTTACAGTCTCAGAAACACTATACAGGGTCACTATGAATCAGAATCAACTCTATAGCACATCACCACCACCACCACCACCACCATAGTGACAGGAGACCTGACGCGGCACTGTGGGATAAAGCACAGGACCGCAAGGTTGGCAGCTCAAACTCATCAGCCACTCCTTGGAAACTCTGCACAGGGTCAACCATGAGTTGGAATTAACTCGATGGCACTTAAAAACATCCTCATTTGAGCGTGGTCCTGAGACAACTTTTTCCCTTCTACCTCTGCGTCCCCCGCTACTGCTCCCATCCCCAGACCTGGATGGCTGATCACGTCCCTTTCTCCTCCTCCCCACCCCAGTGGTCATTCTTTTACTCCTAGCTCTACATTTATCTAGTTCCCCAAGGCCCAGCACACACATCATTTCTTCCAGAAGCTTCTCACTCTGGGAACTCCCCAAACAGAACAACCACTCCAGTGCCCAGATCTGAGCCAGGCCCTTCCCTCATCTCATCCCACCTAAAGCAACCCTTGGTGATGAGTGTCATTACACTCATTTTACAGAAGAGTAAACTGAGTACTAATGAGCTCTGGTAGCATTGTTGTTTACAAATCAGACTGCTAGCCACAAGGTCAGTAGTTTGAAACTACTAGCTGTTCTGCTGGAGAAAGATGAGGCTTTCTAGTCTCTTAAAGATTTACAGCCTTGGAAACCCTACACAAGGTCGCTATGAGTTGGAACCAATTCCATGGCACACAATCACCACCACCAACCTGAGCCCTGGAGTCTTGGTGTGGCACTTTAGGATCAACACGGGGGACTGCTAACCACAAGGTCAGCAGTTCAAACCCAACAGCCGCTCCTCGGAAAAAACTGCCAGGTGGCTAGATCTGTTACACTCGGGCCTACAGGGCCTCGAACCTCTGACCAGGCCTTCACGGTCTGCAACAAAAACCTACACAGGGTCACTATGAGTCGGAACCATCCCTATGACATTAACAACAACAACAACAAACTGAGCCTCAGGGAGGTCACATGACTTACCTCCTAAAATGCCCTCACAGCTCACTCATCCGTGTTAAAAGCTATTTCAATTTTCTTTCACTTCATGTCAATTTCTTTATTTTTTGAACATTTTCTTATATTTTAGGTGACAGTTTACGTAGCGCATTAGTTTTTCAATCAGAAATTGATTCAAACAAAATTTGTTCTGCGACATTGCTCGCAATCTGTGCAAAGTGTCTGTGCTCTCCCCATTTCCTGCCTGGGGTCCCCATTTCCTCTCACCTAGTTTCCCTCCCTACCTGCTCAGCTTTGCATTGGGGCAGGTGTTGTCCTGTTACTTGATCGAAGGAGCACAGTCTTCATAGGTGTTGTTTAGCATATGTTGTTGTTCTGATTCATAGCGACCCCTATGCACAACAGCCCCCAACACTGCCCAATCCTG
>NW_006408594.1:3101853-3102696 GCF_000296735.1 Chrysochloris asiatica | reverse complement strand
ATTATTTGGAGTCCTGGTATGGGATAAAACACTGGACTGCAAGGTTGGCTTGAACCACAAGATCAGTGATTCAAACTCACCAGTTGCTCCTTGGAAACCCTATGCAGGATCACTATGAGTCGGAACCAACTCAATGACACTTAATAACAATAACAACAAATTCAATTATTTGCTCAGCATACAGATTGAATGAGTATGGTGAAAGAATACAACCTTAGTGCAAAGTTTTCCTGCTTTTTAAACCATTCGGTGTCCCCTTGTTCTGTTCAAATGACTGTCTCTTGGCTTCTGTGCAGGCTCCTCATGAGCACAATTAAGTGTTCTGGAATACCCATTTTTTTTGCAATGTTGTCCATAGCTTGTCGTGATCCACACAGTTGAAAGCCTTTGCATAGTCATTAAAGCACAGGTAAACATCTTTCTGATATTCTCTGCTTTCAGTCAAGATCCGTCTGATGTCAACAATGATATCCCTCATTTCATGTCCTCATCTGAATCGGGCTTGAACGTCTGGTAGTTCCCTGTTAATGTACTATTGCAGTTGTTTTTGAATTACCTTGAGCAAATTTTATTTACATACAATATTAATGATATTGTCCAATGATTTCCACATTCTGTTGGGTCACCTGTCTTTGGAACTGGCACAAATATGGATCTTTTTCAGTTAGTTGGCATAAATGAGTGAGTGCCTCCAGTGCTACATCAGTTTGTTGAAAGATTTCAATTTGTATTCAATCAATTCCCAGAGACTTTTTCTTTGTCAATGCCTTCAGTGCACCCCAGACTTCTTCCTTCAGTACCATTGACTCTTTTTTTTTTTTTTTTTTGCTTTTACAGTCATTT
>NW_006408594.1:3090962-3095377 GCF_000296735.1 Chrysochloris asiatica | reverse complement strand
GGAGGGACCAGTCACTGGAGAAGGATATCATGTTTGGTAAGGTGGAGGGTCAGAGAAAAAGAGGAAGACCCCCAACGAGATGGATTGGCCAAGTGGTAGCATTGATGTACTCAAGAGTGGCAATACTAGTGAGGTTGGCCCAGGATCGGGCAGTGTTTCGTTCTGCTGTGCATAAGGTCGCTATGGGTCAGTACTGACTTGATGGCACCTAACAACAACATGCCAACTCATAGAGATCCTATATAGAATTTCTGAGACTGTAAATCTTTATGGGAACAGATAGCCTTATCTGTCTCCCAAGGAGCAACTGATGGGTTTGAACCGCTAACCTTTCAGTGCTTAACCCAGAGCACCACCAGGACTCCTTTCCCTCAATATATACAGATCCATTTCCGATTTTTAGCAGGTGCATAGACTTCCATAGCTATTAATTTTGACAATGTCTTAGCTCCTCTCCTATCCTATGGATTGGATAAATAATCCATTCAACAAATACTTGAGTAGCATATGTCCAGCCTCATGCTAGATCCTGAGATATATGATGGTGAACACGCCAGACTTTGTGAAGTTTTAACCTCTCAGACTTGAGTGAGTTGTGGAATTTCTTCAGGGAGCTTGTTAAATGCAGATTCCAGGGCCCCATCCCAGAGACTCCCGGGATGGGCCCAGGAATGGGAATCTTGCTTCAATCTAGCCACACATATCATTTAAAAAAGGAAATAGTTGACATGAATTGTAATAATATATTCTATTTAACCCAGTTGTTGTTAGCAAGCGCCGTTGAGTCGATTCCGACCCACAGCGACCCTGTATCGGGTTTCCGAGGAGCAGTTGGTGAGCTTAAACCACCAACCTTGCAGTTCAAACAACTCTGCAGGCTGGCGCATTAACCCACATCGCCACACCAGGGTTCACAGTACAGTGACTATGTTATTTTAAATGTAATCAGTAGAAAAATAATTGAGATACTTTATGCGCCCAGCTCTTGAAATCCGGAGTGTATATTACATTATTATTATATTACATTTACAGCTCAACTCAATTCACATTAGCCACATTCTAAGTGCTCAGTGTGGGCCGTGACTACGAACTGCACAGCGCTGCCAAATCTGGGAGCAATTTGTTATTTTTGTCAAGTGAGGTCGAACCTGTTCCGACTCATAAAGACCATGTACAGGGTTTAAGAGGAGTGACTGGTGAGTTTGAACTGCAGACCTTGAGGTTCAGATCCAGTGCTTATCCTACAGCGCCACACCAGGACACCCGGGGAACAACAATAGGTGTGAAAAGCAAGGAGCTGTGGAAATCAGTTTTCAAATTACCACGCACCAAACAAAATACCAGGGACAAAGTCTGCCTCCAACCCTACCCTGCTCTTCTTCCCAACATCTTCACATCCCCTTCCACGCTGCATGAACTTGGAAGTCCCTTCACCTTCTAGGCGTCAGTCTCTGTGCCTGTAAAATGGGTATGTTTCCTGTGTTACCGAGCGTCTGGTGAGATGGAGTTCGGGGCGCCTGTATGGCCAGCATATAGCTGGCACCCTGGGCAGGAAGGCTTAAAGGATGTAGGTAGTCTTGGAAGCGGACTTCAGTGACATCGCGGACTAAAGACAGGGCATCTCTAAGGGTCGGGAAGCTGGACTGCGCACCGGCCATGGCTGGCGGGCGCCCGCAGTCTGCAGTTCCCGAGGCTACCACGGGGCGGCGCTGTGGGGGCAGGGACCCAGGGTTTCGGGCGACCGCGGCTGAGGCGAGAGGAGAATTACTAGAGCGGTAATCACCTATCTGGTGTTCACTTCCCTGGGAAACGGAGAATGGGTTCATTCTGGTGCTTCTGGACAGAAGGGAAGCTGAGCGAGGAATTGCTTTCCGCAACAACCCCCTTTATCCAGTTCAACCAACAACTGCGCGGAGGCGCAGAGGTGTCTGTCTGTAAGGTAAAGTAGGTACTGCACGTGTCCTCAGCGACACTTGAGGGATGAGCACTAATGAGCACTTTCTATTGGTCACGAAGTTTCCATCGCCAGCTGTGAGACCATCCAACAAGTTAAAACTAACTGTCGTAGGCACTGCTTTCCGGGTCACCTTTGGAGATGGGAGGAGTTGGGTTTCAAAGTCCGGCGCCATTTGGGGGTTCATCCTCTGACCCCATTTAACTTGCTGGACCTGCTTCCTCGCCTGTAAAATGGAAGAGACACTAGTACTTCCCAGGGCCACTACCTAGAATGGCTGGGAAGGGTCGTGGTTGTTAGGGTCAAGTTCAAAGGCGGGATCGGTGTGGAAAGGGACAGAACTAGCAAGCCCTATCTCCTTGAAAAGCCAAAGTTCAGCAGATGGAAATCTTCAGCAAAGCGCTAAGTTTCTTATTAGCATAGACTGTTCCCAGAAGAGTGGGGAGGGATCAATATCAGGGATTTGTCCCTGGTTTCAGGAGCCCTCTCCCTAGGGGTGAGGCGGATGCTGCCTTTCACTACCCAAGCCCAACTTGTGTCTGTATTTTGTGGTTTTGCCATTTCCCCCTTACTCCTGCCATGGATAGGTTGTTGACCCTTGATGAGCTAACTGCCCAAGTCCTACTCTGTGGTCTTCCTCTCACCTGGCACCGGTTAGTTAGGTGCCATCAAGTCCATTCCAAGGATGTAAATCTCTACGAGAGCAGAAAGCCTCATCTTTCTCCCATGGGGTGGCTGCTGATTTCAAACTGCTGACCTTGTGGTTGGAAGTCCAGTGCTTATCCTACTGCCCCACCAGTGCTCCTCAGCGAGCTGGTGCCAAGCCAGAATGACGTGCACGGAGACAGAGAAGTGAACTTTGAAGGAGGAGGATAAATACAACCGCCGTTAGCTGAGCTAAGTACTTGGTCCCCTTCACACTCTTGTAACAATCTCTGAAGTGGTGCTACAGCTGCCCCCACTTTACAGATGAGAATACTGAGCCTCAGAGACAGAACCATCTCGAGTCCAGCCTTCTCCCATTTGGCCCTTGGGAGGGACGTTGGCTGAGGTTAGACAGGGTGTATCTTTTCCTACCCCAAGGCTCTTTCTGCTCCCTGATCCCAGCTTCTTTCCTCCCTCCCCACCTGAGTTCCCAACTCCTCTGGCCGCCCCCTCAAATCCAGACAACTAGGACTCAGACTCCTTCCTGAGTCTCTAAGTTCCCCAGTGCCAAGAAGTCTTCTAAGCCTGGCCAATCAGAGCAGTCTATTTGCTTGGTCACAGTGGTTGGTTCAGGAATGGACATGTGACTCAGCATGGCCAATGATTCTGGTTGGACTGGTCACATTGGTTGGATTCTGGAATCTGGATCTGTTAGGAGAGAGCCATTTTCCTTCTGCCCACCTGGAAGCTGAGTGGTCTGAAGCCTGGGACCTCCTCGTCTACTTGAGTCTCTGGTTTCACCTTTAAAGATGCATCCAAGCCACCTACAGTTCCTGCCTGCTCCCACCCACTCACCCATCCTCAGAGCTGAGTCATCAAATCTAGGGGTCTGAAGATTGAAGGTCCTCAAAGTGTTGGCCCCTCTTGTCTCATTGCCTCCACCAGGTCTCAACCTTGCTTTTACTTGTGCAAGGCTGCTGCTCTGAGTGAAGTGATTTGCACAAAGATGCAGTTGGTGAGGAGTGGCCCCACATCCAGGTCATTGGCCCCATCAATGCATCATTCATATAGTCACTGCCCAGGGGCAGAATATGAGGTGCAAGATATGGTCTCTACATACCACAAGGTTCAAACTCCAACTTCATCACAGACTAGCATAGAATTTTGGAAAGTTATTTCACGTCTATGTTGTTGTTGTTAGGTGCCATCGAGTTGGTACTGATGCATAGCGACCTTATGCACAGCAGAATGAAACACTGCCCGATCCTGGGCCAACCTCACTATTGTTGCCATGCATGAATCCATCGATGCTGCCACTTGGCCAGTCCATCTCATTGGGGGTCTGCCTCTTTTTCTCTGACCCTCTACCTTACCAAACATGATATCCTTCTCCAGTGACTGGTCCCTCCTGACAATCTATCCAAAGTATGAGAGACGAAATTTGGCCATCTTAGCCTCCAAGGAGCACTCTGGTTGCACTTCTTCCAAAACGGATCTATTGGTTCTTTTGGCAGCCCATGGCACCTTCAATATTCTCCTTCAACACCATAAATCAAAAGCATCAATTCTTCTATGGTCTTCCTTAGTCACTGTCCAGCTTTCACATGTATATGAGATTATTGAGAATTTCATGGCCTGGGTCAGGTAAACCTTAGTCCTCAAGCTGACATCTTTGCTCTTCAACACTTTAAAAAGGTCTTGTGCAGCAGACCTGGCTAATGCAATACGTCCTTTGATTTCTTGACTGCTGCTTCCATGAGTGTTGATAGATGATCTAAGAAGAATGAAGTTCTTGACAACTTCAATCTTTTCTCCA
>NW_006408594.1:2987726-3087671 GCF_000296735.1 Chrysochloris asiatica | reverse complement strand
AAAAAAAAAAAAAAAGAATAACGAAGCAAGAGATCAGGCTTATCACACAAGCAAAGAATTTATTAGTAGGAGTGATGGTACCCTGGCAAGGGGAGACACAACAACTCAACACAGGATTCACTTTAGCAAGTTTTAAACAGTTAAACTCTTTACTACGATAATGGGAGAGTGAGGGAACAAAGAAACTAGTCAGCTCTTTCTGAAATTTGCCCAGTTGGAAGGGTTATGGTAAGTGAATGTGTGCACAGCCTTTTTGCAAGATGGGTTCTGTTGTAGAGGCTTCTGGGATGCTGATCACCACTCATTATGGGATGTATTTGACAGGATCCTCTGCTGGGATGTTATATCTTGGTCAGGGTTGGAGATTCTGCACATGCAAAATGATCAGATTCAAGTTTGTTCTGTCTTCATAAGCTTCTGAAAGACAATTTGAAGGTAGTTTTACGTGAGGACAATGGATATGACAACAGTGGTCCAGGATGCAGGCTCCAGGATGTGGGCAGGTGGTTTTGTGAGACATTCTCCCCACCTGGGAAAGTCTCTGTGTCTACAGCAGTTGTCTATTTCACTTTGTTCTAGCAGACCTGCTGGGCATACTGTTTTCACTCTGGGTTCCTTATTTTAATTAATTTCTTTTTCTGGTGATTTTCAGTGACTTCTACCCTGCTTCACCGCCTTTCATAAGGCCCTGATTCTACATATGCTGGCCACTTGGGATGCTTCCAGAGTGTCGAATCCCAGCTGGAGATGAAGGAGACGGACCTTCCGGGCAGGGAAACCACAGGTGTGAAGACTCAGATAGGAGGCAGGGAGAAGTTTCTGTGGAATTGCCCACATTAGGCTGAGGGTTTGGCCCCACTGCAGCCGTTACCAGCTCCGTCTGTCTGCCCCCTGGAAGAGCTTCCATTCCTCTGGGTTGGGATTGTGGAGAGGGGAACTGGCTGGCATGGGGGTCCAGGAGACCTCATTTGAACAACACATGGAGAATTCCGAGATCCTGATTTGCATGGTTGTCCTGGTCCGATGGGAGAAACGGTGTCCATGTAGAATTAATAGCTTGAGCCCAAACCAGGAGGAGCGGGCAGCCCAGCCTCAGTGGAGGGCCCAGGATAGGAGGCAAGTGAGGCTTGGCAGAATGGCCCTGGGAGGGTGGGTGACGGTGAGTGGTGCAGACCTTCAGCAGCCAAACGCCTTCGCATCATGGAGGAGCTAGAAGCTAAAATAGAAGCTGGAACCGCTACCCTGCCAGACGGGAGAGGCTGTCTCAGTGTCTTCAAGGCTAGGCTCCTCACCCACACAGAGCAGCAAGGTGTGGGCCCTGGTGGTGGGCTGCGAGACAGAGGGCACAGGCCGAAAGGACAGCAGCTGCTGAGGGCACTGGAAGCCTTATGACACATATGTTAGCTCCCTCAACTCTCACAGCCACCCTGGGAGGTGGGAGCTGGTAGCTGGGTTTTCCCTATGTTACAGAGAAACAGACTGAGGTTCAGAGAGGCCAAGCTACCTATCCAGAGTCACTTAGCCGCTAGTGGCAGTGCCAGGATTTGACCCAGGTTTGGGTGGCACCAGAGACTGTGCATCCCAGCCTCCCAGATAAACCAGAGGAGCGGCTTTTTCCTGAGTTCTGGCAGGAGGCTGTTGGCATCCCCATTTCACAGACTTAAGGTGAAGAAGAGTCAGGCTAGGCTGTTCTGGCCCCATTTGGGCGTCTGAGTTACTGCACAACTTGGGTAAGCCCTGGTCTTCGCTGGACCTCAGTTAGCCCATCTGTAATCCCAGAAGCCAGGTCCCACAGAGCCTGCAATTCTGAAGCTGGTGACATATCTTCCTGGAAGGTCTATAATGAACTGGGGACCTGGTGGTTAGAATGACAGACACGTTTCCTGACTGTCCTCGTCCTGGCCACTCGGCCAGCAGCAAACTCACTCTCCAGGCCTGGAAGTCGCCCCCCTCTCTTCCCCCAGGGCCTCGGGAAGAGAAGGAAGGTGTGGACCTGAACTCTTCCTGATGATACACCCACTGAGGGCTCTCCATCCAGGAAGCCATTAGCCTGTGGGCCTCAGCAGGAGGACCTGTTGTTACCCAAAGCTTTGACAAGGAGGCCCAGCATTACCCAGGGAGGAAGGGACACGTGGGACAGGCCAGGGCATTCCTTGGCCTGCTGCTGATTTCTAGTCTCCTGAGTGTGGTTCTTTGGCAGCCAGGCAGCAGTAAGTCCCCGCCTCACTTCTCCTCTCCTGCAGAGCCTGGGCCATAAATAGCCCTGTCCACTTGCTGCAGGTCCCCACCTTGCCATCACCGTGCTCAATTGCCTGTGTCCTCCCTCCTCTCACCTGTCATCAAGAGGAACCACTTCATCCTCCCATTTTCAGTCACTAATCTGTCCCCGAGCTGCCCCCTCTGCTGTGGCTCAGGGTCGCCTGCCTTATTACTGAACCCAGAAGGCAGTCCCTCCTCCGCTGGGGCCCCAGAGGCCTCAGTGGTCTCATGATCCCACAGAGGCAAGGCTGCAGGAAGGCCCAGCCCTCTCCTGGCTTCCCTGCTCACCTACTCTCCACCAGCCCACTCAGACTCCAGAATGCCACCTCCATCACTTACTCCTCTGTCCTAACACCACCCGTGGCTCCCTACTTACTTACTACCTGAAGGACAGAACTCTGGCTCTCCCAAACAGCTGCCCTCACCGCCTCACTGGCCCACCCCCACACCTATCACTCGTGTCCCTCCTCCTCCACCACACACACCATGTACCCCCTCCCCCAGCCTCACTCTCTGATCCACGAACCTCCGCTGACACTCAGAAGTTGAAACCCCATCAGCCAGAATTCCTCCGGTAAAACACTAGTTCTGATGTAGATTTCCTGTGTGATTTGACATGTTTCTGAGCCCCCTAATCTGTAAAATGGGGTGATGATAGAATCTACCTCACAGGGTTGATGAGAAATCAAAAGTGAAGGGTCTTAAAACAGCAATGAAGTGGCGAGCTAAGCCCTACAATGTGGAGAGTGAAGCGTTCAGCTGATAAAAAAAGAGGGCATATGCTCAAGAACACACACACTTGCAGACACTACCCACTTGACCTGGCTTCAATGACCGGATGATCAGAGCTCAACCAGAAGAAGAAAGAAGAGGAAAAAAAGAGTAATCTGATACAATTTGATGAACTTGACCTACACCTATGGATGCAGTAACTCAACAGAGGGAACAAATCTTTACAGCAAGGATCACTCCCACCCCCTCCACACACAGAGTTGACAGGGATGGGCAACGTGGACATTGGCTACCCAAAATGGGGGAGGGGGGGAGAGCTACAAAGGCAAGTTTACAAGCTTTCAAGAGGGAACCTAGAGCCAGGGAGCATGGAGGAAGGCAGAATCTCCAGTGAGTACTATCCAATCTGTCTAGGCGGAGCTGATGAAATGAAATGCAGACGGGTCTCTTGTGACACAATAGTGAATAATTGTGATCAGGACTAATTGTGAGGGTTGGAAATGTAAAGGTAGACGTTTTATAGCAAGGAAGGGAGTGATTAACTTTCCAGTCTAGAATCGGAGGTCCCTAGGACCATCAATGGAGAAGAGGCGAGAGTGGGACCCTACCCAGAGAAGCAGTGATGCCTGAGATGGAGGCAGAGACAATGACGTGGAGCGATGGAGCAACTGGGGACTTTAGATCCAGAGAGGGAGAGCGACTGTGTGCTGAAGACCTGGGGCAGGGGTGGGGTGGTGGTAATGTAGGAGGCAGGCTTGTAGGGTATACCGTTTGGTTGGTTGATGATGCATGGAGGGGATTGTAACCATGACAATGAAACGATATACAATAGAATGAATGTAAAACTAATGTTCTCCCATGTAAACTATCACATAATTTACAATAAAACATTAAAAAAAAAAAAGTGAAGGGTCTTTGTAACTTATGAAGTGCAAACATGCAATTGTCACTGTGTGGAAGAAGGGTTTGTTGAGATTAACTTCACACTATAGCAAACAGCTGCTTGTCTCCACCCTACTGGGCCTTGAGCACCAGGGACAGATACCAAATCCTCACCTCTCAGACCTGTCTTCTGCCCCCCACCCCCACCCCACCCCCCACGGAGCTGGGGAGTGGGCTTCTTGGTCACTTCTGGTTTCTGGAGATTTCTCCATTTCCAACCAGCTTGCGTTTCCAGTAGCTTCGTGGTGGACCCCCTGGCAAATGCTTCCTCAGGGAGTGAGGGCCACTGCAAGAAAGCCCCTAACTGCCCCCTCCCCGCCCTGCGCCTGCTCTTCATCTACTGTGTATTTGGAGAGCTGTCTTAGCCCCCAAGTTCTTGTTAGCTCCCTCAGATTTTTCCAGGGGTACCCCCACACCACTGACTCCTCCCAAGAATTCTCACTCAGCTCCAGCCTTCCTCTCCCAACAGTCCACAGGGAGGGGTTTCCCAGCTTCCCAGCCCTCTCCCTGCTGGAGCCCCAGGCATCTAGCTTCTTGGAGCCACACCAGGCTTGCAGGAATGGGAATAAGAGGTTCCCAGCCACATTGCACCTCCCAACCCAACACGCCTCTTACTGTCCACCTCTGACTTGGTGTATCTCTGTCCCACCAAGCCAACATCTCTGTCCTTTCAAATTCTGGGTGCTTTGTCTCTGTGTCTGTTGTGAGCTGTCCTTTGACTCCCTCTGGCTTTCTCATGACCTCCTTCCTCCATAGATACCTCTCCATCTCCCTGTCTCTGACACCCTCTCTGTGATCCTTCCTCTTTCTCCCCTGCTCTCACATTCTCTCCGTCCCTGTCCCCGTACTGCCACCTCTTCCTGACCCCTCCCACCTCCATGGACCCACCGGAGACCCAGGAGACAGAAGAAGGAAGGAATAAGTAAGTCCTGGAGATGGGAAGAGAGCCCACTCTGGGCTTGGCAGGGAGCCCCCAGGGAGCATGGCAGGCAGGGCAGGCACTGGCTTCAGACCCTCAATACAGGGGCCTGTAGCTCACGGTGGGGGCTGGGGGCAGTTAGGAGCCTGGCTCCAGCTGGGTCCCTTCTGTGTGACATCTCCAAGTCCCCCCAACTCTGGGTCTCAGTTTTCACCCTATACAGGGGATGGCCAGGGCCCTCAGACTCCCTTCCACTGTGGGGTCTATGAGAGCTTTGGCCTCCCCTCTGTGTTGCTACGGTTTCCCTAGCTACAGATGAATGTGTGCTGACAGTAACCAAGGACCCTCGTGGCTGTTCCGGCCTGAGTAAATGACAGAGACTTGTCTGAGGTGAGGCTTAGTGGTGGCAGAGGAGCTCCGGGCAGAAGCAGATTTCAGGACTCCCACCTGAGTCTTCCCAACGCCACATTGCAGGGTTGTAAAGTTGGGTGCCCAAGCCTCAGTAACATCATTGTCTTTTCGGGTCACTGCTGAGTTCCCCAGCTCCTACAACAGGGCCTTCTCTGCTCATTGTAGGTGCTCCACAGAGCTTTGTGGAATTAAGGAATGCCAGAGAAGCCCTTTGAAATCTGTAATGAGGGGGCTGATTTCTGAACTGACCACCAGCAGCTAGGCAGATGCCCCCTGTTTGGGGGATTCCCATTGGGACTTGCATAGAGAGTTTTACATCAGATTTGAGGCGTTTAGTGAATGGAGGGGGAAGGCTCCTGGAGGTCACTGGTGATGGGAAGGGCCATCCTGTCATTGGGTTAATCCCTTGGCTGCTGACTAAAAGGTCATCAGTTCAACTCAACCAGCCCCTCCACAGAAGAAAGATGATATGCTTCCACAGACCCCTGGCCTTGGAACCCCCAGGGGCAGCTCTCCTCTCTTCTATAGCATCAGAATCGACTCAACAGCAGCTGCTGTCTTTTAGACGAAGAGACATGCTCAGAGACATACAGCAACTTGCTCAGAGTCACACAGCTAGTAAGTGGCAGAGGCAGAATTCAAACCTAGGACCCTCTGGCTCTGGCTCTCAAGAGTTTTCTATCTGTAAATATGTACATAGCTGCCAGCCCTGTGCCTCATTGCCCACCCTCCTTCCTCCCTCATCTGTTCCCACCCTCTGTTGGGAGACTCTTGAGGAGGAAGTTGGGTCTAAACTTTGAAATACAGGACTACTCTGTTCTGCCAGAAAGACTTGGGTGCCGGGCACTGTCCCTTAAGAGTCTAGACTTGGGTGCCGGGCGCTGTCCCTTAAGAGTCTAGACTTGGGTGCCGGGCGCTGTCCCTTAAGAGTCTAGACTTGGGTGCTGGGCGCTGTCCCTTAAGAGTCTAGTACATGTGCCAAACATTCTCTTGGTCTTTTTTACTTGGTGCTTTGTCTGCTTAAGAAGCCATGAGGAGGAAAGAAAGGAAAAAACTGCACAAAGATGTTCATGGTCGCATTGTGTCCCATGGAGAGAAGTTAGAATTCATTCAAATACCTAACAGGAGGGAAAGAGCAGACCAACAGGGCTTCATGGGAGGATTGTGAACTTGGTATAAAAGGTCTATGACCTCTGTCTGGACATTCTTTTTTTTTTAAAATGCTTATTTTGAATTATGTGATAGTTTACATGAGAGAACATTAGTTTTTAGCTTTACATTCATCCTATCGTATATCGTTTCATTGCCATGGTTACAATCCCCTTCATGCATCATCAACCAACCAAAGGATCTACCCTGCAAGCCTGTCCCCCAGTCATCAGCACACAGCCCCTCTCCCTCTCTGTGTCTAAAGTCCCCAGCCGCTCCATCTCTCCACGTCATCATCTCTGCCTCCATCTCTAGCATCACTGTTTCTCTGGGTAGGGTCCCACTCTCTGCTCTTCTCCCTTGATGGACCCAGGGACCTCCACTGCTGAACTGCAAAGTTAATCACTCCCTTCCTTTTGCTACAAAACATCCACCTTTACATTTCCAACCCTCGCAGTCAGTCCTGATACCAATTATTCACTATTGTATCACAAGGGACCTATCCCCATCTCCTTTCAACAGCCCCACCTAGACAGATGGATACTACTCAGTGGAGATTCTACCTTCCTTCACGCCCTCTTGAAAGCTTGTAAGCCAGTCACTTCTTGCCTTTGTAGGACCCCCCGCCCCCATTTTGGGTAGCCAATGTCCAAGTTGTCCATCCCTGTCTACTCTGTGTATGGAGGGGGTGGGAATGATCCTCACTGTAAAGATTTGTTCCCTCTTTTGAGCTACCGCATCCATAGGTGTAGGTCAAGTTCATCAAATTGTATCAGATTACTCTTTTTTTTTCTCTCTCTCTCTTCTTTCTTCTTCTAGTTGAGCTCTGATCATCCAGTCATTGAAGCCAGGTCATGTGGGTATTATCTGCAAGTGTGGGTGTTCTTGTGAATATGCCCTCTCTTCTTATCAGCTGGACACTTCATTCTCCACTGTAGTCCTCTGTGGCTATGTCTCTGATTCTGGGCCCAAGAGTTCCCAGGTCTTGCCACACTGCTGGCCAACCAGGTCTCCACCCGGGTTCACAGGAGTCTATTGAATGTTGTAGGGCTTAGCTCACAGCTTTATTGCTGTTTTTCCCTCACTTCCCCTTATCGGTGACAAATGTGGTCACCAATCAGAGTGCATGTCTGCTCGTGTATTCCCATTGAGTGTCTTGACATTCTTTAATTTTGTCTTGGAACTTGAGTTTTATAAGTGAAGTTTGATGAGATAGCATGCTCTTAAGAATATCTGGCAATCAGAAGAAAAGAAAAGCTGCATCCATTAGTATCTTTAATGGTTTCCTTGTGCTTTATTGACTACACTTAATTGTACTTTATTGACTATGCAAAGGTTTTCAATTGTGTGGATCATGACAAGCTATGGACAACATTGTGAAGTATGAGTATTCCTGAACACTTAATTGTGCTCATGAGGAATCTGTACCTGGACCAAGAGGCAGTTGTTCGACCAGAACAAGGGAACATTGAATGGTTTAAAATTAGGAAAGGTGTGTGACAGAGTCGTGTTCTTTCACCCTACTTATTCAATCTGTATGCTGAGCAAATAATCCAAGAAGCTGGATTATATGAAGAAAAACATGGCATCAGGATTGGAGGAAGACTCATTAACAACCTGTGATATGCAGATGACACAACCTTGCTTGCTGAAGCTGGGAGGACTTACAATATTTATTGATGAAGATCAAAGACCACAACCTTTGGTATGGGTTACACCTCAATATAAAGAAAACATAAATCCTTCCCACTGGACCAACAAATAACATCCATATAAATGGAGAAAAGATTGAAGTTGTCAATAGCTTCATTTTGCTTGGACCAACCATCAACACTCATGGAAGCAGCAGTCAAGAAATCAAATGATGTATTGCATTGGGCGAATCTGCTGCACAAGACCTTTTAAAAGATGTCAGCTTGAAGACTATGGTGCGCCTGACCCAAGCCATGGTATTTTCAATAACCTCATATGCATGTGAAAGTTGGATAGTGAATAAGGAAGACTGTAGAAGAATTGATGCATTTGAGTTCTGGTGTTGGAGGAGAATATTGAAAGTACCATGAACTGCCAAAAGAACCAACCGATCTGGGTTGGAAGAAGTACAGCCAGAGTGCTCCTTGGAAGCCAGGATGGCGGCCAGACTTTGTCCCTCATATTTTGGACATTTTGTCAGGAGGGACCAGTCCCTGGAGAAGGATATCATGTTTGATAAAGTGGAGGGCTGGAAAAAAAAAGAAGAAGACCCCCAATGAGATGGATTGGCACAGTGGCAGCATCAATGGGCTTAACCGTAGCAATGATTGTGAGGTTGGCCCAGGACTGGGCAGTGTTTCATTCTGTTGTGCATGGGGTCACTATGAGTTGCTACTGACTTAATTGCATCTAACAACAACAACAACATGGTAAGGAGCTCTGGTAGCATAGTGTTACAAGTGGAGCTGCTAACCTCAAGGTCAGCAGTTCAACACTACCAGCAATTCTATGGGAGAAAGATGAGGCTTTCTGCTCCCGTAAAGATTTACAGCCTCGGAAACCCTATTCAGGGTCGCTATGAGTCAGAACTAACTCCAGGCACACCATCACATCCTTAATGGTACCTTGGAGTCCCGGGGTGGCACTGTAGGATAAGCATTGGACTGCTGACTGCAAGGTCAGTGGTTTGAACCCACTAGCTACTCCTTGGAAACCCTATATATGGCCACTGAGCCGGAAATGATTGGACGGCACTTAACAACAACAATGGTACATTTCCCCCTTATTTTTGAGTAAAAGACATTTTTATTTCACATATCCAAACCCAAACCAAACCCAGTGCCGCTGAGTCATGTCGACCCATGGTGACCCAGAGAACAGCCTAGAACTTCCTTATGGGTTTTCCAAGGCTGTAAATCTTCACAGAAGTAAACACTCATACCTTTCCCAGAGTGGCTGGTGGGTTTGAACCATTGACCCTTTTGGTTAGCAGCCAAGGGCTTTAACTGCTGTGCCACCAGGGTTTGCACTGGACCCTATAAATGATGTAGCTGGTCTTATGTGAAGTGGTAGGAAGGACACTGGACTGGGATCTAGAGCTACGGATTCGAGGTTACCCTTCCCCACATGCCTGCTTCCCCGCTGTAAAATGAAAGGTTGGATCCGATCATCTGTGATTTTATTAATATTGTGGAGCCTTTAAAATGGAAACTAGATGTGTATTCTCTCACACTGTAGAAGTCAGTGTCGGGAGGAAATGGAGACTCAGGCAGGAGGGTCGGGGCACACAGCTGAGAGGAGACCGGCAGAGCAGCTCTCTCTCGGAGGTGGAACAAAGAGGAAGAGGGCTTGACAGGGTGGGAGAAGGGAGTTGAGTGCCTCCCAGGCTCTTCCCTACTGCTCTTGAAGCTACTGAAGTTCCTAAAGAAGATTTTCCAGAAGTGAGCAGAAAGGCAACAATGGTGAACCCAGGAGGGTTCTGCCGGAATGGGGGGCAGGGGCTGAGGTAGGCCTGTGAGGCACGAAGCCTGCAGCCACCAGGTTTTCAGCTTCCATTAAAACCACACCCTCTTACTCCCTCTCTTTCCTCTCCAAAGCTTCCTTAAAGCCTCTTCCTTCCTTTCTCCTACCTGCTACCCTGTCATCCAGCTCCTTCCCCTCCCTGTCTGCCACCCACCCCCACTTCATCCCTGCATCCTCATCCCATCCACTGCATCCACCCCACCCCATCTCCTCACCTCCATTCCCTGTATGCCTACCTACCCCCTGCACCCTAACTACTCCATCTCCTGCATCCACCCCACCCCATCTCCTGTACCCCCAACCCCTGCACCCCCATTCCTTGCATCCCCATCCCCTGTACCCCACCCCATCCCTTGTACCCTCACCCTATCCCCTGCACCCCCATCTCCTGTACCCCCACCCCATCCCCTGTACCTCCCACCCCATCCCCTGCATCCTCCATTCCCTGTACATTCACCCTATCCCCTGCACCCCCATCCCCTGTACCCCTTACCTCCTGTGCCCCCAACCCCCTGCATCCTCCATACCCTGTATCCCCCATCCCCTGCACCCCCACCCCATCCCAAGAACTCAGCCTCCATCCCCTGAACCAACTACACCCCATTCCCTACAACCCCCATTCCCTGCATCTCTACCCCACCCCCTGCACCCACCTCCACCCTCTGTAATGAAGGGTGGGGAGAAAGAGGCAGGATGGATATGGTCTCTACCCTGGCTCTCTGAGAAGATGGTGTGCGGTGAGGTAGGACTGGGGGGCACCTCAGCCAGCCTCAGTTTCCACAATTCCAAGCTCTATCAGTGACATCTGAGTTTCTGACAGTCCTCCACGACTCCCCTATCTCAGCAGCTCCCAGAGCCCTGGGTGGGGTGGGAGCGATCAGAGTTGCTGCCTGCAGGCGAGTAGGGAGGCAGGTGGGAGGGCTGTAAAAGGGGAACAGGTGGGAGAGGGAAGGTGAGTCAGCAGGGTGCAGAGTCATCAGCCCTGGGGTCTCTCCGTACCTGGGGCTGGCCCCACCCCATGCCCCCCTGAGCCCACCCCACCATGGATTGTACTGGAGCTCCAGGTGCGCCCTCCAGGACATGCTGGCCTTGGGCTCTTGTCAGAAGTTGCCCACATTGTGTCTCACAGGTTGCTGGCAGATTGACAGAGAGGAGCAGCCCCTCCTAACACAGTGATTGTTACAAGTGTCTGAGCAAGTGGAAACTGGTGACAAAGAAGGTGTTTGTCACCTCCATCATGTCACCACATCATCCCAATATGGGGGTCCTTGTAGGATGGGCCCTATGTGTATCCCTTCCCCCACCCTGTGCTCTAGTCATCCTCGGTGGTGGAAGATTGGGCAACCTCTGAGATGTGTTTCATGTCAAAGTTTCCGAGTCTAAGTGCCTGAAACCAAAGGTCTCATCAGCCACTCCATGAGTTACTCCTCATTGCCTGGGATGTCATGAGAACGCAGCGGCCGGACAGGATGAAACCTGGGCTGCTTCTGAGGTGTAGGCAGATGGGTCACTGAGCTTTTGTACTGCTCAATGGCCCCAGAAGTTCCCAGGTCACTCTGGGAAATCTAAGGCTCTGGGTAAGGGCAGGAAGGAAGAGGCAGCCCCTCTCCTTTATTTAATCCTCACCTTGGAGAGAGTGGGAGTGAAGGGAAAGCAGTCCCCTCGACCTCTGACAACCAGGGCCTCAGTTTCTACATCTCTAAAATGGGACCATGACCCTATCCTAACTACCCCTTGGAATTTGGGGCTGGGTTCAGAGAACTAATGTCAAAAAGTGTCATATAAAATGAAAAGCATTGTCATATCCAAGTAGGAGGAGAACTTGGACCCCAAGCCAGTCTTTCTCCAAGGGAGAGATCTCAGTCTAACTGTTAATAAAACACATAGGATACCCAGTGATTTAGCCACAAGGCAGGAGTTGCTGGTGCTGCCAAACGTGGTAATTCACAAAGCAATTCACAGCCTTCACAGTAGGTGAGCCTATCTGCTGGCGCCTCAAGTTTCTGGAGCTAGCTGTACCTTTCTCTAGACACTTCCTGGGAACAGGCAGGGAACCCTCTGCTTCCTCACCACCCCCCAAGTGCCAAATACACAGTTGGCATGTAGAATGGAGGTCCATCTGGAAGAAACTCACTGGGTCTCTGATAGGTCGGCAAACACAGCCTCAATTCCATCCTTGTGTGTACGCCTTCTGCACCATGTCTGTATCAGTCCTCTAACGTAATTTAATGAACCAGGTATGGTACTTTAGGATCAGCACTGGACTGCGAGCTACAACGTCGGCAGTTCAAACCCACCAGCTGCTCCTTGGAAACCCTATACAGGGTCGCTATGAGTCGGAACTGATTCAACAGCACTTAACAACAAATGTGGTTTGTGGAGTCCTGGTGGAATCATGGGTTATGTGTTGGGATGCTTACCACAAGGTTAGCAGTTCGAATCCACCCGCCACACCATGGGAGAAAGATAGAGGCTCTCTGCTTCCATCAGGGTCTCTGAGGCAGAACCAACTCCAGGGCACACAACCAGCGGCTATTTCTCCACCTTTGAATCTGGGCTAGCCTCGTCACCTGGATTGGCCAATAGAATGCAGTGAAACTGACAACATACAATCTTGAGACTAGGCCTTGAGAGACCTTGCAGCTTCCGCCTTCTCCCTTCTTAGGCTGCTGCCTTGAGGTCCAGGTCAGGATGCTGGTACAGCTGCAGGAAGATGAGAGGACTGGGGAAGGGGACACAGGTAGCCCACTGTCAGACATGTGGGTCTTGAAGTCTAGCTGATGTTCCCATCCTAGCCCACCCAGTCCCACCCTGAATCATAAGAAATAACAAAGCACTGTTGAAACCACTAAGCTTGGAAGTGGCTTGTTACCCAGTGTAGGCTAGCTGATCCCCAGAGATGTGTCCCAGAAGTGTCTCAGGGTCTCACAACAGGGAGACAGAGTAAGCCTGGTCTAGAATCGAAGAGCCCTTCCCACCAGCTTCACCAGCCCAGGGAGTGCATGTGTGTGTGAGGGGTGGTGTGTATGTGAATCAAATCAGGGGGGCCCTTCCCACTTCCACTTGAGTGGTTGGTTAACGTCCACAGAGTTCTTCCTGCCCATCATGTCTTGGGAGGGAGGTATGGTTAATCCCATTCTACAGATTATAAGACTGAGGCCACGAGTAGATCATCTGCTGACAGTCATACAGCTAGTAAGTAGCAAAGCTCTGACTTATACCCAAGTCTGATGTCAACTCTGAAGTGGGTCCTTCCCACTGACTCCTAGGAAAGAGTGAGAGTCCCCTCACAGGGTCCTTTAAGGGGCAGTATCTCAGAACAGGACACACACACCCCACAGACTGCGCACACACAACACGCACACACCACAAACGCTACATATACATAGCACTCACATCACACACACAACATGCACACACCACATACACAACACACACAACACACTCATATCATACACACAGTACACTACACACACAACATGCAGAGCACACATGCTACATATATACCACACACATACCATGTACACACACACATATAACATACACATACCACACACTACACAACACACACAATACGCATGCCACACACACGCTACACATACACCACACATACCACCTACATACTATGCACACATCACACACAACATGCACACACTACACATACACCACCACCAAGCCACATGCATTTATACACCACACACTTAACAGTCACACATCAACTACATATACTACACACACCATACTACATAAACATCACACCACATAAACACACACCATACACACATACCATACACACCACACCATACATATTCTCCCTCCCGCCCTCTTTCTTTCCTACCCTTCACCGTCAACCAGCCTACCCCTCCTGGGCCATATACTTTATTAAAAAATAAATCATTACAAACCCCTCTGTCCATCTGGCTGGGGCTGGGGGCCGGGAGGGACTACAGGGAGGGCCAGGACCTCATCCTGCCCCTCCAGGGCACCCAAACCCAGCTCCATCCTGGGGTCCACACGGCTGGCTTTGGTAGACTGGGTGGGGGAAGGCAGCCAGCTGGGAGGGGAGGGGTGCACAGCCAGGACGGCATCCCCTCATTCTGCAGGTAACAACGGTAGAGAGTGGCTGTGGTGGCCCCACCCCTCTCCATTTATAGATATTTACAAAAGAAAGTCATGAACAACAGGTCATCGTCATGCAAAGAAATGCGCCCCCCTCCCACCTCCCCTCACTAACCCCGGCCCACCCCATTACCCTAGGACGCCCACCCCCCCCAGCAGTCCAGCCACCTTCCCCAAGGTTCTGAGAGCAAGGGGGCACGTCCCTGAAGGGTCGGTGAAAGGGTGGCAGCCTGGGGTCCCAGAGCCTCCTGTAAGTAGGGGCTGGGGCACCCGGGCTGTGTTCTGCAGCCCACAGGAAGGGGTGTCCCAGTCCTCGAAGTCCCCTGAGCCAGGGTCCGCTCTGTCCTGAGTGTGGGTGGGGGTGTCCTGGCATCACACCCCCGGCAGAGGCTCTCTCGGGTGGGCCTGGAGGTCAAATGGCAGACTCCCTTCGGTAGGAGATGTTGTCCAGTGGGAGTGTGGCTTGCATCCGCTCCAGATCTAGGTGACTGCCAAACTCCAGCATTCGGATGATGCCCGCCTCCTCCTTGGAGCCTGCCTCCAGGCCCAGGCCAGCGGCCACAGCGGCGGCAGCTGCGGCCTCCTCTTCCATCTCCTCTTCCTCCTGGCTCATGAGAGCCAGCTCGTTCTCATAGCAGAAGGCACTGGGCGGGGGCGGCGGGGCGGGCAGCACGGTGATTTTACTCTCCTGCAGTTCCCGGGCTGAGCAGCAGGGTGTGCCGGCCACCTCGTAGGTCTTGTGGAAGCGCGAGTAGTCCACCTTGTAGTGGTTCTTCTCCTCGAAGACCACGGGCTCGAAGCGGTGACCCCACAGGATCTCACTGGCCAGGTAAGAGCTGCGGGCCTGGGTGGTCATGGCAGTGGCTTCCACCATGCCTTCGAGGATGACCACAATCTCAAAGTCTTCCGACTCCAGCTCCTCCTTGCCCATGCCATAGAGTGGGCTGTCCTCATCGATCTCGTGCACTATGATGATCGGCGACACCAGGAAGATGCGGTCCAGACCGATGTCATAGCCCACGTTGAGGTCCCGCTGGTCCAGCGGCAGGTACTCGCCCTCCTGGGTCATGTAGGGCTTAATGAGCTGGGCCCGCACGTGGGCCTCCACAATGTGGCTCTTGCGTAGGTTGCCCACCCGCCACATCAGGCAAAGCTTGCCATCGCGCACCGAGATGACCGCATGGTGGCTGAATAGCAGCGTCTGCGCCCGCTTCTTGGGACGTGCCATCTTGGCCATGATGGTCCCGATCATGAAGGAGTCGATGACACAACCCACGATGGACTGGACCACCACAGCAATGACTGCCAGCGGGCACTCCTCTGTCACGCACCGGAACCCATAGCCGATGGTCGTCTGTGTCTCCACAGAGAACAGGAAGGCGCCCAGAAAGCCATTCACATGCATGATGCAGGGCTTGGGAGCCACTGGGGCCGCCCCACCACTGCCCACCGGGGCCCCCGCCGCAGGCACCGCCGGGCTGGCCTCTAGGTCACCGTGGAAGAAGGCAATACACCAGAAGAGGAGGCCAAAGAAGAGCCAGGAGACGAGGAAGGCCGCGGAGAAGATCATGAGCATGTAGCGCCAGCGCGTGTCCACGCAGGTGGTGAAGATGTCCGCCATGTAGCGTTGTGACTTGTTGCTCAGGTTGGCGAAGTAGACGTTGCATTGGCCGTTCTTCTTGACAAAGCGGTTGCGGCGTTTCCGCCGGGGCACGTGGGCCTGCCCGTTGCGGCTGTGTCCGTGCATGTCCTGACACCGGCGTGGTCACCTGGGAAGATGCAGGGCCTGGGGAGGAGAAGTCAGACATGTGAGATGCTGGGAACAAGGGCTATCAAAGCATCCGGGATGCTCAGAAGGGAAGAGCCTGGACTTGAATCCAAGCGTCCTTCTACCCAGGCAGGCAGGAGGGGACAGGTCAGGTGGATGTGAAAGCAGGGAGGGAGTATAAGAGCGTGAGCCAGAGCCACTGAGGCGGGCATGCTCTGGGATTGGGTTCTGCCAGACCATCAAGTCTTAGTCTCAGCCCCTCAACACTGCTCTTCCGGCCCTCGTTTACCTGTTGTTTCAGGAGCTTCCTGACACCATCTTAGCTCTTCTCATCCACCATTCTGTCCTGCTTGTCTCCCTGAGCTCAGGCCCCGTCCTTTAGGGTCCCTCAGGGACCAGACATTCTCCTGTGCTGCCCAATAGGTAGCTGCTAGCCGTCTGTAACTCTACCTTTTAACTAGTTGTTGTGGCAATGAAATGAAATTGAAATTGAACTTCTCAGTATGTTAAGTAATTTCAATAGGTTGAGGTTAGTGTGGTGCTGTAGGATAAACACTGGACTGCTAACTGCAAGCTCTAAGATGGCAACCATGGTGAACACGGAATGGCATCAGGCAGTGTTTGTGAGTCAGAAGCAACTTGACGGCACCTAACAATAACATAAATGCAATGTAACCTCTACTTTCTCAGCGGCACTAGTGTATTTCAAATGTCCAGTGGTCCTAGGTAGCCAGAGGTTGCCACACCAGCCAGCATGGATGCAGAACATTTCCACCACCACAGAAAGCTCTGGTGGGCAGCGCTGGGATCCACAGTCCACTCTGGCTTCTCTTTGACCCTTTTCTCCAAGTGGGACTGAGTCTGGTCTCAGGTTCCTGTCCTGTCCCCAGACTTGTCAGGAGCAAAAGTGTGTGGAGACTCCAACGGTAGAGGACGGGCGAGCCCCTGCATGTGACCTTGCACACTGAACATTGCTCCCTCCCGTGACAGGTGAGGAAATAGGGGTACAGGCAGGGGAGTGAATGGCCCCAGGCCATGCGACAGATAGGTAGGTAAGTGGACCCAAACCCAGCTGGTCTAACACTTCAGTTCCCGGTGGATGTGTTCCTGGTGCGGAGGGCCAGGGAGTCAGGGAGGCAGACACACCCACTGTCTAGCTCATTTCACCATTCAGAGTCTTAGTTTCCTCATCTATAAAATGGGGCCCCAAATCCCTTCCTGCTTCCTGAGAGCTGGAGGAAGCCAACAAGAGACCTGACTCCCTGTCATCGTCCCCAGCTGTTTCAGCGGAGGCGGCCCCACACCCTACCCAGCAGCAGGCACACCAGCTGGGCCTATGGAGGGTGGTTCTCCCTCTTCTCTCCCTTCCACTAGGGCCCCAGGAGAGACGGTGCTGCCGGGGGGCCCCAGGACTGGCAGGGCCAGCCCAGGCTTGAGCTGCTGGTAACGTTTTGGCCCCAAATTATATAAGGCTGGAAGTTTCTATTTTCTGTCCTATTCTTCTTCCTGATCTAATTGTGCATCTGTGGTAATGTTTATACACTTCCCTGGTTCAGGACAACTCAGTTGCCGTAGCAACCGGTGCGCGCCAACGCTGTAATTTGGAGATCAGCAGCTCCAGAGCCTGCGTCTTCTCCTCTGAGAGCCTCCCTCTCCCGACCCAGGGAGAGTGAGCCCTGCCCCCACCTCCTTCCCGCGGTCACCCCACCCTGATTTGGGGTGCTGCTCCCTTCCCCGCTTGACAAGACCTCCCTGGCTCCCACAGTCCTGGGCTGGAATCCCAAATTGGCCATGTGACTTGGACAATGTACTTGATTCCTGTGAGCCTCAGTTTCCTCATCTAGAAAGGGGATATACCCATTGTTTGGGTAGAGCCGCTACTGCAAAGCCTGTCCCTCAGGTGGGCTTACCTGTAGTCAGGACATCTCCAGCCCCTCAGCTGCCTCCCACAGAATCCCACCAGGCAAGATACCAGGCGACAGCATCTACTATTGTACAAATAGAGTTTTCTAGAAGGTCTTTAAACTCTCCCTCTGCTCAGCTGTGTTGCCTCGAATGCCTCCACTACCACCACACTGTGTCTTTCTGTTGGAGCCCTTGAATGACTTGCTGAGGGTCCCGGAGACAAGCTGAGTGGGCCAGCCCTTGCTCCCACTCCTGAGCTCCCGACCCTGGAGGGGGCTGCGATGGAGTGTGAGATGAGGGAAGGCCGAGCACCTACCCAGCACTTCACCCAGAGCCCCAGCGGGTCTCAGGCAGAGAGTTAGAGGGAGTAACTGGGCACCGAACCTTTGGTGGGAGGACACTGAGGCTCAGAGAGGGTAAGGGACCTGCCCAAGGCTGAACTTGAGCTCGGGGTGCTAGGGAAGCCCTGGTTCTCTGCCCAAGAAGACTGCGCTCCTGAACTGAGGGCTCATCTAATGCTGCATGAAAGAGTTCTTCATGGGGCAAGGGACTTGGGGTGAGGAGGAGGGAGATGACCGCCCCATGGCCAGAAGACAATGGAGACTCCTTGGGCCTCCCCTCACTTGTAATGTCTACTACCCCCATCAGCGAGCCGAGGTGACCGGAGCTTCAGTCAAGACTCTGAGGTTCCACCTACGTACCTCCATCCCTGATACTCACCCCTACCTCAGCATTATACCTCAACACTCAACCCCCAGTCCTGCCATATCCCAACCCCAGGACTCGCTGATAACCCCCATACTTACATTCACCCCAACCCTAACATTCATCCTCAATTCCAACCGCCTAACCCAAACATATCCTAACGATTACACTCACACATACCCCAACCCTAAATTCACCTCCAACCCTAACATTTACCCCCAGTTCCAACACTCATTCTCACCCTAACACCAGCATTCATCCCCAACCCTGTATACTTACCCCTAGCCCCTGTACCTTCACCATCCTGACCCCCAGCCCCGCCACATCACAGCCTGGGTTAGGGGCAGTGTCCTTGCTCACAGCTGTGCCTCAGGGCCTCAAGGTCACTGTTTCCTGAACCCCTACTATGTGCTGAGCCCTGTGCTGGCCACTTGGCCAGTGTCACCGTGGGCGTGAGCTCCCCACGTTCCGGACACATCCTAGTGCTCAGAAATGGAAAGCTGCCTCCGAGGCGCAGTGCTCTCCGGAGACCCGTCAGCCTTGTCTGTCCAGTAACCTGCTCAAAGAAGGACTCCTGCCACATGGACTCAAGAGGCAGGAGAGAAGCTCACCTTCAAAGCGTGGGCTGCCCTGCAGTGTCGCCACCAAATGAGTACAAAACCACAAAGGTGCCTTTGTGTTTTCATTGTCAAGCCCTAGGAGATGGTCAGGTTTTCTTCTTGTTTGTCTCCTGGGGCTTCCTGAGGTGGGCATACTGCAGGGAGAGAAGGGTGAGAGCAGGGTGGTCCCATGGCTGAGGGAGAGGGACCAGAGACGCCAGGAGCACCATCCTCCTCTGGAGATGAACATCTTATTCTTGTTTAAAATGAGACCTGTTTATTTAAGTGCCCACAGTCCAAGGTAGCGTAGTGGTTACGAATCGGGCTGCGAACCTTAAGGTCAGCGGTTCGAAACTACCAGCCGCTCCGCGGGAGAAAGATGAGGCTTTCTACTCCCGTAAGGATTTACACCCTCGGAAACCCTGTACAGGGTCGCTATGGGTCGGACCCGACTCGATGGCACTTAACAACAACAACAACAACAGTCCAAGGAGCTCTGGTAGCGTAGTGGTTACAAGTTGGGCTGCTAACCTCAAGGTCAGCAGTTCGAAACTACCAGCTGTTCCGCGGGAGAAACATGAGGGTTTTTGCTCCCATAAAGATTTACAGTCTCAGAAACCCTATATAGGGTCACTGTGGGTCGGAACTGACTCGATCACACTTAACAACAACAACAACAAGTGTTGGTGTGGTGCTATAGAGTAAGCAGTGAAGCACATAAACCATTTGAAGAGCATGGTTGGCAGTTCAAATCCACCAGCGGCTCCTAGGAAACCCTGCAGGGTCGCTATACCACAGAATGGTCTCAGTGGCACTTAACAACAACAACAATCATATCTGTCAGCTTAGGGCACTGTGGGGGTTTGCGTGCTGCTATGATGATATACCACCGATATTTCAAATGCCAAATACCACTGATGGCAGCAGTCTCCAGGCTACAACATACTAGGAAGGCATAGTGATCTGTTCCTGAGAATTAGCCAGAGATCACACTGAACATTTGTCTGATACTATACGAGGCGAGACACTCAAAATACAATGGACCAAAGGATACCAATGCGCAGAAGGATGGCACCCAAACTGGCAACGTTTTGCCCTGTTGTTCATGGTGTTAGGGATTAAATTGTGTCCCCCACAAATATGTGTTGTAAATTCTAACCCTTAAATGTGAAGTTATAATCCCATTTGGGAATAAGTTTTGTTCATGAGGCAGGGTGTGTTTTGAGTTCATTTCTTACATCAAGCAAGCCCAGACAGGGGGAAACTTGTGCCGATCACAAGCAGATGGCCTGAAGCTGAAACTCAGAAGAGACTGGGAGCTCCCGCCAGAACCCACACAGAGAGAAAGCCCTCCCCTCGAGCCGGACCCTGAATTCAGACTTTCAGCCTCCTAAATTGTGAGAAAATCCATATCTGTTTGTTAATGTGGTGTTTCTGTTACAGCCACACTAGAAAACGGAGGCAATGGAGCTATTCTGTTGGGCGTGAGTCACCTGGAGTCGGTCGGAGCTATGTGGATGGCAGCAAACAACATTAAGCCTGTACTTTTCTGGAAGGGAAGGAATGTTCTAATCTTCATTGCAAAGAAGGGTGTCCATTAATGTGCACTTTCAGGCCCCACCCCAGCACTTACATGCCAACCACAACCTAGTCCTTGATGCTGCCTTGTCGCTTTGCTGCCCTGAACAAATCATTACACTTCCTGGTTCAGTTCCTCCTGTTCCTTCTATGCAGTCTCCTTCTCAGGGCTTCATGTGGGTCTTAGAACTCAGCTTATAGAGCCAGAAGGGTAGCTGTGGTATCCCAGGGTGTCCCAGACTCTCCAGTACGGGCGGCTAGCCCATGGCAAAATGAGGACAAGGAGAACAGTGGAGTTTCTGTGCTGTATTCTACGATTGCATCTTTTGAATGCTAAAGGTTCCTTCTATTTTGAAATGGTGGGCATGGGAAATGCTGGAGGCTTTTACAAAAGTGAACGACTTTTTTTAAATTCTTGGCACAATGAAGAACTAAGGACAGTAGGCCAGTTATGAAACTTCTTTTTCTCTTAGTACTACTATTATGTTAAGGAGCTCTGGTAGTGTAGTGGTTACGAATCAGGCTGCTAACCTCAAGGTCAGCAGTTTGAAACGACCAGCCGTTCCATGAGAGAAGATGAGGCTTTCTGTTCCTGTAAAGATTCGCAGCCTCAGAAATTCTATGCAGGCTCACTATGAGGTGGAGGCGACTCCACAGCACACCACCACCACCGCCACCATGTTCTTGTTAGGTGTCCTTGAGTAGGTTCCCACTAAACACTGCCTGATCCATCATCTGCCTCCCAGTTACTGCCATACTGGAACGCATTGTTGCAGACTCGGTGTCACGATGCTGTTGTGCCTCCCAGAGACTCCAAATCGGGGAGTCCCTAAGGCAGACTTCATGTGGCAACTAAGGAAGCTGAGGCTGAGACGTGGCACCGTGAGTCCGCAGCTGGCAGAAGGAAGCTTGGGCCTCAGGGAAGAGAATGAAAGGGACCAGCCAGCTCCCCTGCCCCTTCCTGGGGTGAAGGACGGACCAGTGAAAAGGTCTAGGGTTTTCCTATCGTTTTATGACATGAAATGCCCCCTTCTTGCCTGTAACTCCCTTTGCAGAAGAAAAGTCGATAGATGGGGTCTGAGCAAAGATGTCAGCTTGAGGACTAAGGTGTGCCTGATCTCATATGCATGCGAAAGCCAGACAGTGACTAAGGAAGCCCACAGAAGAATTGATGCTTTTGAGTTACGGTGTTGGAGGAGAATATTGAAGGTGCCATGGGCTGCCAAAAAACCCAACAGATCTGTGTTGGAAGAAGTGCAGCCAGAGTGCTCCTTGAAGGCCAAGATGGCCAAACGTCGTCTCTCATACTTGGGACATATTGTCAGGAGGGACCAGTCACTGGAGAAGGATATCATGTTTGGTAAGGTGGAGGGTCAGAGAAAAAGAGGAAGACCCCCAGTGAGATGGATTGGCCAAGTGGCAGCATCAATGGGCTCAAGCGTGGCAACAGTAGTGAGGTTGGCCCAGGACCAGGCAGTGTTTCATTCTGCTGTGCATAAGGTCGCTATGAGTCGGTACCGACTCAATGGCACCTAACAACAACAACAACAGGCTCTATGGGCAGGCAAGTATTCCACTGCCTACCCTGGAACTCACAGACATGCACCTCCCTGCACTCAGCTCCCGCCCTGGGAGAAGGGGCATTTAGCCTCACCAACCATCCTGGCCATTGGCCATCTTATTGTACTCCCACCCAGAGACTTTGAGGTCGGTGTGGTCGTGGGACCACACTGCTCAGGTCTGGAGGACTGACTACTTAGTCAGTGGCTGCTCTCCACATAGGAACCTTCTGGAAGCAGCGACTCCACACAGGCACTACCTCATCTAGGGCATTGAACTTGTGCAGCCCCTTTGTCTAACTTAACAATGCTTACGAAGCACCTACAACAGCAACTGCAAATCACAAGGCCAGCAGTTCGAAACTACCAGCTGTTCCGCAGGAGAAAGATGAGGCTTTCTGCTCCTGTAAAGATTTACGACCTCGGAAACCCTGCACAGGGTCGCTATGAGTCAGAACTGACTCCACGGCACATAACAACAACAACAACAATAATCAGGGTATTGCTTTGTTTCCTGCTAAGGAGCTCTGGTGGCGTAGTGGTTACGAATCAGGCTGTGAACTGCAAGGTCAGCAGTTCAAAACTACCAGCTGTTCCACGGGAGAAAGATGAGGTCCTCTGCTCCCGTAAAGATTTACAGTCTCGGAAACACTGAACAGGGTCGCTGTGAGTCGAAACTGACGTCACAGCACATAACAACAACAACAAGAAGCAAGCACAGGCTGGTCTCAGGGCTGTGCAGAGTGGGGGCTGGGTGGAATCCTGGTGTGGCGCTGTGGGTTAATGTGCTGGACTGCAAAGTCGGTTTGAACTGCAAGGTAGGCGGTTCAAGCTCACCAGCCACTCCTCTGAAACCCTGTACAGGGCTGCTATGAGTTGGAACCGACTCAGTGGCACTTAACAACAAAAACAAGAAAGTGCAGGCTGGGGTGGGGGCTGGGCAGGGGGGGCTGCACTGTAGAAGTGGCAGTGCTGGGGACCCCCTCAGGCCCAGCTCACCATGGTGCCTGCTCACCCCTGACCCCTGGTTCCCTTCACTGCTCAGGATGTTCTGCTTGTCGCTCCAGCTCCTGTGACCCAGAAGAAGGTCCCTCTTCCCGGACTTCCTTAGCTGTGCTGTTGATTGTAGCCCCTCCAGTCCCTGAGCCCACCCCCCAAGCCCTCACTGTCCATCTGCTCCTGAGACTCAGCAACCTCGCAACTTTATGAAACAAGCGTGCTGGCTGGGTTCTTAAGTCTCAGCTGTGTCCACCTCTTTTGACCTCAGCTCCCTCATCTGAGTTATGGAAATGCCAACAGAACCTGCCTCACCAAGCTCACCCTAAGGTGCACATAACCACTGCCCAGAGTAACACTGGCCCAGGTGAGAGTTAATTAGGGTGGTGGGATGCTGTCAAGCCAGTTCCGACTCGTAGCGACCCTGGATAGGGTTTCCAAGGCTGTAAATCTGTAAGTCTATACGGGAGCAGAATTCCTCATCTTTCTCCCATGATCGATTTGAACTGACCTTTCGGTTAGCAGTCCAACACGTAACTTACTACACTGCTGTTGTTGTTATTAAATGTCGAGTCAGTTCCAACCCACAGCAACCCTGTATGGGTTTCTGAGGGGGAGCTGGTGGGCTTGAACCGCCAATCTTGCAATTCAAACGGCTTTGCAGTCTGGTGCATTAACCAACAGTGCCACACCAGGACTCCACCACGACTCCTTTAATTAGGGTTGTTGTTATTAAGTGTTGTGGTGTCAGTTTCAACTCATAGTGATCCTGCATAGGGTTTCGGAAGCTTTAAATCTTTTGCAGGAGCAGAAAGTCTCATCTTTCTCTCCAGGAGCGGCTGACAGGCTCGAAACACATATCTTGTGGTTCGCAGTTGAGTACTTATCTTATGATGCTACCGTGCTCCTCTTAAATAGGGTGTTGTTGTTAAGTGCCATCAAGTCAGTTCCAACTCATAAAGATCCTGTATAGGGTTTCTGAGGAGCAGCTGATGGGTTTGAACCGTTGACCTTGGGGTTTATAGTTCAGAGCCAATCCTACATCATCACACCAGGACTCCTTAAATAGGGTTGTCGTTGTAACATAAAGTGGGGGGAGTAGTTAATCTTACATTCCAGGATCAGAGGACCCTAGCACCAGTAAGGAAGAAGAACATGACCGAAACATGGGATTCCAACCAGAGAAGCAGCAACACCAGAGATGGAGGCAGAGGTGATGGCTTTGAGAGATAGAACATCTGAGACTCTAGACTCATGCAAAGAGAAAGGCTGTGTGCTGGCGGGCAGGGGGTTGGTTTGCAAAACGTGCCATTTGGTTGTTTAAGCAATTATATTCCTGCATGTTTTTGTGTATATCAACCAAAGAGAATTGTAATCGTCTCAATGAAACAAGAAGCAATTGGTAGAGTGCAAAACTGATGTTCTGCCAGGTAGACTATCACTGAATTCACAATAAAAGCTTTAAAAAAGAAAAGGGGGATTGTTGTTGTGTTAAAGAGCCATCAAGTTGGTTCCGATTCGTAGTGAATCTCTCTCTATAGGGTTTCCGAGGAGCAGCTGCTAAGTTTAAACTAGCGACTTTGTGGTTCGCAGTCCATTGCTGGTCCTACTGTACCACAGCAGGTAAAATGGGACAAAATGATTTGGTGATGATGCTGCTGCTACTGCTGAAGACAATAACAACACTGGACGGGCTTCAACTCCACCACCAGCGAGGTCACTCACGTTCCTTTCTTATTTACAGCATGGGCATCCACAAAGCTCCCCTGTGGGAGAGTGGGATGATGCAATCAAACTTAAAAAAAAAAAGGAAAAAATTGTGATGTGATGAAATGAGGTGCCCGTCCCAGACCAGGAGAAGCAGTGACCGGGTGATTGTGGCTGCTGCTGAATCTGATCAGCCCCACTCATCCCTGGCCTCCTAGATCACCCAAAGGGAGTAAGGCACAGGGCAGTGGGGCACAGTGGGAGGAGGGGAAGAGTCCTGGGGTACATGGTTTCCTTGGGGGAAACAGGAGAGAATCAACACCATTACCCTATTTCTATCACCTCCCACCCCAGGATCGCAGCGCCTGCTCTTGGCTCATCTTCGGTCTGAGCTATCAAGTTTGGGTGGGCAGCTCTTTCAGCTCTAACACTCGGAGCTTGACAAAGAGGGAAAGGGCTCAGGCCCCCAGGCATCTGAGCTACGTCCCTCAAAGGGGAGCTGGGGTCTGGCTTGGCCGCTGAGGCAATCGTGGCTAAGTGTCCCCACCTGCCCATGGCCCCGTGCAGGCCCCTTCCAGCTTTCTCTTTCTTCCTCACGAATCATGAGCGCCTTTCTGCTCCCGTAAAAGATTCACACCTTCGGAAACCCTGTGCAGGGTCACTGTGAATCAGAACCGACTCCCCGGTACTTAACAACAGCAACGTCGTCCACCTCCAGTGCAACGCCTTCAGCTCTGGAACCTCCCAGCCATACCACTGTGCCTGTGTGACCTTGGACAAGTTATTTATCCTCTCTGGTCACTTAAAGTCCTCTGTAGCTTTAAGTGGGACTAATAATTGTGCTTACTTCATAAGATTGTAATGAGGAATTGATGGGATAATGTAGATCACGTGCCCAGCACAGAATAAGCGATCGATAAGTGGTACCCATTGCTCTGAAGCCTGAGCAGCTCTTTCTTTGATCTCCTGCCCTGATTTTAGATGCAGCATCCCAAAGCCCACCCTGTACCCATCTATCCTGATATTATGGACGGAGTGGGTAAGGGGGTCAGACAGACCTGAGTTAGAATCAGGCTCAGTCCAGCTTGGCTCTGTGACTTCAGGGAGGTTCCTTGAACTCTCTGAGCCTGTTTCTTCATTTTCAGGGTGCCCCAAGGTCAGATGGAGACTATCACAAAGTGCAGGCCACAGAGAAGTTGTGCTCAGCAAATGCTGCTCCTCCCCGACACGTCTCCTGGTGCCTGGAATCCTTTTGCTCACCACAACCCCTCCACTGCCAGCTACCCTAGGACACTGGAGCCTGTACAGAGCATTCCTGCTGCTGGCTCTGACCAAGGTGCTTCACGCTGGTCAATTCTTTACAATGATTTCAGCACTATTTTAGAAGTAAACCAAGGCACAGAGAAGTTGAGTAACTTGCTGCAGGTCACACAGCTTATGAATGGGAGAGCCAGGATTTGGAGCTGGTCAATTGTAGCCAGAGCATGCTCACTAGGCACGCTACTCTTCTGCCTTACTTGGCACATCTACTACCATTTAATGAACCTTCCTGTGGGCCAGGTTCTGTGAAGTCAGTCCTATCAGGAAAGGAGAAACGGGATCGTAGAGCACGTTGGAGCCAGGACCCAGGTCCCCGACTTTAAGTCAAACATGGGCTCCAGAGTTGCCGGGAGCAGTCTGAGGTGAACTGACCCTCTCTCTGAATCACTCAACCAGCCAAGGCTGGGCAGGTGAACAGGCCTAAAAATCAAGTTCTCAGAATGTCCAGTCAGATCTTCTAGTCACGGCGAAATCACAGGAGCTCGGAGCCCAGAGCTTACCTGCTCCAACCTGCTCCTGAAATGCAGGTGTGTCCTTTGCCACATCTGTTGTGGCAACAGACTCACAACAGACCTAAACGCTGCACCACCCACACATTTGTTACCATGTTTGAAGACCCTTGTTGCCGCCAGATATCAATCCATCTTGTTAAGGGTCTTCCTCTTTTTCCCTGAAGCTTACCCCCTACCCACCACCCACTGTCGCCCCTCATGGGATAAAGGACTTTGTTTATATCTAAGTAAGGTGGCCTTTGTCTTTGGCTCCAAATGATCACAGATTTGTTATAGCCAGAGGATACAGCTAAAGAGATGCGAAAGGCAAGTTCTGGGCAGGCTCCCAACACAGAGCTTCTATGGTCCAAGAGACACAGTGCACGCCCCACCTCATCACCAACAGCTGAGGCTCTCACCAACCAGGACTCTCTGAGGCTCAACATGCAGGGTTTTTTTTTTTTTATTAGGGGTGGTTTACCCAGTAAAAAAAGTAAGCATGGGCTTACTTGTGCTTACTTACTAATCTGTAGTGAACAGTAGTTTTACATCTTTCAAATTCTGAAACTGTTCACTACAGATTAGTAAGTAAACCTGTGCTTACCTTGTTTATTAGGTAATGAGACATTGGTCATAAATGGCAGATTCCCCATGAATTCTGTTCCAGCCAACTAGGGAATCCAAAGGGGCAATGGGAGCTAGCTTGCGGCTGTTAGCCCAAATTTATGACCATCATGTCAGAGGTAGGGGAGTCATGTGAACCCTCCAAATTTACAGCTGGAATTTGTCTATTTGGCAATCTGAAGAATAGTGTCCTTTGAACTGGTGAACTCTGGCCCAGCTCTGGGTGGCTAGGGTCAGAGAGAGAGAGCATGAGGGTGGCTGGAGGTAAGGAGGAGGACTGGCTCAATATCTACAGTTGGGAACTGGGATCATGTTGATCTTTTCCATGCATCCTTCAATTGGTCAGACAGTCCCATCCCTGGGGCTATCCCTCTTCCCTACTGGGATTGGTTGGCAAGAAAAGGCCCCAAAACCACCTGAGCCCAAAGGTGGTATGGGTTCAGTCCCCACTGCCTTGCTACGGCTGTTGGAATCAGTTTCTGTCTGTCCCTCTTCCTTGTTCAGATGCTATTCATCACACGTTTGCTGTGGATCAGGCCCAGCCTTGGCCTCATCCAGTTTATGGACCAGCAGAGGAGAGATTGCTATACGCATAACAGGCCTGAGGGTTGTTAGCTGCTCTCTCATCATCTCCCCCTAGTGGGGACCTTATGTACAACAGAACGATGCGCTCCTGGGCTCCATTTTTGTGGTCATTGGAAGGTTTCTCTCTAGCTTGAATTGTGTTGAATGCTTTGAAGGAAAAGTACAACTTGGAGTGAAAGAAAGTCTCTTTGAGAAAGTGAGAGTACTCACTGACTTGAGAATAAGTGGGAGTTGGTCAGGAGAATTTTGTCTATGCAGAAGATGGGGTGTAGAACATTCCAGAAAAGGTTTGGTGTGTCAACAATCTGCAACAAGGCTGGGCAGGTGGAATGAAGTGAGCAAGGGAGAAAGGTACCCAGGATGAGGTCGTAGAGGGAGATTTCTGGAAAGGTCTGGATAGGATTGTGAATTTCATCCCCAGAGAAATGGGAAACAGTGGGCAGGGTTTTTGTCTGGCTTGGCCTTTTACATTTTCGTGTGAAATCTTTAAGACATCCAAATGTGCATATAAACCAGTTGCCATTGAGTTGACATGGCTGCTGGGGGCTGGGTAGACAGGACACGGTGGAAACAGGAGGCCTGCGAGGAAGCTATGGCTGTCGTTTAGGCACCGATGGTGGCTTGGAGCTGCCAGGGCGGTGGCAGCGTGACCATCAGGACCAGCTGTTGTCAAGTTGACTCTAACTCACGAAGACCACACAAGGTTTTAAATAATTGAGTTTTCAGAAGGAGACCGCCAAGCCTTTCTCCCAAGGCACCTCCATGGGTACTTGAACCCGCAGGCTTTCATTTCTGTTTTATTTTTCTCACTATTTTGAACCTCCAGTTTTTGGGTTAGCAGTTGAGCACATGAACCATTCGAATCACCCAGGGACGACAGTGGAATTTGAAGGAAGTGAACAGATTCGGGATAAGGCCAAGACGGGAAGCCACATTCTGGTGGTTGGCTGACAAGGGAGGTCCAGAATGATGGGGTGAATGATGTGCTGAAATGGGGAGACTGAGGAAGACCAGGTTTCTGAGGGTTGTGAGGTGCCATCGAGTCAGTTCTGACTCACAGCAACCCGATGTACAACAGAGCAAAACACTGCCTGGTCCTACGCATCCTCACAGCTGATATATTTGAGTCCATTGTTACTGTCACAGTGTCAAAACATCTTGTTGAGGGTCTTCCTCTTTTTTGCTGACCCTCCTCTTTATTAAACATGATGTCTTTCTCCAGGGACTGATCCACAACATGTCCAATGTATGAAAGACGAAGCCTCATACATCAAAGTTCTAAGAACTTTCTGCTTATACTCCTTCCAAGGCACATTTGTTTGTTCTTTGCAGGGTGTGGTGGCTTTGGAATGTCTAGGTGGAGGCATCCACCCTTGGTCAGCTTCTGAGCTCCCAGGAGATCTGGGAGGAGTAAGACATGTGAGGAGGGCCTTGGTCACATGGAAGTAACTTGAAGCCCTGAGAGTGGATGAGATCGCTTGTTGCAGGGTGTTGAATGAGAAGGGAAGAGGTCTCAGACCACACTAGGGCAACATCACATAAGGAGCAGAAACTGATGCAGGCTGAGCAGCCAGAGGAGTAATGAGCAAACTCAGGAGAGTGTTGTCTCCGGAAGTGATGGGAGAGTTGTCTATACCACCTGACAACAGGAACCCCATCCCTCTTCGCCGCAATATTCTCTCCCTTCTCAGTCTAACGGAGCCCTGTGGAGTAGCGGTTAAGCGCCCAGCTGCTAACTGAAAGGTTGGTGGTTTGAATCCACCAGCTGCTCCGAGGGAGATTCCGGTCTTGGAAACCCTTTGGGTAGTTTAACTCTGTCTTAACTGGTTGCTGTGTGTTTAGAATAGACTCAACCAATGGGTTAGGTCTCTTGGTTTTACCAAAAAGGGTATAAACTCTTTACAAGTATAGAAGGGAAGGTGCTAGGGAGGGGTTGGGAGCTGAGGTGGTCTGGGGGAGCTCACTCTACATGCAGCCTGGGGTGGAGGGGAGGGAATGAGGGAATGAGCCAGTCCCTGCCCACACAGCTGGGTCACCTTGACCTTGATGCAAATAAGACACTAGGAGCTTGGACTGCTGGCCTGGAGTCTCCTAGAGCTTTGGAGGGTGGACTGATGTCTTCACTCACACACCCAAAGATGGCCCTCAACCTCTCTGCTGGCCCAAGCTAAGCAAGTGCAGTTATGGGGAGTCACAGTCATGTTCAAGTCTTGCCCCACCGCCACTTACTCTGAGGACTTAGGAGCAGAGACCACTAGGTGCCTTCCAAGGAGTCCTAGTGCTTCCTTCCAGGACTTGGGCCTGAAGAGAGAAGAGTCATGAACGTGGATCGTGGAGACCAGCTTGCGAGCACTCCAAATACCCCTCCACTGAAGGGGGAGCACATCGTGGTTCAATAGGAGGAGGGGACTTGTGAAGGAACAGTGTGGGTCTTCAAGATGTATTTTTCATCCATAAAAGGCAACCGTGATGAACAGCGAGTCTAGTGCCTACCATTTGTGTAAAAAAAGGAGAGAAAGAGAAATGTATAGACACACATATGTGCTGGTCTGTGGCTGCGGACCCCAAACTGGTAACACTGGCTGGCTCCCAGGAGGGAGCAGGTGCTGGGGACGGGGTGGGAGGGAGAATGCTCACTGTATTCCCACTTGTGCCTTTTTAATTTTAGAACCATGAGTGTAGTACCTACAGGAAAAAATACACAGAAAAAATTTTTTAAATAGTGTGTTTTTGTTGTTAAGTGCCATTGAGTCAGTTCCGACACTTCATGACCTCTGTGTAGGGTTTCCAAGGAGAAGCTGGTGGGTTTAAACTGCCGACCTTGCGGTTAGCAACCCAGTGCTTATTCTACAGCGCCACATCAGGAGTCCACAAATAGTGAATGTTATTGTTGTTAAGTGCCGTTGAATCGGTTCCGACCCATAGCGACCCTGTATAGGGTTTCCGAGGAGTGACTGGTGAGCTTGAACCACCGACCTTGCAGTTCAAACGGCTTTGCAGTCTGGTGCATTAACCCACAGCGCCACATCCGGAGTCTACAAATAGTGTATATGTATGTGTATTTTTCCTCATATGGATGCGAAAGCTGGACAGTGAATAAGGAAGATCGTAGAAGAATTGATGCCTTTGAGTTGTGGTGTTGGAGGAGAATACTGAAAGTGCCATGGACTGCCAAAAGAACCAATAGATCTGTTTTGGAAGAAGTGCAGCCAGAGTGCTCCTTGGAGGCCAGGATGGCTAAGCTTCATCTCTCATACTTTGGACATATTGTCTGGAGGAAACAATCACTGGGAAGGATGTCATGCTGGGTAAGGTGGAGGGTCAGAGAAAAAGAGGAAGACCCCCAACGAGATGGATCAGCCAGGTGGCATCATTGATGATGTCAAGTGTGGCGGCAGTAGTGAGGTTGGCCCAGGATCAGACATTGTTTCGTTTTGCTGTGCATGGGGTCGTTATGGGTCGGTTCCGACTCGATGGCACCTGACAACAACAACAAATGTGTATTTTTCTGAGTACAAGGGCTGTAGCCTTCAAAAGGTCCTCAAGAGGGACTGTGGCCCAGAATGTCTGAGGATGCCTCACTTATGGGCTGTGTGAGCCTGGGAAAAGTAACCTCTCTGAGCTGCATCCATAAAACATGGAGGCATTCAATACCCACTTACCCCATGCATTTACGCCCTGAGACCCCATCCAGAGATGTAGCTTAAAATATCTCCCAGCCTGCATCTCCCTCCTTGATAAGCATCCAGTATATTTGGTTCCACGTGTCCAGGGATATCAAAGTGGAATTACAAATCAGCACAGAACGATTCACCACCCCCAAGTTCTAATCCCACACACTCACTTCAGCCTAATACCTGAGCCTCCTCCTTCAAACCTCCCTAAATTCATTAACAGTAGTAGTCTTATAGTAACCAATCTACAAACCGAAAGGTCAGCAGTTTGACCCCACCAGCTGTAACTCAGGAAAATTCTGTGGGGCAGCTCTACTCTGTTCTATAGCTAGCTCTATATGAGCCGGAATCAATTCAACAGCCGGGGTTTTGCTTTGGGACCCATATGCAGGAGTCCCTGGGTGGTGTCAACAGATAATAAGCATTCAGCCCCTGCTCAAAGATTGGCAGTTCAAATCCATCCAGAGGTACCTCAAGACAGGCTTGGCATTCTATGCCTGATAGAACACAGCCTGGACAGTCCTAGAGAGCAGTGTTACTCAATCACAAGGGGCCGTGGACTCCAAGTACAATGGACAACAACGACTACAAATATTACACATCAGACAATTGCTGCCATTGGACAGAGGGAGCAGCTGAGGACTCTAGATTCATGGAAAGAGAGGGACTGAGAGCTGGTGGCCAGGAGGTAGACTTGCAGAATGTGCCCTTTGGTGGTATAAATTATTATATATGCCTGAGTGTTTTGAAAAAAAGAGTTAAAATGAATAGAGAGAAATACTGTTAACTGATGGCACACGGAGGGGATTATAATCATTGTAATGAAATAAAGTATATGATTTGTTGAATGTAAAACTGATGATCTGCCCTGTGAACTTTCACTCACTTCACAACAAAAGCTTTTAAAAACACGTTAAAACAACAGTTGCCGTTGTTACCCTCTTACAGGGAGCTGAGGAGCCTGCCCCAAGTCCTGCAGCAGGTGAACAAGCAGCGATTTCTGGGTGCTCCCTACTCCTCCCTCCCGGAGCATGCTACATCACCACCCACAGCCTGTTCTGTTCTCCTCATCTCCCCAGGGCCAGTCTTCACATGGCGCTGACAATTCACGTCACTCCTCAGCTTAAAGCTCTTGAGGCTCCGCTGGCTCAGGATAAACTCCCAGCCCTGGTGTGTTCCTGCCCGTTATGACATCATCCTTCCACTTCCTATCCCCAGCCTGGCCACACTGGCCTTTCTCCCTGTCCCTTGAACATACCACGTTCATTCCTACCGCAGGGCCTTTGCACTGACTGATCCTTCTACTGCTCTATCCTTTCTACCAATTAGGACATGAGTCCAGGACCTCTTCCCCTATTTCCTCCTACTCTCCATCCTCCTCCAAGAAGTCCTCTCTGATCAGCCCAGCCAAAGTGGCTCCCCCCCCCCCGCCCCCCAGTTCCCTCTGAGTTTCCTCAAGCATTTACCCATCTTCACCCATCTCATGTGCAGCCCTCTCAAACCCAGGGACGTTTTACCACAGTGCCTGGCACACAAGAAGCAAACATGTGCTACCAAACACGTCACCTCTGACTCAAGGCAAATCCATGGGTTTCAGAGTAGAACCCTTTACCTAACGTTTTCAGTGGCTGGGACTTTTGGGAAGTAAATTGTTAGGACTCCCTTACAGGCCAACATTGGGTGGATTCACATCAGCAGTCTTTATGGTTGGTAGCCGGATACTTAACTGCTGGTGCCACCCAAAGACTCCTGCCTGGCACGTAAATCAAAAACCAAACCCGTGGCCATAGAGTCGGTTCCAATTCATGGCAACCCCATGTGTTATGGAGCAGAGCTGCTCCACCGGCTTTTCTGGGCTGCAATCTTTATGAAAAAAGATCACCAGGTCTTTCTTCCACAGTGCCGCTGGGTGGGCTCAAACTGCCAACCTTAAGATTAGAAGCTAATGACACATGTTGTTTGTTGAGCAGATTCCAATTCATAGCATCCCTAGAAAACACAGTAAAATTTCCCCAAGGGGTTTCCTTGGCTGTGACCTGTATGGAAGCAGATTGCCAAATCTTTTTTCCCGCAGAAGTACTGACTTTTCAATTAGCAGCCCAGTGTTTAAGCACGGAGCCATCAGGGCTCCAAAAACCAAATTCATTGCTGTCAAATAGATTTCAACTCATAATGACCCTATGTTGTTGCTGTTGTTAAGTGCCGTGGAGTCGGTTCCAACTCATAGCGACGATTCATAACCACTACGCTACCAGCGCTCCTTAATGACCCTACAGGGGAGACTAAAACTCCATTGGGTTTCAAGGCTGTAAATCTTTATGTAAGCAGACTGCCACACATGTCCTTTGTATGGTTGGTGGGTCCAAACCACTGACCTTTTGGCTAGCAGCTGAGTGCTTTAATCACTGTGCCATTGGGACTCCTTTTCCTTCTACCAAACCGCACACCAAACCGCCTGCCAGTGAGTCAATTCCAACTCACAATGACCTCATAGCTTTCCAAGAGCATGCATCTTTACAGTATCAGACAGCTCTCCCGTGGAGCAGCTGGGGGGTTTGAACAGATGACCTTGTGGTTAGCAGTCTAGTGCTTATCCACAGTGGTGGTGGTTATGTGCCGTGGAGTCGGTTCTGACTCAGAGCGACCCTGTACAGGGTTTCCGAGGCTGTAAATCTTTATGGGAGCAGAAAGCCTCCTCTTTCTCCTGCAGAACAGCTGGTAGTTTCAAACTGCTGACCTTGAGGTTAACAGCCTGACTCATAACCACTACGCTACTAGAGCTCCTTATATCTATAGTAGTTACTTAATAAATACTTCTAAGTGACAAAGAAATGAGATCATTCTAGTCCTTTGTAATCCCCTTGAAGGTCCTTAAGCAGGGGGATGTGATAGGGCATGGTTGAGGGCAATCAATGGAGGTGGCCTCTGAGTTGAGCCCTGGACACTCAACATAGAGGCCTTAAGCTGGGTGTGGGGACAGGTTGTCTGAGGCCTCCTTCTCCCCGCAGAGCCCTGGTTCCTCCCAGGAGGTCAGGGAGTCTTGTCTTCACACAGAGAAGCCCCAGGGGCTATGGTAGACAGCCCCCCACCCCCGCTCTCCCTGAGAGGACACACAGACAGATCAGGAGGATCCGCCCCTCCAGCACCCCTGCTGGCTCCTGGAACACGAATGGCATGCGGGGAAAGTTCTTGGGCTTCACTCATCATTTCTGAACAACTCCTCCAGCTGGGTCCTAGGATCAGAGACTCTCAGACCTCAGGCAAGCCCCTGGTTCCTTCATTCACCTATTCATCACCCTGAATGTGCCTTCTTGCCTACTGTACCTCCATCACAGCACAGTGCCTTACTTCTGGGGGCATTCTATAAACAACTGTTGGATGAGCGGACATTTATTGAGCATCTACTATGTGCTGGGGAAACGGATGAGTAAGACACAAGCCTACTTGGCTGAACTCTGTGTGTAAAGACAAGAGCAAGGCAGAGGACTTTGTGGGAAGGTCCCACAAAGCTGTGGGAGAGCAGGACAGCCAATGCTGGCAGATGAGACCCAGGCCCCACAGTGGAGCTGAGTGGGCAAGGGAAAGAAGGCTGTTTCAGAGAGAACCCTGGCATTCTGGGATGCCGCTGTTGTGAATTGCTGTGGAGCCGATTCTGACCTCATGGACGTAAAACAGAACCACTACATAGTGTTTTCAAGGCTGGGACTTTTTGAGACGCATCTGGGAGGGTTTGAATTACCAACGTTTCAGTTAGTATGTTGTTGTTGTTTTGTGCCATCGAGTCGGTTCTGACTCATAGTGACCCTGTACAGGGTTTCCGAGGCTGTAAATCTGTACAGGAGGAGAAAGCCTCATCTTTCTCACGCAGAACAGCTGGTAGTTTTGAACTGCTGACCTTGAGGGTCACAGCCCGATTCGTAACCACTACGCTCAGTTAGTATAGTCCAGCAAATAACCATTGACACCACCTAGCATCCTGGGATACTCAGCACTTATTTTCTTAGGATTCAAGCAGCATGGGCAAGAGAAATTTGCACATCCAAGCCTCTATCAGTGGCAGCTCCATGCAGGGTAGGTAGGTTGGTAGCTGCAACAGTTAAGGTTCTCAGTCCACTTGGCTGGACCCGGGTTCTCAGTGGCTTGGCACTCATGATGTAATCAAACATAATGTAGTCACTCCCATGGTGTCATTATGCTATGTGGTCTCAGTCCTCACTCCTGTGATGTTAGGAAGCCAGGTGCATGTTGTTATGAGTACAGGACGAAGTTGTATTTTGAGTCAATGCCTTTGGAGATATAGAAGAGATGAAGCAAGCAGAACTGAGAGGGAACCACTGCACCAAGAAAGAGCTGAGAGTGGACCTGGGCTCCCTGCCCTGTGAAGCTTCTAGATCCAGGGGACGTTTGATGCTAAGACACATGGAGAACCCCAAGGAATTCCAGGCCCATAGATGCTGACTGGAGACAAGGATCTTTCTCCAGAGCTAGGGTTCTGAACTTGGCCTTCTAACCTCCTAAACTGCCAGAGAAGAAATTGGTTTGTTAAAGGCATCCACTTGTGGTGGTATTTCTATGGTTGTTATTGTTGTTGTGACGTGCCGTCGAGTCGATTCTGACCCATAGCGACCCTGTATAGGGTTTCCAAGGAGCAGCTGGTGAGCTTGAACCACCAGCCTTGCAGTTCAAATGACTTTGCAGTCTAACGCATTAGCCCACAGCGCCATGTGCTGTTAAATGCAGTCAAGTCAGTTCCAATTCATAGTGACTCTGCAGAGTTTCCAAGGCTACAAATCTTTGTGGGAGCAGAAAGCCTCATCTTTCTCCCACAGAGCAGCTGGTGGGCTCGAACTGCTGACCTTGTGGTTTTCGGTCCAGTGATTATCCTACAGAGCCACCATGCTCCCTCAGCTCACATAGTGGCATTAGGTAACTAAGACAGTAACTTTTAAGCATTTTGACCACCACCCAAAGTAGAAGCAAATATTCTGTACATTTGCTGCTCATTATACAATCTGCATTTTTTCAGAGCTGAAACAAGAGCTTCATAAAACAAGAAACAAGGGTTACATGAAACAATACTGACCCTCACTACAAGTGAAATACTTTGATGTTTTCTACTTTATCTGCTTTTTAAAAATTATGTAGTGCACATCACTAAATCAACGTCACCAGCCACACTGTTGGGCCAGTTTACGGGGCATTGACCTGTATGGTGCGTAGGGTTGTAAGTGGATAAGAAGGAGGATCTGAAGCTTGTCTTGAGGCTGCATCTGGTCATGTTTTGCTTATGGGCTTTTGGGAAACACAACTGTGAGGGAGAAGCCATGGGGGACTTAAGGTCACATAATCCCCATATTGCAGCCCAAACAACAGAGACTCGTTGGGTTCTGAGTCCAGTCCCCTCCCTGGTCCTATGCTAGAGCCACCACTGCCCACTGGCAGGTGCCATGCATCCAGCAGTTTCTCACATACCTCCTCAAGGAGCCCAGTGGATTTTGGGGGAATAAGGCTCCCCCTTGCTGGTCTGTGTAGCGGCGCACTGTGGCTGGCTGTCTCTCTGTCTGTGCCCTGATCTCTGATCTTTGGGGCAGACCATTGCTGATGTGGGTATCCATGCCCCTTTCTGTGCTTCACCCTGGAGCCCCTTTCCTTCCTGCTCCCCAGCCCAGCCTTGCTGCCTGGGGGACGGCCTTGAAGCCCAGCCAGAGAGAGACTTGCCAAGGTCAGGTGGCCGGGTCTGCAGCTGCACAGCATGGCGCCTGGCACTTAGCCAGTCCTGCCCTCCCCAAGCAGGTCTCCGGGGCTAACGGAGGAGGGCAGGGTTCAGAGAGGGGCAAAGCAGGAGCCAGGGTGCTAACATCCAAGATACTCAGAGAAGCAATATCTGAAGGTGATGGCCACGGAGTGTGTATGCCTGGGGTAGGACAGGGGAGCTGGGATCACCACTGGCCACCAAGTAATTCATATCAACTACAGGCCACCCCACACTCAGGCTCACAGGATCCTCTCAGCACCCTCAGATGTAGAGGCCCAAGGCCACCTTTCTGGGTCAGGGTGTGGAGGCTCAGAGAGGTGCAGTGACTGTCCAAGACCACACAACCACTCAGGGAGCTGTCATTGATTCCAGACCTCCTGTCCCTGTAAAGGGCTTCAAATGGGGCTAAGTTAGCAGGAGAGGAGACTCATGGAAGCGGCAGCCACCACTCCTGTTTGAGACAGTCTGGGTTCTTCAGGCCGCAGAATGCAGCGTGAGGGCCAAAGTGGGAGGCAGAACCTTCCAGAGATAGAAGGCGCTGTCCAGGAGATGGTAAGCTCCCATTATGAGGATGTGGGGGTTCTTGTGTCCATTTGTTGGAGTGACTGGAGAAGGAAGCTTGCGTGGGCAGGAGATTCAAAGACCTTTCTACTCACCCCTCAGCTAGGTTCTCTCCAGCTCTTGCCTGCTGCCTCCACCTCTAAGGCTGCACAGAGTCCTAGAATCTGTTCCCATGTCATCTGACCCCTACCTCCAGAGTGAGCAACACTGTAACATTGCAGGGCAGAGGGCAGTCGGGACACCTTCTCAGGCCTACAGGGCAAGGGAAGAGACCCTAAAAGCAAATTTGTGGTGGGGGTTGGCAAGAAGCAGCAGGATGTGGCATGTCGAGCAAGAGACTTTGCTAAGGTGTCCCAGAGTTCAGACAATAAAACCCAGTACCAATTCTGCCACTAACTCAAGGCTGAACAAGCCTACTCTGCGAGGCCTCAATTTTCCCATCAGTTAAATGGGTATCAGTGTCCACAGTGCACAAATCTCTGGTCCAGCGAAGGGCCCCTTTCATCTCTGCAGCCCAGGTGGAATGAGGTGGACTCTAGAAACAGATGGGGTCACAAAAGAAAAAAAAACAAAAAAAAAACTGGACATATCCCAACCATCATCTCAGGTTGTCCCTGGTTCACAGAGGAGCAAAGAAAAGTTCCGAAAGGGACAGTGACCTAGTCAATGTCACGTCGGGTGAAGCAGTAGCTGAGCTGAGACGCAATTCCAGGCAGCAGGACTCTTTCGCCTTGGCACCAGCTGTGACAAGGGGCTGCTCTCCCTTACTCCAATCTAGGGATTTTCTCAGGGAAGTGGGGGATAAAGAGATGGAGCTCCTCCCTTCCTCCTCCAAACCCCAGAGCTGGAGGGTGTGCCTTAGAGAGAGACTGGGTGTCAGCAGCCCTGGAGAAGGAGAGGCAGAGGCGTCAACGAGCCCTGTGTGACCTTGGATAAGTCACTGTGATCTCTGGGCCCAGAAAAGAAGGCAGAAACAGGAGCAGACTAGGGGCCAGATAAAGCTTGGGAAATTGTGTCCATCACCCCAGACACATGAACTCCTCTGCACTCCATCCTCATCTTCCCAGGAGCCCCCTCAGCCCTTCTCAAGCCCCCCACTGGCCCACCTAGAACACAGCCCCAGCCTCACAACATGCTGCCAACCCTGCTGGTCTGGACCATCTGCCAGGTTACTCTAGGGCCCTCTCCTGGACCTGCAATGCCTGCTGATGCCAGATGTTCCAGCAACAGCGAAAAGTGATAGGACTGTCCCAGGGAGAGAAAGGAGAGTCTGGGCTGGAAAAGACATGCCCTCCCTCCTTCAGGGAGCCAAGTGCAGGGGGAGTTCAGAATGACTGGACCCGTCACCAAGGTAGGAGAAGGAGGGATGTATGTTTCCAACTGCAGAAGCTTCCTGCTTGACAGACTCTGAAAAAGTGGTGGGGGTGGGGTGGAGTGGGGTGGGGGGAATGGTCCTCATGGAGCTAAATCATGGCATTCAGGCCCAGCACAGCACCTGGCACACAAGGTTCATCCCCTGTCCTGCAGAACATCTCTGCCATTCAGATGCCAGGCAGTATTCACCATCCATCCGTGTGGCGTGTGAGTGTGAACTGTGTGTGTGTAAACTACAGGGCGAGGCTCAGAGACATAAAGGGAGGGGACAGAACCAAACGCTAGCGTTTCTCCTCTCCAGCTCCCCTATTGCCCCAGCAATGAACAGTGGCAGAAATCATCCCTTCAAATCCAGGCACATTCTGTTTCGAGCCAACCACTCCCCCGTGTTGATCCTCAGTTTCTCCTTCTGTAAAACGGGGAGAACCACTGATCCATAAGTCCCCCCTAAACTCACCACAGGGACCAGATGGCAAGTCACAGGTACAGAACTGGTCAAAGTCTTTGGGAATGGGAGCCAAGACTAGGTTAAGCTGGAGCGTGAGCCCACCCCTATCCCCCACGCTGCACCCCACCCACCACCCCGTGAGCGCCGTGTGCGCGCCTGCAGGAGCGCGCGCGCGCAGCGTGTGTGACTCAAGCTCTATTCATAGCTGAACTCCACCAGCTGCAGCGTCACAAGCAGAGGGGCCTCAGCCCATATGATTATTTCAATTACCATGTGAATTAAAAGTTTGAGCAGCGATCAGCCCACGTAGCGAGGGGAAGAGGGAACAGGAGAAAAATAAAGATGAAAAGGAGAAGAAGGGCTGTACCCAGAGATCCCCCCACACCCCGAGGAGCGCTGAGTCGCCAGCCCCGAGGAGGCTTAAAGGTTATGCCAACCCCCAGGATTCAGGCCCGCCCCTTGCCCAGGGGCCAGGGTCTGCGTGAGGATGGGAGGAGCACACAGAGATGACAGCCCAACAGCAGCTACTTGGTGGAAACAGATAATTCAGCCCAGACTCTGCTGTTTGGGCGTGCTAAGCTCAGAAAGGGTGAGAAACTGACTTAAGGTCACACAGGAAACCACCCTTAAGACTTCTCTCTCCAAGCAGCTCCTCCTACCAGGCAGGTCCCACTCATAAAGGGTCCCCTGACCTGTTGTTGTTGTTAAGTGCCTTCGAGTCCATTCCCACCCATAGCGACCCTGTACAGGGTTTCTGAGGCTGTAAATCTTTACAGGAGCAGAAAGCCTCATCTTTCTCCCACGGAGCGGCTGGTAGTTTCGAACTGCTGACCTGAATCACAGCCTGATTTGTAACCACTACGCTACCAGAGCTCCTTCCCCTGACCTGGCTAGAGGGAAATTGCTCACCAGCCAGCCAAACGTGACTCCATGCAGGCTGTATGATGCTGACATGTGTGTGGCCCTGGGGCAGAGGTAGGAGGACCTGCTGTCTCCCCGCTGGTTTCTAACCCCCTCCCTGTTCCCAGAGCCTGAGTCCTTGACCCTCAGCCAGAGCTTTAACAGCACAATCATCGGGACTGCCTGCACCCCCAATCTCAGACCTCAAAAACCATCAGCCCAAAGGCCCCTCTGTGCCTACTAGTACAGAGAACAGTCCCAGACCAGGAGCGAGGCAGCCTGGCCCCAATCGAACTCTCAAGGCCACTTGGGCCAAGTTATTCCTCATCTGAGACTGTTTTCCCGTCTGTAAGAAGAGTCCCCCTGATTTCTACCCGTCTGCATCTGTGTCTTCAGAATTGAGCTCCAGAGGATATCTAAGGGGGAGTTGAACTGTGGGGGCAACCAGACCATCTCCTGCCAACTTCCAACCCAGGGAAAGCACATTTCCCTCTCTTCTCCTAGGAAGTCATCCCCTGAGAATCCTCCACTTCCCTGCTGGGTAATCTTGGGCAAATCACATAGGTTTTCTGAGCAGGGGCTCCCCCTGCCCACCTTTAACATAGGAACACACATATCAACCTCCCAAGGGAGGATTAGAGATGGCAATTGCAAAAGACCCTAGTTCAGGGCCTGGCAAGATGAGGTGAGCTATCTTGCTGGGAAGCGGGTAGGTGATGGAGGCTAATTTCAGCTTTTCCTTGAGGGATATGAGAGAAGCCTGAGATTCAGGAGGTGGGATGTCATTCAACCTCGCCCATAAACTGGCTCCTGGCAGGTGATCATCTGGATCTGCTTGAATAGCTCACTGCTTCACAGAACACCCTTCTCTGTAACTCTGGGAACTTTCTAGAAGGAACCATTAACCATCCAGCTTCACCCCAAATCCACACTGTCCAGGCCTGGGACTATCTACAACCGGCTTCAAAATGAGTGTGAAACGTGTCTCCTGGAACATACCAAATAAAGGGTAAGGTTCATGTCCAGGGAGGGTGGGAGTGAGGGAGCTAATGAACAAGGCAGGGGAAGAGAGGAGGCCAAAGGAATCAAAAAACTGGCCTGCAGAGCTCCTGCCTGGGTCCCAGTCTAGGGCTTGTTACAGTTTCCCAGGATGTGTGGGCGTCTGCCTTTCTATTCAGCTGCCTCCAGGCAGGGTTGGGAGCCAGCAGCTCTGGGGTTAGGTCCCAGCTCTGCCTCCTCCAGCCCCAAGCCCTCATTAGGGCCCTGTGGGGAGTCCTCTTCCTAGTTTAAGCCTCAGTTTCCATTTTGTAAAATGTGGGCATCAGACCAGTGATTTAAGTCCCAAGCCTCTGTCTGGTTGAGACAACCCCAGACTTTCTTTAATGCCTGCCCCCTACCTCCAGACACACTCCCGGAGTGTCTGTGACTTGGAAACCAGAAACCATCTCTCCCTGGTTCCTTGCCTTCTTGTCTAGTGCCTTGAGAGTTCTAACATCCCCATTTTACAGGTGAAGAGATGGAGATTTAGGGAGGGGAGGCTACTTGCTCAAGGTCACATAGAGGGATGGCAAAATCAGGATCCCTCTCCTGTGCCCAGTAGAGCAGTGGACACCCCGTTTCAGGATTGTCACCCAAATCCCGTATGGCCAGCTCTTCTCTACACAGATGTGTACTCTGCTCAGAGAGGGGAGGGAACCTGCCCAAGGTCACAACGCAAGGCAACAACAGACAGGTTATCCAGTCAGGTTCCTGCTTCCTGGCCCTCCTAACCAGTGTGGGCAGCAAGGGCCTGACTTTCTCTTGGCCTTAGGACCTCCCCAAGATTGGAGCCCTGTGTCTGGCTTCCAGGTCCTGCTTGGCTGTCCCCAACCACTGAGAGCTAGAGAGAGGTAAGTGAACAGGAAAGAAAGTTGTGGGTTGGCTGCTTGTGTGACGTCCCCCCCCCCCAGCCCCTCTGTCCCTTCAGCCCTCCGGCTCCCTCTCCCCTCGTGCTGGGGGAGCGGCGGTGATGTAATGCACTTAGCTTTGGTCCTGGTGCCAATCTCAGAAGAGAGACGACAGATTGCGTGAGCCAAATTTGGCATCCTAGGGGGAGAGGCATGAAAAGTGGAGATGTGGAGGAGAGAAGCGAGCAGCCTGGGGAGGTGCAGGAGAAGCCCCCTGCCCGGCGGACCCTGGAGGTCCCTTTTCATCCTCTATAGGGATCATCCACCTAGCCCCAGCCCACCTGACCTAGGTCCTCCCCTCCGGACTCTGAAAGTCTAGCCTAGCTCTTTCACCTTCCACCCCAATGTTGCCAGTCTCGCCACCCCTACCCCCCAACACACCGATCCAGCTCCGTTTCCCACCGTCTCTAGTCTCCTGGTTACCATGTTGCCGGTTGTCATGTCGCTTACAGGTCCTCGTGACTCAGTGGTCCCTGCAGAGGGGCCCCCTCCTCCTCACACCCCCCTCAGCACTCGCCCCCGCCTCCCCCAGATCCACATTAAGAACCAGCCCGCCCTGTAAGCCTACACTGTTCCTCCTCCCCTCCCCACTTCTCCCGTCTAAGCAGCATCTTTTTGCAGCATCTGAGTGCGGCTTCATTCTTGGTTCCGCAAATCTCTCTTAAGAACCTACTATGCTGCAGGCTTGTGCAAGCTGCTTTCAGACATCTGATGGCAGCTATAAATGGCTCAACAACCCCAGGAGGTCGATACCATCACCCCCATTCTCCAGGTGAAAAAACTGAGGCTCAGAGAGGTCACACCAGCTGCCCAAGGTCACCCAGCAGAAACTCAAGGCCAGCTCTGCTGTCCCAGTGACTTTTTCAGAGGAAGCTTCCTTTTCAAGGGTAATCCAAGGGGCTCTCAAGCCCCAGATCCTCACTAGTTCTCATTCATCCTCAGTGGGTTCTCTATTTCAGGCCAGATACCCCCCTTTACCCAAAGATAAAAGGAGTCCTGACTTCCAACTGTCCATTCTACAAACATCCCCCCCCCCCCCAGCTCATCTGAGCCCTAAGGCCCATCTTGAAGGTCAGTGTGGCAGGAACTGATGTGCCCATTCCACAGATGTCGAAATCGAGGCTGGGGAGGGAGAGTGCCAATGTCTTGGCGAAGGGAGCTGATTTCTGAGAAGCTGAAAGGCTGGTCCCATAAAGATACAATCTCAGAAACCCTCTGTAGGGTCGTTATGAGTCGAAATGGACTTGATGACAATGGATTTCAGTTTTTGGTTTGAATGGCTGATATATGAGGCCCACAGCCCAGTCATGGAAAACCCCAGAAGGAGCTCCTTCTCCCAATGGAGAATAGATAGAGTGGAATGTTCTGGGTTCAGCCCTCTCTACCCCAGTAGTAGTTGCCACTGGAATGTTGTACCCCAGCCATTATCCCAGTACCCTCTCCCACCACCTGCTAACCTCAACTCTCACACAAGGTCAAGTCAGGGCCACAGTGTGGCCCTCGGGCCCTAAAGTCCTGCTGACAGCACCCCTAAAGGACCCAAGCCTGGAGGTCACAAGACTGGGGGGGAGTGGATAGTTTTTACACACATACACTCACACGGGGAGCTCTGGCCCCCTCTGTGGCTTGCATGCCTGGCCCTCAGTCCTCCCTCCCTGAAAATCTGCTTCCTGCAACCTCTCTCGGCCATTCTTACTACTCTTGAGCGCCTCACCTGTCAGTCTAGCCACCTGTGCCTCCAGCCAACCCCCATCTCACTCCCACCTACTGTCTTCCTACATCCCCTCCCCACCTTGCACTTAGGGCAGAAGAGGGGGTGGGGGTGGAACAAATGGACGCTGATGAGGGGGGCATGAAGCAGGTTGCAGGGGAAGTTCTCCCAGCTCTGAGGCTCCTTCGGCCCTCTCTTCCCTTGCGGTTCGGTTCGCCGAGCATGGGAGAAAAGCAGACCCTGCCTGGCTCTCCAGCCTCAGTTTCTACGACTATGAAACGTGAAATCCTCAGAGACTCCATCCCTAATCACCTGTCCTAAGGTTGACTGGCGTTGAGCAACGTTGGTGCTCAACACAGAAGTGGATTTTGTTCTCGGTCAGATCGCGGGGCCATTTTCAAAGAGGCTGCAATTGGGGGATAGACAGGCGACCCCCTCGCCTCACGTGACCCGCCTTGAACGCCTGTGAACGGCTGGGCTTGACAACTGAGGGTGGGTGGAGGCAGGGAAAGGTCGTGGCCAGGGCAAGAGGTCAAAGCGTCCTTCTACCCCCTCTATACGGTCCCTGGCCACAACCCATTTCGCTACGCTCGGGATGAACAGACGGACGGAGTCCTCCCGCGGCTAGGGAGTCACGAGACCGCGCCAAACGCGCTCCGGGCGGCCGGGCCGCAGAACACACAGACAGCATGCGGCCGGACAGACGGATGGACTGAGCCCGAGGTGGGCGCGCGTCCGGCTTACCGCGGGGCAGAGGGTCCGACGGGTGTCCGGGAGGCGGTGATCGGGCGCTACATCCCACGGCGCAGTCCGGCTGGCGGGCGTCCCGAGCGGGGAGAGGGGAACCCCGGCGCCCCCGTCCCGCAAACTCGGCCAGCGGCCCCCGCCCCTTGCCCGGTTGCAGGGTGAGCTGTGCGTCGTTGGTCCAGGGGTCTTCGCGCTGTCCCGCGCCGCTCCCCGCGGGCCGCCCAACTTTCAGCGCTGGCCCGCGCCGCGCCCTGGCCGCCGTCTCGGCGTCAGCATTGTCGGCCCCGGCCGGACTCAGAGCGCGGGGTTCCGGGGACCCATCGCTCGGCCGCCCGCGCTCGCGCCCCCCGCCCCCGCCGCAGGTGCCTGCCCGCCGCAGCCCCTCGCTGTTCCCTCGCTGTCACTCCGCTCTGCTCGCGTGCTGGCCCCCGCCCGGCGCTCCGTGCCCTGCCCCGCAGGGAGCGTTCCGTCCAGCGACCCCTCCGCCTCCGGCCCCGGGTAGCTCTCCCGCCCCCGCCGCCCGGCGCTGCCGGCACCAGCCCCGGGCGCTCCCCGTCTTGTTCCCGCGCCCTCTGGCTCTCCGCCCTCTCCTGGTCTCGGTCCCTCTCTTCGTCTCTCCTGCCTCCCTCGGTCTCTTCGTCTCTCCCTGCGGGCTCGCAGTCTCAGTCTCGGTCGCCCTCCCGGTCTCTCCCCTGTCGCCCTCAGTCTCTACCCCAGCTCTCTCCCTGCGCGCTCTGGCTCCCTCCCTAGCTCAGTCCTCAGTCTGTCTCTCTCGCGCGCTCTCGGTGCGACCCCCTAGGTCTTGGACCCCGGCCCCCGCCTCCGCCGCGTCCCCAGCTCTCCCGGGAGCCCGAGCTCCCGCCGCCCGCGGCGCGCCGAGAACTCCCAACTCGCGGCACGCCACCCCGCTTTCCGCGACTTTCGCCCCTCCTCACACGTGACCCGCGCCCCACTGCGGAGGCCGCGCGCCTCCCCAGCCCTGGAGGCCCGGGAGGCCCGAAGGGCCCGGTGCTGCCTCTTTCTCTCTGCCTAACCGACTATCAGACCCTCTCCCTCGAAGGCCGTCGCGCCCCGCAGGGGCAGGGGCTGGGGGTGGGGGTGGGGGTTGCGTGGCTCCAGTCCGGCCGTGCTCCTGCCCAGGTTTTCGTCTTCGCTCCAGGAGCGCTCCTCCCAGAACCCGTTCCGAAGATCCGCTCCCGTGATGTGAAGCCCAACAGGGGCAAGTGGGGAGGTTTCACTCGTGCAGGTTAGGAGTGGGATGGGAGCTGGTCGCTCCAAGGTCCTTTGGTACCTTGCTTCCCCGATCCCTCCCGGAGCAGTTACGGACCCTCCCACCCCGCTCCAGGAGACCGAGATGATTCTGCTGGAGGAACCCGAAGAATCATACAATTAGCACCGCCCCATTTTACAGACTCGGAGACTGAGTACCTAAGGAGTCTGAAGCTAGTCCAAGGTCATCCGGGGGTGGCAGAGCCCAGCCAAACAACAGTCATTTGCTTTCTGCTGCTTCTACTGCCCCAAGTTGTGTTAAGAATAGATCCAAACCCGTCTTCCCGCAGGGGGAGTGGGGAGAAACCTCCCAGGCCCCACTGTCCCAGGGAGATAGCCACTTCCATGGCCATAAGGACACTTCACTGGGCCCTTGTGGAGGCAGCAGAGAAAGTGCCCCTCCTCTAGGGTGGTAAGACACTTAGAATTCCCGGGGGTTTGGTCATTTCTGACTAAGAAATCCCAGTCCCAATTCAGAGAGGGATAGACGCAAGCACCCCAAAGTCTGGATGAGAATTTTTGAACCTGAAGTCTCCTCCAGCGTCTCTTGCAAGTGGGTCCCAGAGGCGCATCTCATGATGTTTTCTTTCCCCGTGGGCCCTCCTCAATAAAAGGAGCCAGTCCCCACCTCACCCTGCAGCCCACATCCATCTTACACTCCCATTCCAGAACTCAACAGATGCTTCCGCCACTCTGCCTTTGTTCATGTTGTTCCTCCAATCTAAGTGGCCAGAGAATTCCTGTTCTCCAAGCCCAGTCTCAACCCCACCTCCCTAGGAAGATCTCCTGACACCCTTTGTTGCTGTTGGTTCCAGCCTATAGTGACCCTGTACAGAGTTTCCAAGGAGTGACTGGTGAGCTTGAACCTCCGACCTTGTGGTTCAAACCCACTTTGTAGTCTAGCGCACTAACCCACAGCACCACACCAGGATTCTTTAGCAGAACGCATTTATTATCCACTCATTCGTTCACCCAGCACTGGGCACCCACCACGTGCTCGTCCCAGAGCTGGGCACAAGCATGGCTCTTGTTTAATGGGCTCAAAAGCACTTATGATCTGGGTAACTGTGAGCAAGTTCTTTGCCTCTGTAACACGTGGACCCTCCCAGGACCATACTCACATAGACAGATTAAATAAGGTGCTGTTGTTGTTGTTAAGTGCCATGGAGTCGGTTCCAACTCATAGCGACCCTACACAGGGTTTCTGAGGCTGTAAATCTTTACGGGAGCAGACCGCCTCATCTTTCTCCCGCGGAACCGCTGGTAGTTTCGAACTGCTGACCTTGCGGCTCACAGTCCGATTCGTAACCACTATGCTACCAGAGTTCCTAAAATGAGGTGTCGCAGATGTCATATATAGTTGTTCTTGTTGTTAAGTGCCGTCGAGTTGATTCCAACCCATAGCGACCCTGTGTATAAATAAGGTTTCCAAGGGGCAGCTGGTGAGCTTGAACCACCAACCTTGCAGTTCAAACAACTTTGCAGTCTGACGCATTAGCCCACAGCGCCACACCAGGACTCCATCATACACAGTAGGTGTTCAATAAACTCGGCGACGTTCCCCTCTGGGTCTGCCCTGCAGACTTCTCTAGCATACATGTTCATCTTACCATCCTCTGCGTCCTCAAAGGCAGGCAACCAAGACCAGTGTCCTGTTGCCTGAATCTTTGGTATGCAATAGGATGAGAGGCTCAAGCACTTGTATATCTGGTCAGTGACAGGTGTGTGCTTGTTAGACCTTCTCAGTGATTAAGTGTGGGAGATGCAGGTGAGACAAATAACCTGTGGCCTCTTTGTCTGGTCAGAGGTCCAGCCTGGTGACTGGCCTGGGAGTTTGGAGTGCAGGGAAAGCAGGAATAGAGGCAGGGGTGTTTGTAGACCCAGAGCATGAGGAAGGGGTGGAGGACTTCTTGGGAGAGGCGGGAAGGTATGGTGGTTGAGAGGAAATAGCTGATAACGGACACAGTACTGGGCCTGGGGCTACAACCTAGGGAAGGTGGAACTAGGACCCTCTGGAAAGGGTCCTGTAGAGGCCTGGGATGGACAGGGAGAGTAGAGGTTCAGGACCCCTGAACTTCTGCCATTTAAACTTCTGATGACTTTGGGCAGCTTACCTCTCCTTTCGGAGCCTCAATTTCCTTGTATGTAAAGTGAGGAGGGTAAGACTCATTCTGAGGAGCTACCCAGAGTAAGGAGCTCTGGTAGCGTAGTGGTTACGAATCGGGCTGCGAACCTTAAGGTCAGCAGTTTGAAACTACCAGCCGCTTTGCGGGAGAAAGATGAGGCTTTCTGCTCCCGTAAAGATTTATAGCCTCGGAATCCAGGGTCGCTAACAATAACAACAACCCTGAATAAAATAAAACTAACAATAAAGGAAGAAATTGCTGTTGTTCACCCCAGGTTTGAGCAGCTTCCAGCCGTGGGCAAAGACGGTGTGTCATGGGTATGTGGAGGCTGGGGGGCAGGATGGGTGGGGGGTGGGATGGAAGGAAAACTTGATCTCAGTATCTGTGTAACTTTGGGCAAGTTGCGTGTCCTTTCTGAGCCTATATCCTTTCATCATCTGTGATGGGGTAGTCTGATCTGAGTCTCCAAAGGGCAAGTAGTCTTTGTCCTAACTGAATATGCAATCCAGTTAGATAACTTTTTTGTGTGGGAAAGCCTTAAGGGGCACCTATTACGGGCAGAGGGAGGACAGTCATAGTCCCCTGAAGAAGCACCCCAGGAGCACTAAACACTTGCCACTAGTCCAGCACATTCTAAACCCTTCACAGGCATCATCTCATTTAGTCACTGTGAGAACGCCATGAGACAGGCACCTGTTACTAATGGGGAAACAGAGGCAGAATGTGTATTGTTGTGAGTGGCATGGCCTAGCTGGCCAGGGATTGCTCCCTGGCAGAGTGAGACTTGCTCTGAGGCATGTCCTTCTATACAGGATTTTGCCAAAGCCTCCTGCCCATTGTCTCATTTGATCCTTACCAGGGCTCTATGAGCCAGGCTGTGATTATTCTAGTGACTGGCCCAGGGTCACTCAGGGAGTAATTAAATGTCTAAGGTAGGATTTGAACCAGGCTTGACTCCTAGTTTCTGGGACAAGGTCATTCCAGGCCAGTGAAGTGCTCACTCACCCCATCACTCTGGGAGCCCACTCCAGCCTCCTGGGTCCCACAGGGGTGCTGAGAACCTGTGCAGGGGTCTGGGAAGAGTAGAGGGGAGGAGAACTTGGGCTGGGCAGGCAGGACAGCTGAGGAGGGGCAGGGGTGAGGAAGGGCCACTTCACAATGCCAGAGTCACAGAGTCCTGCGGTTTGGGCCTAGAGAGTTCCTGGAAGTCAAGTCATCCCATTCTGCAGATGGGAAAAACTGAGGTAGTCCAGACGCCTAGGTTAGAAATCATATCAGGGCACAGCTGGCCTGCCTCAGAGTCCCCAGGTTCCAGCAGTCCAAAGGGGTGAGGTCCAGAAGAGGAGGAGGAAGCAATGGCGGGCCAGTGGGCCAGGCCCATCCCAGTAGGCTGTGCCCTGGGGATGGAGAACTATAGGGGTCTCCCTTGTCCCTGTCCCCACCCCTGCCCACCCCCCAGCACTCAGTAGTCACCAGGGTGGAATATTTTAGCACCTATAGAAAAACCGCCACAGACGGCCGCGGCAGCTGTTGCTAAGGAGACGCTCCCAAAATAGCCCCCCTCCGCCAACCTTTCCCGCTGCTGCTCCTGCTGTGGGGAGGGGAGGAGGCCAGGCGGAGGGGGGTGGCTCACGAACCCTGGTCCGAGGCTCACCCACCCACCCTTGCCCCTGGTGCTACTTTGCCCTGAAGTCAAAGACCTAGGTTAGTCACAAAGACCTGCACAGCCACAGAGAAATCTGTGCAGGGGACAGGAGCTGGCCTGTGTATGCCTCCTGTGACCTCAGCCACAGCCCTAAGCTGAGGGAAGAAGATCACCCTGGTGAGGGAGAGAAGAGAGTCCCACATCCAAGACCCCCAGCACTCCGCCAACCACATGCAATTCCTGATCTTCACAGTTAAACACATCCACTTCTGCGCTGCACAAATACAACTGCACAAATGCCCACCTAGACATGCATAATCACCAACAGAGACACAAATAGATGCATGTGTAAACACATATGCCACAATTACACAACATACACCTGTGTGCGCACACACCAAGTAGCCACAAATACATTTACACACGTACAAAAATACAAATTCTAAGTATACACATACACCAATGTGTGTATGCCTGGCACATGTACACACATCTCATATGTACACCTACAACACTGTATATATACCCTCTGAACACAGGTACACACATAGTTGCAGACACACTCGGCTGTCCAAACACATGCCCAACAAACACATGTGACCTTTAAAGAACATTAAGTGGCATTACTGATGGGTTCTGTTCAGGGGACAATGACACATCACTTTGTGTTGTTGTTACATTGCATTATGTTGGTTCCAACTCACAGTGTCCAGCAGAATGAAACACTGTCCTGTCCGGCATCATCTTTACCATTGCTATGTTTGAACTCATTGTTGCAGCCACTGTGTCGGTCCATCTTGTTAAGGGTCTTACTCTCTTTTGCTGACCCTCCACTTTACCAAACAGGATGTCCTTCTCCAGGGACTGGTCCCTCCTGATAACACGTCTGAAGTACGAAGGATGAATTCTAGCCATCAGTACTCCTAAGGAGCACTGTATTTCTTCCAAGATAGATTGACTTGTTCTTCAGGCAGTCTTCTCCAACACCATAATTCACATGTACCGATTTTCTTCTGGCCTTCCGTAACCATTATTCAACTTTTGTATGCATATGAGGCAACTGAAAATACCATGGCTTGGGTCAGGCACATCTGTCCTCAAACTGACATCTTTACCCTTGAATATTTTAAAGAAGTCTTTTGCAGCAGATTTGCTTTAAAATGCATTGCTTGATTTCTTGACTGCTGCTTCCATGAATGCTGACTTCCTTTTGTGGAGAACCTCAAAATGGTAGAGGGTGAGGAGGTGTACTAGCTCTTCTTTTCTTGCCAGGACGTAAGAGGGTGAATTGAAGATGATACCTTTGTGAAATACTCTAAGTCTGTGGGTGGCCTGGAGACCAAGTGGTTTTGATGTCTGGACTCTCCCGCTTCCTAGCAAACGTGGACCTCTCTCTTGAGGACCTCTCTCTTACAGAGCCCTCCCTGTAAGCATAGAGAATTTACTTGTGGCTAGATGTCAGAGGCTGGAATTGGGGTGATGAAGAGTACAAGGCAACAGAGTGGAACTGTGAGGGTTCTTGACACAAATGCATTGCAGTTTACAAACCATTTTTACAATCTCACCTTTGTGGCAGCTGCTTGCAGATATTAAAGCTGTCCTCCCCATCTCTGAGACCCAGAGAAGAGGGCTTCAAGATCACACAGCAAATTACTGGCAGATTTGGAATCAGAACTCAAGGGGGTCCCAGCACCCAGTTCTGTGTGCCTGCCACTCAGCTGTGCTGAGAGCTGGGAATCATGCCACCAGACCCCTTTGCCCCTGATTTATCTTGTGATCTTGGGAAGCAGCCAGCCTTTCATCTCCCCACCTGAAAAGCTGAAAGTGAAACTCCAAGAACAGTATTCAAAAAGCAGTTTGTAGCCAAAGACAGGGTGGTTGCTTGCTGAATGCCCACAAAATGCTAGCGCAAGAACGCAGACTGAGTTGCTCCCCTCCATGCTTGGCCAGCGGCGGCCTCGCTACAGCCTCGCTCCATAGCTCCGATTTTATATCCGAGCTCCGGATCTTCGCTCGCGCCTCGTCACTCTGGAAACGCCGAGAGCGGCTTGCGGTTGCCGTGGGAACCTCGCCCAGCCCCAGCGCGCAGCGCACGACTCTTTGCGCCGCGTAACAGCGCCGAGTTTGGAACTCTAGAAGACACCTGTCGCCAGCAGCAAGAGGAGGAGGCGTCGCGGCCAGTTAATATTTATTTCCTTTTTCTTTTAATTGAAATGTAACTTTCAAACAATCGTGCATACGCTTTAAGAGTATCGCTGGATGAATTTTTACAGATGTATAAATTCGTGTAAGGCGTCGGGATAAAGATACAGAACATTTCAGCGCCTCAGGCCTGGAGGATATTTTTAATTGTCTTTTTTGCACGTCTCCGGGAATAAACCGGTGAGGGAGTGATCGTTATTGTAAGACACGCGGATTTCGTGTTTTCTCTCGACATAGCTTTGCAGGGCCCTCTTAGGGCTTTAGTTTCTTATAAAAGAACAAAGGACCAGCATTTATTATTCCATTAACTCCTTGCAAAGTGCTCCATGGACTTGACTCACTTTGGCTCTGATAATCACCCTTCATTGTCTCCAGGTTACCCTGAGAAAACGATGACACAGAGAGATGGAAAAAACAACAACAACAAACAAAATTATCTATATTCGGACAGCTACTCTGGGTTGGAGTTTGAGTAGACTGAATCAAGTTTTTCTAACTCTTTCATCCTTTTGTTTTGATTCGCTGGTCTCTTTTTAAGACCCGGACAAATAGAACGCGTTGGGAGAATGGATGATATTACATAATTTCTTGGTGCCTGCAGTTCCTTCTACCTAGGACTTTCCTTTCTTCCGCCAGGCCTAGTCCTTGAGGCAAACTCCTACTCATCCTGCAAAACTCACTTCTGCTGCATCACTTCCTCAGTACAGCCTTCACAGCTTCAACCCACCCCCAAGCTCCATCACCACCCAACCCCCCGCTCGTGAGTCTTTCCCACCTCTCCCAGTGCTCCAAGCAGAAGTTTCCTCTTCATTCACTGCCCACAGCTGGTCTTCAAATTTGTGACTAAGGAAAGGTTTTGGTGTTCCGCTCTGCATATAGGGCCTGCCCTGGACATGCGCATGTCACTTTTTAAGCCAGAAAAGAACTTTCCGAAGTCCCAGAGTGAACTGACCTCAGTCCACTCCTGTTCCGTTAGGGAAAGGACTCCTCCACTGGGCTTCAGTGCTACCTGGGAACAGTTCACTACCTTCCACTAGAGGGCGTCCACTCGCAAAGGCCCGAATTGGTATAGAGGCCTCTAAGGATCAGAAGGGAGATCCAGGCTGAAAGCAACGAAGACTCCCCCTTCCTTGTAAGAGCGTGCCTGGTGTAAGGCAGCCGATTAAGTGGTGGAATTATATCCCTTCCACACATGTTGTCAGGAGGGACCAGTCGCTGGAGAAGGATATCATGGAGAAGGTAAGGTGGAGGGTCAGAGAAAAAGAGGAAGACCCCCAAAGAGATGGATTGGCCAAGTGGCAGCATCGATGAACTCAAAAGTGGCAACAGTAGTGAGGTTGGCCCGGGATCGGGCAGTGTTTCGTTCTGCTGTGCATAAGGCCGCTATGGGTCGGTACCGACTTGATGACACCTAACAACAACAACACAGAAGGTAGTTTGCAGGAGCTTCAATACTGTGATGTGATAAAGAACTAGGACCAGGAAGGAAAAAGATTACAAGTACTTTTTTCTATAATTAAGTAGCTGCCCCCATAAATTGGATTTTGAACATCCTAGTGGGCAAAGCTGGTGTGGCGCTGTGGGTTAATGCACCAGACTGCAAAGCTGTTTGAACTGAGAGGACGGCAGTTCAAGCTCACCAGTCGCTCCTCGGAAACCCTATACAGGATCGCTATGGGTCAGAACCGACTTGACAGCATTTAACAACAACAAAAAGAGGGCAAAGCAAGAAATGGAAACCCACTAACTGCATTCCTATGACAGACAGGCAGGTCTGGGGTGTCAAGGGAGAGGGGCTCAGCAGGGTTACAGACTTGCCGGACCCAGCCAGTATCAGAGACAAGTAGTGTCTGATGGGTAGATGGTGGGAGAATTGGCATGGGCTCCCTCCAAGTGTTGTAAATGAGGAGGGCATCTTTCTTGCTCCTCATGGTAGTGCTTTGGAAAATGTCCACACATCTTGCAGATGGGGACTGTGAATGAGGCAGGGCTCATTACTAAGGACAAAATGGGAGAACTTTAGGGAGAGGAGCACTGTGTAGCCTGGGGGAATCTCAGTTTCCTCATCTGTAAAATGGGGGTAATTGTTTTTGTTTCATGGGAAGATTGGGAAGTATGAGTAATCCTTTGTGGTTGAGTAGATTCTGACTCATGGAGATTTTATAGGATAGACTACAACTGGTGTGGTGGTGTAGGGTATGCACTGGACTACTAACTGTGAGGTCTGCAAGGCCCACCAGTCGCTCCTTGGAAACACTAAACAGGGTCACTATGAGTCAGAACCAACTTGATGGCACTTAACAACAACAAAAACAGTATTTGTTTCTTGGGGAAATTGGGAATTATGAGAAACTCATGGCACACATTAGATCTGATTCATGACGACCCTACAGGACAGACTATATAACTGCCCCAGAGTGTTTCCTAGGCTGCACTCAACCTCAAGGTTGGTTTGAACTGCAAGGTTGGCAGTTTAAACTCACCGGCTGCTCCTAGATAAACCCTATACAGGGTCGCTCTGAGGTGAAACTGACTCTACCCCACTTAACAACAACCATGGAGTAGATGGTGGATTTAAATTGTAGCAGTCACACGCTTAATACCCACACCACCAGGGCTCCTTGGGAAGCTTGAGGAGCACGGCATGAACCATCAGCAATACTTCTATCATCATTTCCATTTGCAGTTGTTAGGTGCCGTCGAGTCAGTTGTGACTCCGCAACTCTACAACAGAAGGCCTGGGTCTGCGCCACCCTCATAATCATTGCTAGATATATTTGAGTCCATTGTTCAGCCACTGTGTCAATCCATCTCATTGGGGGTCTTCCTCTTTCTCACTGTCCCTCTACTTTACCATGCATGATGTCCTTCTCCAGGGACTGGTCCCTCCTGATAATATGTCCAAAGTATAAGAGATGAAGTCTAACCATCCTCAACATTTATCAGACGGGAAGTTTGAGGCCCAGGGAGGAGATCAATCCAGGCTCCAGGGCCCCTTTCTACCAGCATGGTCGTCATTCCTTAGGCCTTCCCAGAATTGGCCAGTTCTTCCATGGGCTCCTGGGGAGAACTAGTGGGAAGGGGAAGATTCTAGCCCTGTGTCAGCCCCTGCTAGCAGTTGGGGCTGCTTCCCAGGAGGACAGATGTTTTGCCAACTGGTAAATGCACGTGCTTTTTCCTGGCTTGGAGAGGAGGTGGGCGCTGAAGAGGAGATGCCAGCTGGTTGGGCAGAGAGAACCGCAGCCACACCTGAGAGATTTATATAGCCACCGCCTTCTCTGGGCACAGGAGGGAGGGAGGCATCTGGGCAGGGAACAGAGGGGTCTGTCCAGAACCTGCCAGAGTCCCGGGCTGAATGCCTGGCTCCTCCTCTTCCCAGAGAGCACTGAGCCATGCATCAATATCAATCCCCTGCAAAGTGGGGACTGGAATCCTACATCACCGGGCCTGTTGGCACTAGTAGGTGATCAAACCTTGCTGGCTTTTGTTATCCCTACTTCCTACTGGTAGCGTAGTGGTTATGAATCGGGCTGCTAATCTCACAGTCAGCAGTTCGAAACTACCAGCTGTTTCAGGAGAAAGAGGAGACTTTCTGCTCCTGTAAAGAGTTACAGCCTCGGAAACCCTGTACAGGGTCGCTATGAGTCAGAGCCAACTCCCCACAACCACTTTCTACCAGGGCAGGAGTGCCCACTGCAGCATCTCTGACAAATGGGTACTCACCTCCTACTGACCTACCTCACTTGATGGGGCATTTACCCCCTTCCATGGCAACCCACAGTGTAAGGACTGAATAGCATGAGCTGTAATCAGACCATGTGTTGGAATCCAGGATCTATGACTTTGTGGGCTTTGTGACCTTAAGCAAATTACTTAACCTCTCTGTGCCACAGGAATAATAATCATGTTTTTCTCTTAGTGTTGTTTCAATTAGTGTCTCTCAAACTTTCATGTGCTCACGACTCACTGGCAGTCTTGTTTCAGTGCAGATTCTAATTGGGTGAGTCTGGTGTGGGGCCTGAGAGTCTGCATTTCCAACGGGCTTCCAGGTGATACCAGTGTTGCTGGTCTGCAGACCATGTCTTCAATCTCAAAGGCCTGCCTTGTTCTGGAGTCACTGTGAGGGGAGCAGGAGAGGGACAGGGTTTTATCATTGAAAAGGCTCTCTCCAAGGCAGAATGGGGGCAGGGTGGGGTGATGGGAGGAGACCAGATGTTTTGGAAGAGATAAGAAACCCAAGTGGGGAAAGAGCTACAGGGGTCCAGGAGGGGAGAGCAGTTAGAGCCCTCAGCCCATTCCATCCACTCTTGTTAAGTGCCACTGAGTCTGAACCAACTCCAAGTGACCCAGTATAGCGTTTCCAAGGAGTGGTTGGTGAGTTTGAACTGCCAACCTTGCGGTTCAAACCGACCTGGAGGTCAGTCAAGTAATTATCTTATGGCACCACACCCAGGCTCTTCTTGTTGTTAAGTGCTGTCAAATCGGTTCTGACTCATAGCGACCCTGTATATGGTTTCTGACGAGCAGCTGGTGAGCTTGAACCGCTGACCTTGCAGAGCAAACCAACTTTGCAGCCCAGCGCATTAACCCACAGCGCCACACCAGGACTCCAGGCTCTTACAGATGCAGAAAACAAGGTCCAGAGAGGATGGCTAATGTGCACCAGGTCACATAGCATTTGAAGGACTAGAGGGTTTTCACCATCAGAGCACCCTCCCTGCCTCCCTGGCCAGCACCCTGCAGTCCTCTGGGGAAGAAGGAGGAGCTAATGCAGGTCCTGGATCTCCTGACAGAACTAAACTCGTTCATATAGGCACACCTTGTTTTCCTCTACTTTGTTGTATTGAACTTCTCATATATTGCGTTTTTTTACAAACTGAAGGTTTGTAGCAACTCTGCGTGGAACAAGTCTATCAACACCATTTTGCCAACAGCATGTGTTCACTTCATGTCTCTGTGACACAATTTGGTAATTCTCCCAACCTTTCAAATTTGCACAATAGGTTACTGTATAGTGCAAATACAATGTTTACATGCACTGGCAAACAAAAATACTCATGTGACTCGCTTTATTGCAATACTCAGTTTACTGTGGTGGTCTGGAATGGAGCTTGCGATATCTTGGAGGGATGCCTGTACTCACAGCAACCCCATTTTACAGATGTTCTTGACATTAAACATGTCATTACTATTGTTCACTCCCAGCAGGATGGGATCAGGCCAAGTGGGTATCTTAATGAACAGTTCCCAGTTTTTCAGCCCAGCCCACGCCATCCAAAGAGGGAGCATTGATGTCCCAGGATGATGATGACGATACTTTGCTGCCGTCTGTCCATTCTGACTCAGAGTGACCCTATGGGAGAGTAGAACTTGCTCCAAATGTTCCCTAGGCTGTAAATCTTGACTTGAAACTCTGACCCAAAACTTAACCACTGCGTAGCCAGAACTCCTGGTGATGACAATCACAGCGGCCATTTATGGGGCGCTGACCACCTGTTAGTCTCATGTCAAGTCCGAGCAGCCAGGACCCTACTTCTCTCTTGGCAGTGGACAGATATGGTGTCAGAGGCAGGCCAGGGGCTGAGAGGCTTGCCCCAGTCATAAAGAGGGAGGACTTGGTTTTCCGACGTGGGTAGGCTGAGGCTTGGACTCCTGGGCCTACGCTGCCTAGGGTCATCAACAGCGCGGGACGCGGCAGACATGCAGGAGCCGGGACAGCAGCGCCGGGACCGGCCGGAAGCCTCTCTGCTGAACCAGGCCGCTCCGCCCCGGGAACTGGAAAGGCTGGGATAGGCTGGAGGCGGGGTCTCTCTGCAGCGCCTTCCTGGCACCCCACCCTGCAGCGACCGGCCGGCCACGTCACCCGCCAGCCCGAGCGCGCTGGCTGGCGGAACCCGCTGGGGGCGCAGCGCGCGGGGCTCGGAGACGCGGGCGCGGCCTGTGAGCACCCAGACGCTCCGGGGACGTGGGCAGTCGCCGGCCTGCCACAAAGTTTCCTAGAAGTTTGCTGGGTGAGGCCGCGGGGCCACTGGGGTGACCATGAACGTGTTCCGAATCCTGGGCGACTTGAGCCACCTCCTGGCCATGATCTTGCTCCTGGGGAAGATCTGGAGGTCCAAGTGCTGCGCAGGTAGGAGATTCCGGAGGAGATGGAATGAGAGCGGAGGGCAGGGGTCACCTGGCCTTGGCTGGCCAGCCCATGTCCCCTGCCTGCGGGGCTGGCGGGGAGGGCAGTGCCATATAATATGAGAAGCTGGAGCAGGGCGAGTGGGGGTCCTCAGGGTGGAGATTTTGGCTTGGGGCTTCTGAAAACTTTTTTGCACAGCTCAACTTCCATAGAAACTTTAAAGTCTACAAGAAATAAATAAATAAGAAGGACTTCTTAAGATGTTGGTGGTTCTGTGTCTTTTTACAGCACCTGGGTGGGACTTGGTGGGGGCTGGCTGCTAACCACAAGGTGGGACGTTGGAACCCACCAGCTGCTCCAACGCAGACTGGTGGCCGTGAGATGCAGCAGTCTGCTTCAATAAAGGGACCCTATGGGTCAGTTATCCTCTGCCCCTTGAGGTGATCATGAGTCAGAGTCAAGTTGATGGCAATGGGTTTTGGGTTTGGTGCCTCCACTTCCAAGACAGACGGCACTGTTTTCTCCATCCTTACTGATGCCCCAGAATGGGGGTAGGGGATTCATTCAGGAAGCAGAGGCCCAAGCCTCAGGTTCTTTTTCCCTTCTCCCTTCTTTCTGCTCCGCCCTTCCCAGACTTCTCTGCCAGGCCAGCCCTTCCCTCCGCCTAACTGTGTGTAGTCCAGGACAGTGTGATGTGGCAGGAGGGACATCACCCACCCAGGTGGCATGGAGCTGCCCGAGTGGAAGGCCAGAAGGCTGGCTGCCATGCTGGGGTTTGGGGAAAGTCTAAGCATCAGGGAGGGGATGGGGGTACCCAGAGGTGCACTCAGGCCCCTTGTGGGGGCAGAGGAGACAGAAAGTGCCTTAGCAGTAGGTCAGTTATGGAGGGATGGGCCTATTGGTACCTATGTGGTCACTTCTCTTGGTGGATGCCTCAAGATTCTGGCTAGGTGCTGGCTCATGTTCTTGCATCTGTGTGCCCTGGGTCTCATGGGCAGTGTGCTGTGGTGAAAATTGCTGTAAGTGTGTGAACCCCATGATTCTCAAAATCACCAGGGCGCCCTAAGCATGAAGAGTAAATGTGAGTGAAGCCTCGGTGGCCCTGTGGGCTGAGCTTTGGGCTGTAACTGAAAGGTTGGTGGTTCAAACCCACCAACTGCTCTCTGGGAGAAAGATGAGGCAGTCGGCTTCTGAAAAGATTTACAGCCTCAGAACCTTATGAGGCAGTTCTCCTCTGTCCTGAAGGGTCACTGGGAGTTGGAATGGACTCTTCGGCCATAGGTTGGTTTGTGTTTTAGTGAGTGAAACACAGGAGCCTGGTGGACTGAGGATAGAGAGAGGGGAGGATGGGAAAGACTATACCTCTCGCATCCCACCGGATCCTCCCCCATGGGGCTGAGGACCTGCCTGTCAAGGTTTCTGGGAGGGTTCAGCTGACCTTGGCCCGGTACTGTCTCCATGGTGTCCACACCTTCAGGTGGGCTCCTTCCCCCATAGCCAGACTCACTGCAGTCTTCGTCTCAGGGCCCCAGGGAACCGTACACATTCTCATTAGGTCCCAGATCCTCCTTACAGCAGTCCTGCCTGACATGTTTGGGTATACCCATTTTACAGACAAGAAAATTGAGGTACAGATTTGCCCAAGGCTATCCTGATAGGAAAGCGGGCACCCCAACCCAGTGTTCCCCAGAAAGTTAGGGACTTCAGCAGTTCTCATCCTCAGTCACTAGAGTTGTCCCCCTACCCAATGTCTCACACCTGGAAAATCGTTTTTAAAAAGGTCGGGATCAGTGAGGGACGTTAAGGTGGTAAAGTAGAGCTATGAAACATGGAGGAGGGGAGTTGGTGATTGGACATTAGAGACGAAGGGCACGAGGATTCATGGAGGGTTCTTGGTTTTCTGCCTTGAGCAACATGGACGGGGTGCCATTTATGAAGAAGAGGAGACACCAGAGGGAGGCTGTTTGAGGAGGAGAAGATGTGTTTGGTTTGGGCTGTGAGTTAGAGATGCTTATGGGACAGCCATGTGTTACAAGTACTGAGTGGTGTTTTTAGGCGCCATCAAGTTGGGCTTGACTCATAGTGACCCCACGTGAAAGAATAGAATTTCTGGCCCCGTCAGGTTTACTAGGCTATAATCTTTACAGAGTCCTGGTGTGACTCTGTAGGATAAAGCACCGAACTACAAAGTCACAGTTCAAATTCACCAGCTGTTCCTTGGAAAAGAAATCCTTTACAGGGTCGCTGAGTCAAACTTCATCTTTCATACTTCGGACATATTATCAGGAGGGACCAGTCGCTGGAGAAGGAGATCATGTTTGGTAAAGTGAAGGGTCAGAGAACAAGAGAAAGACCCCCCAGCGAGTTGGATTGGCACAGTGGCAGCAGCAGTGGGCTCAGGCGTAGCAGCGATTGTGAGGTTGGCCCAGGACCGGGCAGGGTTTCGTTCTGTTGTGCATAGGGTCGCTGAGTCGGTACCGACTTGATGGCGCCTAACAACAATTCAGAACTGAATCCATGGCACTTAACAACAATAACAATCTCTACAGCAAAAACCCTGGTGGTGCAGTGGTTAAGTGCTCAGCTGCTAACTGAAAGGTCAATGGTTTGAACCCACCAGCCACTCCTCCGAAGACAGAAGTAGCAGTCTAGTTCTGTAAAGATGACAGGCTTGCAAATCCTGTGGGGGCATATCTATCCTGCCCTGTAGGGTTGCCGTGAGTTGGAATCAACTCAACACCAACAGGTTTGGTTTGGGTTTCGGTTTGGTAATCTCGATAGAAGCAGATCACCAGACTCTTGCTCTTGCACAATGACTTCAGTGGGTACAAACCACCTTTTTTCAGCAGCCAAGTGCTTCACTGTTATGTCCTTTGGTATTGGGTTAACAGATGGATCTACGAGGCAGCTTCAAAAAGTTCATGGAAAAATGGAATTTAAAGATAATGGAATTTCCTCCCCAAAATTTTGGAAGCTCCCTCGTATAGGTGAGGAACTCAGGAGAGAGTTTGGAGCCAAAGGTGTGACTATGAAGTCCTGGATCAATTGAGAGGACAGAGTGAGGCAGGAAGGAGCTTCCGGTTCTGAGGTTTTCCAGGAAAGGAAGACAGCTGGGGCGGGGGGGTGCAGATCTTGGGAAGATGTGACGAGGGAGGACAGGATGGACTCTCGGATGTGGTTGGGAGCAGCTCATGGCGTCATGGATGTTGTGTCTAGCCTGTTGGGAAAGAGGAACAGTTCACCTCAGCTCACCCCGGAAGCATCTCTGTGACATCCCAAAAAGTGGCCAAAAGGAGACCAAGAAGCATGGTAGTCCCACAAGGCATCATGGGATAGAACAGGAGCAGTGGGAAAACTTGTTGGCTCTGAATCAAGTTAGTAGCTTAGGTCGCAGTGATGTGCCCATGGTTATTTTTAGTGTCTTGTGTGTGTTACGATAAAAAAAAGATAAAACATTTGTCCTTTCCTTCTTTTTTATATAAACAATTCAGTGATATTAACCAGGTTGTGCAACCATTATGGCTACCTGTTTCCAAATGTAGAAACTTAAAAAACAAACAAACCCAAACCAGTGGATTCTGACTCAGGGCAACCCCAGGTGTTTCAGAGGAGAACTGCCTTCCATAGGATTTTCATGGCTCTGACCTTCCATAAGCATATGACAGGAACGTCCACCAAACGTTCAGTTAGGAACTGAGCACCTTAACCTTTGGCCAGCCAGGGACTCCTAACAGAGACTTAGTACCCCTTCATCAAGAACCCCCCATGCCACCTCTCACCCTTTCCTGATAGCCACTAATAACTGTTGGTCTCTGTGTATTTGCCTGTTCTAGATATTTCATATACGTGGGATCATACATCTGTCCTTTTGTGTCTGACTAGTTCTTCATTTTCATCAACGTCCCATAGTTACAGAAGATGTTGATATTAGAGGAAAATGAGAGAATGGAAACTTGTTCAACTGTCTTTACAACTCTTGTGTAAATCTAAAATTATTTCAATTTAAAGAAAAAGTTCCAAGAAGAAATGAGAGCACAGTGCGTTCAGAACCAGGGAATCTACAGAGACAGAAAGTAGGTAGAGCTGGAGTGGGGAACATTGGGGTGAGACAGGGAGACAGATAGAGGATCCATATTTCTCTCTGAGGTGAAGGTAATGATCTAAGATGGACCGTGCTGATGAGCGCACAGCTCAGAATACAGAAAAAGTATTGAATTAATAAGAACAGAATCAAAACACTTCAGGAGTTTGGTGGCACGTAGGATAAACACTGGACTGCTAACCACAAAGTCAGCGGTTTGGGTCCAACAGTCACTCCACGGAAGAATGATGAAGCTTTCTGCTCCCGCAAAAGATTCACAGCCTTAGACATCCTCTTCAGGGTCACTGTGAGTCAGAACTGACTAGGTGGCACTTAGCAACAAGAACAGTAACAGAAGCACTTTACTGGGTTTTCTGCTACGGACATCATGTTGTTGTTGTTGTTAAGTGCCGTCGAGTCGGTTCCGACCCATAGCGACCCTGTACAGGGTTTCTGAGGGTGTAAATCCTTACGGGAGTAGAAAGCCTCATCTTTCTCCCGCGGAGCGGCTGGTAGTTTCAAACCGCTGACCTTAAGGTTCGCAGCCCGATTTGTAACCACTACGCTATCAGAGCTCCGTACGGCAATAAAATGGGAGAAGACAGAAAGAAGGAAGAAAGAGGTTAAAGCAGGTCAAGAAGGAATATGAAGAGTATGGCCCATTTCTGCTTACTCTATGTCCATGTGTGTCATGCGTGCCCATGTGTGTGTCATGTGTATAGACCTGGAAGGACAAACATGAAGGTTCTAGGTTGTCAGGTGATTGCTACTTTCTTGACACCTTGCATTGTCTAATTTTGGCTTTGCAGACAGTAACAATATGCAGAACTTTTATAATTAGAAACAATTGTTTTGACCATTAAATTTTGGAAAATAAAGTCAAATGCTTCTCTGGTCCTGAACCTTCATCCGGCTACCATCTCCCTCAGGAATCAGCACTTTGTAAAAGTCAGCTACTTGTTCTCCAAAGATGTTCCCCAAAGGCAGAGCTTCGGTAAGAGTCAGTGGAATTCTGGGGGTGGAGTGCAGATAAGCCTCAACACCACCCCCAGCTCGACTCACACCACCCCGACAGCCTCCCCAGAGCAAGAAGTGAGGCAGGCGCTTGCAGGAGGACTGGGAACTCAATGTTCATATCTTTATTTGGAGACTGGGAGACAGATTACAGCTTAATGAGAGGATCCATTGGAAAGGGATGAGCTTCCTGTCCCCTGGATAGGGTGTCTTCATTAAGTGGGAGTGGATACTCCCAGGCCTTTCCAGCCCCAGGCTCTGAGTTTCTGGAATGTGGGTGGGCCTGGGAATCTGTCCTCATTGTCTTCTGTCTCCTCTGGCCACAGGCATCTCTGGGAAAAGCCAGATCCTCTTTGCTCTGGTCTTCACCACCAGGTACCTGGACCTCTTCACCAACTTCATCTCCATCTACAACTCAGTTATGAAGGTGAGGAGGCTGGGGGACAATGGTGGTGGGGCCTGCCAAGCACCCACAGACTGAGAAAGAGTGTACTTGGGCACCTGGGTATGGGTTTGAATTGACATTGAGCAGCCGTATACCTCCAGCTCCTCATCACGGACATGGATACTGGGACCTCAGAGGGTTTTGTGATGATCGGTAAAGGAGGCTGTTGTTGCTATGTGCTGTGGAGTCGGTTCCGACTCATAGCGACCCTGTACAGGGTTTCCGAGGCTGTAGATCTTTACGGGAGCAGAAAGCCTCATCTTTCTCCCGCAGAACAGCTGGTAGTTTCGAACTGCTGACCAGTAAGATTAGCAGCCCGATTCGTAACCACTATGCTACCAGAGCTCATAAATGTAAATGTACGAATAACTATTGTAAGATTAAACATTTAATAAAAGTTAGTCATTTTAATGAGTCAAAAATAGCAGAATAGTAACTATGACATCCTTAACTTTTAGAGAATTACTTATCTTTCCATCCATCTAGCCATCCACCCAACAGATATTTATTGAGCATCTACTGTGTGCCAGGCACCATTCTGAAAAACATACACAGAGCTCCTTTTCTCATGTTCTAATGGGAAAGATGCAGTCCTGTTGTGGTGCTGTGGGTCAATGTGCTGAACTGCAAAGTCGGTTTGAACTACAAGATTGGTGGTTCAAGCTCACCAGCCACTCTTTGGAAACCCTATACAGGGTTGCTATGGGTTAGAACAGATTTGATGGCACTTAATGGGGAAGACAGAATCAAACAAACAAGAAAAACTTTGGTCAGGGGTTGTTACTGTGTGCTGCCAAGTTGACTTGTACTCATAACGACCTATAGAACAGAGTAGAGCTGCTTCATAGGGTTTCCTAGGCTGTAATCTAGAGAGCTCTGGTAGCGTAGTGGTTACGAATCGGGCTGCGAACCACAAGGTCAGCAGTTCGAACCCACCAGCTGCTCTGCAGGAGAAAGATGAGGCTTTCCGCTCCCATAAAGATTTACAGCCTCGGAAAACCCTGTTCAGGGTCGCTATGGGTCAGAACCAACTCCACGGCACATAACCACAACAACAACAATAATCTTGATGGGAGCAGATAATCAGGTCTGAGCTGCTGGTGGGTTCGAACTGCAGACCTTCCAGTTAGCAGCAGAATGCTTAATAATTGTGCCACCTTGGGACCTTGTGGTTACGGGTTAGCTTGTGCAAATAATTAAAATGTTGACTTCCATAAAAAACAATCTGAAGAATAGAGAGCTACTTCAGGGAGTGTGATCCCAAAGGGCCTTTCTGAAGAGGTGACATTTGAAGCCGAGATCTGAGTGACAGAAATGAGTAGCCATGCGCAGGTCAAGAGGAACATTTCGTATCCCAATCAGAAGGAATAGCTGGGGACAAGACTTAAGCCAGGACAGGATCCGCATATTCAAAGGCCAGACAGAAGACCAGTGGTGAAGGAGCTCAGGGGTGAGGTGGTGAGGACAGGTAGTGTAGGGCTTCCTGAGTCAGGTTAGACCATTTGGATTTCATTTGCACTTTAGTGGGAAGCCATTGGCTTTGAAGCATGTCCCTGTTTTACAGGAGAAACTGAACTTCTCTGAGCTCCAGCCAGATGCCCTGGACCTTTTTTGGCCATAGACAGAATATTTTGGACTGAGGCGTCATCTGAGCTTTCAATCAATTCCCCTGGCCCTTGAAAGTGACATTGTTTTGATGAAGGAACCAGGGTTTTGGAATCAGTAAGGTGGGCAGTAACTCTGCTTGGATGCTGGTAACCAAACCAAAAAACCAAACCCAATTCACTTCCATCAAGTTGATTCTAACTCATAGTGATCCTAGTAAACTGTTCCCTAGGGTTTCAAAGGTCGTAAAAGCACTGAATCACAAGGTTGGCAGTTCAAAATCACCAGCTGCTGCAAAATCACCTCCTATACAGGGTAGCTATGAGTCATAACTGACTAGACAGGACTTAACAGTAACAAATCCTCACAGGAGCAAATAACCACATCTTTCTCCTATGAAGTGAAATTCCTAAGAATGTTTTAACAAGAGCCCTGTCTTTTCACTTTGCACTGGGTCCCACAAGTTGTGTAACCTGAAGGTGACATTTATCCTAAAGGTTGCCCCAGGGTCAATGCAGGTGCTAGACCTATTAGCATCACATCATATTCTGGGTAGGAAGAATGAGGAAGAAGGGAGAAAAGAGCAATAGGATGCCTGTCAGATGGGCATCCTTTTGAAAAGGGTCTTCTCCAAATGACTTCCATTTCCATTTCACTGACCGTCGTTGGCACAGCGGGTTAAATGTTGGGCTGTTAACTGTAAGGTCAGTAGTTTGAGTCCACCAGCTGCCCTGCAGGAGGAAGATGAAGCTGGCTGCCCCTGTGAAGATTTGCAACCTTAGAAACCATACCTGCAGTCTTGGGTACCAGACTCTGTCCTATGAGGTCACTCTAAGTCATTTTGATGGCCGTGGGTTTGATTTTGTTTTGGACCATTCTTACCTGCAAAGTAGGCTGAGAAATGTAGTTTTTAATTGGACACACTGCCACTCCCAATAAATTAGGAGTCCTGTTTACAAGGTGTGGTGCTCTAGGGTAAGCACTGGGTTGCACGGTTGGTTTGAACCTCAAGGTCGGCGGTTTAAACCCACCAGCTGCTCCTCAAAATCCTATACAGGGTTGCTATGAATTGGAACCAACTCAGCAGCACTTAAAGGAGCTCTGGTAGCATAGTGATTACGAATCGGGCTGCAAACCGCAAGATCAGCAGTTCGAAACTACCAGCTGTTCCGTGGGAGAAAGTTGAGGTGTTCTGCTCCCGTAAAGATTTACAGCTTCAGAAACCCTGTTCAGGGTCACTATGGGTCGAAACCGACTCCACAGCACACAGCCACCACCACCACCAGCAGCACTTAACATTTCTAAGGAAGAAATGTGTGAGGTTACCTCTCTTGCAGAACTGTTGGGATTCCAGGCATCTTATTCCTAGGATTGGAGGAACAGAAGATGCTGGGACTTGTGGGGTATTAAACTTGTTAGATATGACTTCAGGTTTTGATTCTGAAATCACTGTCTACTTCAATTCAACACACATATCAACCACCACCTGCCTAGTTTATTTCTCTAAGGACCTGGTGTTGGGTAGTCCTGGTGGAGATTGGCAGAACCAGCCCTTGGCATGGCTGAATGAGGTCTGGGAACCTGAAAGAATGAAGACATCATTCCCACCCTTCCCATGTTGTTAAGTGTCCTTTCATAGTGACCTTGTATAGGGTTTCCAAGGAGCAGCTGGTGAGCTTGAACCGGTGACCTTGTGGATCAAGCCAACTTTGCAGTCCATAGCGCCTTGTCAGGACTCCACTCTTCCTGTAGAGGTCCTTCATTTCATCCCAGCAATACTTTGTGCCTGAGGATTCCACGGTGGCCAGGACATGAGCTCTGCTCTCAGGGACTCATTTGTAGGAAAGACAGACTTGTCCAGAGACATTTTTAGAACATGTGATCAGGGGCTGAAGTCACTATTTGTCCTTCATTCTGGTGAGAAAACACTTCTCCGAGGGCCTCTTAAGCGAGTCTTCAGGTCCAACTGAGTTCCGTGGGTCAATGTGGTCCTGGGCTAGCAACACCTGAGAATGTGTCAGAACTGTCAATTCTCAGGATCACCCAGACCTACGAAATCAGGAATTCTGGGAGTTGAAGGGGACTTGGGGACAGGTAAGAGACAGCTATGCATATATGATTACAAAACATGTTCAAGTTTGAGAACCTCTGGCCTAGAAGGTTAGAGGCCAGATCCTAAGGATCCTATGTTGGAAGGAATGCTACTGTAGTGAGACAACAGAGCTTTCTAAAGGAGGCTGGTCAGCTGACTCCAGGAGCTCACAAGTCACTGTTGCAGATGCAGACAATTGAGGCAAGAGCCCTGGAATGCCACTGCTGAATGTCCCAGCAAAGACCACGCCTGGTTTTGTTTTGCCTCATGCTTCACAGATGGAGGAGGTAGCAGGGCCTCATCAGTCCCAGTCAGAGGCATGGAGGCACAGACCCAAACACATCCCACCTCTTCCATGCACAGCATAGCACTGGTCCTTAGGTCTGCAGGATCCTACTTGGGGTGGCTAGCTCAAGTCCAGCTCAGAGCCTGGGAAACAACTCATCGATTGGCATGTGTCTTTCTCCCTGTGTAGGTGGTTTTCCTCCTCTGTGCCTATCTCACAGTATACATGATCTATGGGAAATTTCGGAAAACATTTGACAGTGAGAATGACACGTTCCGCCTGGAGTTTCTCCTGGTCCCAGTTATTGGCCTCTCCTTCCTTGAGAACTACAATTTCACCCCCCTGGAGGTAAGGGAAGGGACCAAGAGTACTAATAACCAAAGGTAAGTTTGCTTCCTAACATCCTTCCCTGGGCTCTTGGTAATGCCAGCCAGTCCTTTTCCTGTCTGCTACAACCGTGACCGTTCTTCATGTACTCCTGTTATTCAATGATGCGTCAAAGAAATTGACAAGCTATTCACAGCACTCCATTTGAAAATGAGTACATGTGAACATTCATGGTGTTCCTAAATGCTTTGGCAGCACAGGGCCCCTTTTGGCTATTGAGACCTTATGGCCCACAGGTAGTGTGCACGTAGTCCAGAACAAGAGACTGATTTCTAGCTAGCTCTGGCCCAGGAATGTGCTCTCACAAGCATCTCGGGAGACTAATGCAGGTATTCATGGCATCAATTAGTGATTTCATACAATACTCTTCTACTACTTTACTAAGTATATTCCAGAGAAATGTTCCTTCTGTTTTATAAAAAGCAGCATAAACGGTATGTTCAATTTGTTAAAAATGAAACCTGTTTTGTATTTACATATTTCTTTGGTATGTGCTTTTAGCTGTTTTCTCTAGTAAGTAATTTAATGATTCAAATTTGTAGTTAAATTACTGGCTGGCAACATTTCTCTTTGGCTCAGATCCTCTGGACTTTCTCCATCTACCTGGAATCCGTGGCCATCCTGCCTCAGCTCTTCATGATCAGCAAGACTGGAGAGGCCGAGACCATTACTACTCACTACCTGTTCTTTCTGGGCTTGTACCGGGCACTCTACTTAGCTAACTGGATCCGCCGGTATCAGACAGAGAATTTCTACGACCAAATTGCAGTGGTGTCTGGAGTAGTCCAAACCATCTTCTATTGTGACTTCTTCTACTTGTACATTACCAAAGGTAGGTGCATGGGAGAAGACTGCGGACAGAGGCCCAGTTACTCATACATCCAATTTTTAAATATTTGGAGACAGGGAGGCAAACAAGGCCAAGTCCTTGCCCCTGGTAATGCTTCACTCAAGTAAGGAAGAGCTCTTCAGGAAACAAAATACCATAAAATGCAGGCCCAATAGGCTATTATGTGTACCACGTAGACACGACTGTATACAGCAACGGTAGCTATGAGACATTTGAGCTAATTCTTCAAAGCTTAGGCAGATAGGAAAACATTCCAAAGAGAACAACTTATGCAGATTCCAAAGCAGAAACCAGTTTGGTGTGATCAAACAAAAAAGACTAATATGGTCAATCCAGGCAGACACTGGGAGAGGTTAGAGATCATCCTAGTTCACATAGGACTGCATTCCAGGGAAAGGGCTTTGGATTATATAGATTCCCAAGGGCAAGTTACTAGTCATCAAAGGAGTCCTTCACTGGAGGGCAACCGAGGAGGGTGCTGGTGCCAGTAAGCAAGATGGGGGTCAGAGTGGAGTTTACCCACAGCAGGTATCCCCTTTAGCTTCACCACTTGTGAGCTGGGCAGTAGGGACATGAAGATTAGTCTTTCATCATCAGTACAGTGAATTCTCATTTCATCTCCATTTTCTTCCAGTCCTTAAAGGAAAGAAGTTAAGTCTTCCAATGCCAATTTGAGGGCTCTCAGTGATGTCCTACACCTCAACAGTACATGGAATAAGCCATTTCAGATGTTTCCCTTGGTGACTTATCCACGACTGAGCTCAAATGTTCAAATTAAGGCCAGAAGAATGCTGAGTACTGATTATACTCTCTCAAAGACTGTCATCAATAAGATCTCCCGATAAGCTAGGTCAGTTAGACAATTATGCTGCCTCAGTACCGGCTGCACCAGCACAAAGTCTAAAGGTGGTAGTCTCCAAGGCTTCTGTGCAAAATGTAGGTTTTAAGGAAGTCCCCCCCCCACCAGTCTGGACAGCTGACCCAGTGTCAAGAGGAGAACGCACCCTAACTGAAGTTGGAAGTCCATACATAAAGAGCCTACTGTTCTGGGCATTTTCACTTCCAGGTATGAGAGCAATTTTAGGGTGTCAAGATACTAAGGTAATAGCTAACAGGTGTGAAATGTCAGTTCACTAGTACCTTGCCTTCATCACAGCAAACCCAACAAGTAGTTTCACATGGCGCATCTGTAAGAGGTGTGCTTTGTTCCATGGTTCACACCAAGGGTTCTAAGCAGCCCTGCAACTCTCTATAATGCTAGGTGTGTGCCATCTGTCCCCTCAACTAGTTTACTCATGAGATAAGATAAAGATACACAAGACCTTTCTCTACTGGCTATCTAGCCTTGTGGCTTCCAGACTCGCATTCTGTTAGGACCAAGCAAGCTTACTCCTTTCAGTTTCAGGTGCTAACCAAGGTGATCAGTCAAACCAACATTCCCAACCTTGGTCTTTTGAAACAAGCTGTCATGACTACCGTTTTTCTGGACTTCTATTATTCAGCAATAACATTTTAGGCAATTAAAAATTTTTAAGCAATGAAAGTCATTTTATTGTCAACAGTGTTTTTATTTATACCTACAAAAGAAAACAAGATGGTATCAAAAGGACAATTTACAAACTTAAGAATTGTAACATAGCTCTTAGCATCCTGTGCCTGCATAGCACACACCTACAAATCTTCCAATTCAAGTTGTAACACAACAGGAATGTGTTTGAGACCAGCAAGGGCATGGAGAGAAAGCACTGATCCCAAGCAGTCACCAACCTTTAGATGAGAGAAGTCCACACAAGGCGTTTTTGTTAAGGAGGGAGTGGGGGACAGCAGCCCAGAGCTCACTGAATCCCTTTCAACCCATGAACGCAGTAACCATCATCAAATGGGGTTTCTTCTGCTCGTGTTCTGCAGCAATAGCAGAATATGAATGATGAGCAACAGGTACAGATGCAGAAGGGATCTAGAGCAGTGGAGGAGAGACTTGCGAGACTTCCACTGTGCTCAGGCCACGGTAGCTTTGAGTTGTTTTATGTTTATAATGTTCTTGATGGAAACAGGGAAGCACAACAGCCCACAGACCACCTGATCACCTTGAGACCCTTGCCCCCAAAAGGATGCTTTTAAGAGCTGTAGGAGATAAGTGTGTCCCCTAGTGGCACCTCTTTATGAGAGGTAGGACCCTAAGAAGGGTGGTGTGGGGGGAAGAACCAGAATTTGGTTGTAGAGAGATTATGTCCTTAATGGGCTGGTCAGTGCTTAGGCAAAAAATAATTTGTAGGTGGGGTTGATGCTTTGGTTTGGAAGCACACAGCAGTTTTGCCCCATTTTCCTATGCCTACCATCCTCCCAGCCTCAACTTATACAAGATGAGGAAAATAAAAAGTTAAAGAAGAGGAAAGGAAGGAAGGAGGGGGGCATGGTATCAAAGCTCTTACATGCACAGAATATAGCTTTATGCTGATAACCTACCTGTATGCTGAATATTCAACCATACTTTCAGAACCCCTCAGAAACCATCCTTTCTCTCCCTGAAGAATTTTAAAAGTGAAGAAAAAACAAAACAAAAACGAAAACACACCTCAAGTACTCCAATATTTTGATCTTACAATTAGCACCCTGTGGCTCAGCCAAAGCTTCGCAGTGGAGCATTCCCCCTTGAACTGCATTGTGAACAAGACTGAGACAAGAAAACTAAAAGAAAAAAATTAGTAGTTCCTCACTGGAGCCGTAAAGTTTCTAGGGCTGCCCTCCCTTGTCCAGTCCAGTGAACTTAAGACCATAAGACGCCTTACAGGCTTCCCAGGAACTATGATGGGGCAAACTAACCAACCTTCAGATGGAGGCAAAGTGAAGGACTTTAACTTGAGCCCTCCCTAACCTGACTACAAAAAGCTGAGTGTAAAGGATGCTAGGGGAACTCTGCACCCAGAGGCCATTATAAGCGCTGCAGAGAATGGGATGAAGAGTCCCTAACAAACCCTTAAGGCTCCTTGTTCAAGATAATTTGGCAAAAAAGGCCAAGTAGCTGATAAAGACTTGCTTTCACTCTAGCTCTACAAATACTGAGGTTAAAAATAAAAATCTGCCTGTTTGGAGTATATTTTTTTATAATTAGGTGCTTTTTACAGTGCAGATGAATGCACAGACAAGTGGTTAATAAAGCCAATTTCCAATGAGCATTTATGCTCACTCTGTTCACAGCTGCTGTTTGACTGGAAAATGAACTTCACAGATGGTCCCTGGTTTGATCGGGGGTTGGAATAAGGCAGCTTCCACTCAGAGGCTGAGATGCTAGCTTAACCACTGCAGTAAACACTGTGGTTCTCATTTAAAACACTCTTAAATTAAAATACTCAGCTAATCCATTTCTGACACTCAAATGGTTAAATTCTCAGTAAATTGGGGAGAGTAAGAGACAAACCAATTAGGAATTTTTAAAAAAACGGTCAAATGCACTTAAACAAGCAGTCCGCCAAAAAATGACAATGACAAGCACTGTCTTAAAAATATCTGCAGACCCGAGCACTCTCTTCCAGTTGGAGAAGCAGACCGCATCATGGAAGATGGGAACAGGAACAGCCCTCCAGCAGTGAGAGTGATTTTCACAGCACAGATGCCGTGTCTTCTGTAGAACAGTTCAGCCTTCTGACCCCCCCACAACTCCCACCCCCTCAGGACAACAAAAAATGGGCTCCCATAAAAGGGCCTAATACCTTGTCTTTTAAGATGAAAAATATCCTCAACATGCAAGAAGTTGGGAAAGAAAATCAACTCTTCCAGTCAGCTATATATATATATCTTTTACAAAATCTGTTATTACAGACTGGATCATTTTGGCAGGCAGAAGAAACCTGGCAGTGAATTCTAACTAATCTGCTTGAATGACAAATCACAATGGTTGGGGTGGGGGAAGGAATAAAAGAAAAGAGGGAGAGAAGAGGGGGGAAAAAAGGAGGACAGAGTCCCTTACATGTGATATTAAGTCTGCACAAGTCACTACCACTTGAGTGGTTTCATTTACGTGAAGGGGGAGGGGGTGGAGGAGGGGGAGGGTACTGGTAAGCAGTCTGCCCCATGTAGCCTATCAGATTGGTAGCTCCTGGTGGCTGTGCAAACTGTTGTGACATCAGAGGCTGTGGCTGCTGCCCAGAGCGGCCTATAGCACTAAACTGCTGGCTAGAGCTCTGGGAACTTCTCCCTGCTGTGGTGGTGGTACTAGCCCCATAAGTGGCAGCACCATACTCTTGGGCAGTATAACCACTGGTGCCATAAGCAGCCGCCCCATAGGTGCCTTGACCGTAGGTGTACTGGCCTGCTTGTGCTCCAAAGGCAGAATTTGGACTGCCATAGCTACTGCCATTAGCATAACTAGCTCTATCGGTTTCACTCCGATCCCGGTAGCTTGAAGAGTCTCTCCGGCTACCATCCTTGACTCCTCGAAGCCTCCGGTCACACTCATCCTGATACATCAGATTGGGATTGTTGGCTGAAGAAGTGGTCCGGTATCGAGAACGACCTCCTAATGAAACAACATATGGAATTTTTAATGCCAAGTCCATGATTCAAACATGGAAGTAAAAACTCGACTGAATGTTTTAAGTATTCAACAGTCTTTCCTGACCTTAAGCTAAGTCAGCTCTAGACATAAATCCATTAATTTGATTCTCTGGCTCTGCATATCCAATTGTAGTAAATTTTAAGACTACATACTCAACTACTTAAAATTTAACTTCACACCCTTAAAAAATTTTATGGCAAAAGAGGTGCAGGCAACTTATCACTAGTTGTTTTTTTTTAAAAAGGCATATAAATTCAGAGTAGTTTTGGGTCTCCAGGGTTGCTTTAGGAGCCTAGCTTCATCAGAATCACCTCACAAATGTACAAGCTCAGGTTTTTGCTCCAGCCACCTGTATTTTCACCTCCTCTCAGGTGATTCTGATGTACAGTTTCAACATGGAAGTTGGAAGTAAAAACAACAAACTACCAAATTAGGAACCACAGAACTCAGACCCTAATACAGTTCACAGCCAAGGTTCTATACTACAAGATGGTGTGAAATGACTGTTCTCATCAGAAGAAATGTCAAATGTGGACTACGTAGTAAGCCTTCTGAAGACATTAAAATTCAACTTAATTTTGAACATTCACTGTGTACTTCAAAGATCAGTTTTATATTATCTACAAAAGCAGGACAATACTACAAACTCCTAAAATGTCCTGTTTTCTTACATTTGTAAGTCAAGAGGTGAAGAAAAACCATGAAAAGCTGCCCTTATTATTAAATGTCACATTAAACAAGGTGTGATGCGCACAGCGAGACCTTGGTAGTACCTGGAGAGTTCCAGGACTTACCCTTACCCCCTCCGCCGCCACCGCCTCTGTGGTCCACCAGCTGCATCAGCTTGGGATTGATGGCCTGATTGGCTTCCTCTAGCACCTTGATTAACTCTCTGGCCTGCTTCAGGTTCCCAGGGGTGAAGAAGGTATAGGCAGTGCCCTTGTTGGTGCTCCGGGCCGTACGGCCAATGCGATGCACATAATCTTCTGAGCTGTTCGGATAGTCATAGTTGATCACAAACTTGACATCTTCCACATCTTCCAAGACGATGATGAGTCAGTGTGGAGGTTGAGGTGGCAGGGAAAGAGAAGGTAAAGGACATGCCAACGACAGGTGGGAAGCACGAATGCAGATGACAGCAAGAGGAGAGAAGGTGAAGTTAGTAACCACTCTGAACAGAAACCAAAAGAGACTCATCCCAACAGAGTAAAAGAGGATTGTTTAGTGATTTGGGGGACATGCACAGGTGCTGGCATCTGATATCAGCTGCAGAATCCTAGGGAGTCCCATCCAGCCCCCCAAACTCCTGCCTCCTCTGTACTATGATCAACGTATGGACAGGAGGTGTACCAAGACTGGCCTTCAGACTAGCAAATTCCAGTTCCAACCTTTTCAAAACTCGAATGTAAAAATAAAACAAAACAAAACAGTGGCACCACTTGTTAAGTTACAAGGCCAAATCACTTCTACTCTGTTGGGAGAAGCCTGGCAAAATCTATCAATAATATAACAAACTTACCTTTAAACCAATCACAGAGCAAAATGAAAAAAGAAGCTTCACATACTTTATTATTACATTTGCGAGGAGACTTTTAAACACTTAGGTTATTTAATTAATGTTTGCTATTATAGTTTTTAAAACTCTGACCAGAGCCAACGATAAGTACACATCATCTATTTTCCTGTGCGGAAACATCCAAATGATCCTTCCCCTATCAATTACCACCAGAGCACATTACACTAAAATTTCACTCTTCTACTAAAGCCCAGCTGCTGCCAAATGAGGTGTTTTTGCTCAACTCAAGGCTATGTCAACTCAGTACATGCTTCAATTATCAAGCGTTGTCTACGTGACCTGGGAAATTAAATAAATAGCCAGAGTGTGGGAGAACCATGAAACCTTGAGAAATAAGTTAAAATATTCTGTCCACTGCTGGGAATTGGATTGAATAGCCTCCTAATGCTTAAAATATGTAAATGTTAGTGTAATGCTTTCAGCTAAATGTATATTTTTACCTACTTAAACAAACAAATTTAAGACTATAACAGAAAGAAGCCTAATGTTTTGTGGGAAAAAAAATCTGCATTTTACAAAGAATATTCAGAAAATATCCTAGATAAAACACAGATTTTTGTGATAGAAATAATTAAAAAACATTCTCTGTTTGTTACCAGACCGATGCACACTCCCTCCTCCTTTGGGAAACCGCTGCAGCCGATCCCGTCTCTTTGCCTTTTATTTTTGGCGGCCTCCTTTCGAAAACTCCGCCTTCTGACACGGGACCACTGGAGCGCGGGGAGCATGCATCAAGGGTCCGTGGCAGTGAGAAGTCCCCACACACGCTCGCTCTGTGAACTGGCTTAGATGCTTCTCTGTAGCCCCATTTGGTTGCCAAGCGCCGGAGAACCTGGGTTCGGGTAAAAATTTCAGGTCCTCCAACGCCTCCCCCAAGGATAATTGGGGTGATTGTAGAAAAAAATGATTAATAAAAAAATGTAAGTTACATCCAAAGGGTCAGACTGCATCTATTGCCCAGACAGGATTAATTTCAGGGGGAAAGGGGAGATGATTGGAGAAGTAAAAAACAAAAACAAAAAAACAAAAAACAAAAATTCTACTACTGTTTAAGGGTCTGTGCAGAAAGGGGCATTATGTCTGTTTCTTATTACAATAAAGGCTCCTCAGTCTTTACTGACCCCTACAGTCCTGAATCACACCAGAAAGACGAGAAGGCAGTTATCACAGGGGGCAGCGTGAGTCTCCGGCTAGGGTCATTGATGCAACGAGGGAAAAAAAGTTTACAGAGCAGGGATGGATGTAAGATAGGGGTGGGACATTAGGCCAAGGCCACATCTTCAATCCCACGGTGTAGGACCATGAGCAGCAGAGCCAGCTGACTTCCTGCACTGGGTACACGGCAGCAGGCTTTCCTAGCAGAAAGAACTGAGGCTGGAGGGGCTCAATGGGGGAGTAGACAGAGCGCAAAGTTCTTCAGACTATAAAGATGTCCTGTGTGCGCACACACAAGCTGGCTGAAGGTACATAAGAGCAAACGCAGAATCTGGTTTTCTCCAGTCTAGCCTGCCCTGATGGCCTGCGTGCACACTGCCACAAGATTATCTTGTTGCCTTTACAGGAGATGCTGGAGCAGGGTAGGAAACGGAAACGTTACGTGGTGGCCAGCTGCCTGGGATAACTTTTGGTCTGACATCAAAAAGCCCTATGACATGGCCAGAATCTCCAATCACTGATTGGAAGGGATGCCTAAGACTAGCCAACAGGCTCATCTAGAGCTGCTTCGGGCCAATGTAGATTTGCCTCAGCCATGTACTGAGTGATGTGCAGCTGATATCAAAGCTTCTGTTAAAAAACAAAACAAAAAATAAGTTCAATACTTTAAGTTTAACAGTGTGTAATTTAAACAAAAAAACCCAAAAACAAAAAACAGAAAAACAAAAAAAGGAAAAATATCTCAGTGGAAACGTAGTGGTTTCCTGAGGATAATTGTAACAAAATGATGGGAATATCAAAGAACTTACCTGAAGGGAACATTTAAGAGGCCATCGTTCGACAGGAAGTGAAAAAAGGCCTGGTGACTCAGCTCAAAAGCGCACCCCTGTCTATGAGGTAGAAGCCTTCACTTTCCAGTAGCTTGTAGGACCTTGGTCAGAATTCTGCCATTTTTGGTGGGGTTTCTCCCTCCTTTTGTTTTACAAGGCAGCAAACAAAGGGGCCCAAAACAAGCACTAAAGTTGAGTAACAAGAAACAGACTCTGGTACCTTCCCTCTCCCCTCATCTGGATGAGTGGGGGTGGGGTGAAGAGTCTAAGTTATTCTAATGGTAGCCAATTGAGGTGGTTTAGGAATGGGGGGGAGGAGGAGTATGGAGCAAATATAGTTTAATTGTCTAGGCAAGATGCACAAAGAAGCTACCAGCACATAGCAAGCCTGTTCAAACCCACCATTACTGAAAGCTGCTCTGTAAAATGCTTTCAGGCCTCAGCCTCTTCTCCCAACAGGCCCAAGTTCTAAGCGCACAGATCCAGACATGACCTCAGAGGGCAGAGACATGTTCAGTCATGGCTGCAGGTCACCACCTCTGAAGGAGGGAATGATGAGTGCAATGTATAAGAAGTCATCACTCTTTTAAGTCCAGTTTGAATACCTGTCCTTTTTATGATAAATATTCTAATGAAATATGGTATTTCTCACTTCACTGGGCAAGAAATTAAATGCCTGTCAATAGCTTGAAAATTTCCTTGTGACATAATTTTATTTTTTAAAGTGTTTTAATTTAGTCCTGACTAGCTCAGAATGGGCTAAATAAAGTACTTGAGAATAGCTGTATACATTTTACATCATGTAGTAAACACAGTAAGAATAAATTTTAAATTGGAAGCGAACACATCTATGATGCAAGTTAAGGGTCAGAGGAAAGAGAACAGTGTCCATGATAATTTTACTTCAGCAAGAAAATTGGGCAAGGCAGTTTTAATTGCTGAATGGTATCATATTATAAACTTAGTAATTCCAAGAGTATATGCCACCAGCATTCATGGCACTAGACCTCCGTACATACCAGGTATATAGATACATTTGGTATACAAAAAAGAATCCAACTGAAGGAATGAGTGCATAATAGCTAGATTCAACCACTCATTCTATCCAGTTAGAAAACAAAGCCAAGAAGTTGGGCTGTTCAACGAAATGTCTCCTTTCCTTCTGTCTGAATAGTCATGCCTAGGCCTTGCTGCAGACCAAAGCCTGTTTATTAGGAGCAGGAAGAAACCAAAAATTAAAAAAGGGCAAAAAAAAAAAAATAATAATAATATTAAGGGAAAAAAAAAAAAGTAGGAGATATCACTCTTTGTATTGATCTCTTTTAAGTATTTATCTAAATACACATATATATATCCAACTCTAATTTGAATCAACAAACAAATCTTTAAAACAAGTATATATACACCATTAACAGAGACACCTATCTATACAAACCTAGCCCTCGGGAGGCTACATCCGTGGCAATGAGGATGGGAGCCTTTCCAGATCGGAACTCTGCAAAATAAGGATGGTGCCATGAGATCCAGGTTACACAATCAAAGCTAAGTGACGTGTCTTAAAATATAATCAAACACGCTTTTCCAAAGATCTGGCCTTTTGACACATGTTAAAATTCTAAGCAACGGTTTCAAAATGTCAATCTCTTTGAGAAGAAAACTAGTAATTCATTTAAAATTCTTTATTATTCTCACTGCTAGCAGAAGAGCAACAGATAAAAAGTTCTCTCAAGTAATAATACACATTTTATAAAATGGTGTTAAGTGCTGCTGAGTCATAGAGATCCTGGTGTAAGGTTTCTGAGGAAATGCTGATGGGTTTGAACTACAGTCAGTCCAGTGATTGATTATCCTACAGCACCATACCAGGGTGATATGGCAATTTGTAAACAAAACTAATGATTTTCTTTCCCTTTAGGGTACACTGAAGTTATCTCCCTAAGGGAAAAATAAAAAAGGTGGTGGGTGGAGTCAGACAGACAGGGAAGTTTAAGCAATGTGAAACAGAAGGAGCAGCATTATTTTTCTCAAGATGAATACATGTGTGGTTGTTAAATGCTGTCAAGTCCATTCCAACTCATAAGTGAACCTACAATACAGGGTTTCCGAAGAGCAGCCGGTGGGTTTAAAACCAACTTTGCAGTTGGCAATCGGAACTTACCCTACAGTGCCCCATCAGGGCTCTTAAAGAAGGCCTCTTTCATTTCAGTCGACCTTCTTGATCAGCAGAAGGGTTAGAAAAAATTAGGCTACAACATGACTTCAGGATCAAGGGGCTTTTCCCTTAAAAATTTAAGTAACAAATATTTCATAGAGGTAGTTACTCTTACACTGAGGAGTGAGGGGATTACTGAAGATAAGAACCTAGTAAATAAAGGAGGAGGAGTAGAAATTGTAAACAAGTATACCAAACCCAAACTCATGGCCATCAAGCAGACTCTGAAAAAGTGTGCCTTAGAGGACTATGGAGACATTCCCAAAGCACCTTGTTAAATGCAATGAACTAGAGCAGGGGATAGGCAAACTATGGCAAACAATACCTATTTTGACAAATCAAGCTTTACTGCAATAGCCAGGCCACTTCTTTATGTAGAGTCTATGGCTGCTTTTGCACTACGAGGGCAGACATAGGGTGAATCCCTGCAAGGGACCCTGCCATATGAAACTTCATGTGAAGTAGAGAATATTCAGTATCTACTCTTGGTGTGGCATCATAGGATAAACACTGGACTGCTAACTGAAAAGTTGGTGGTTCAAACTCACCAGTTGTTCTTTGGAAACCCTATACAGGGTCACTATTGAGCAAAACTGACGAGCTGGCACTTAACAATAGTCCTTTATAGAAAATTTCTGAGCTCTGAAATAGAGCATGGGTTTTTGTTTATAAAAAAAGTCAAGTGAAAATGCTTAGCTGTGAACTTACCATTAAGTACCCAATCTCTTTCTGGTTGACTCTTGTCTCCATGGATACACATAGCTGGCCAACTGTCAAAAGAAGTGACCAATATTTTAAGAATGCTTATTTTTTTAAAATAAGGAAAACTAAGCTTTAAAAAAAAGTGCTATTGATGATCTGCTCTGTAAACCTTCACTCAATTCACAATAAAAAAGCATTAAAAAAAAAAAAAAAGTTATCCAGATATAATTCTGGTAAAGTTTGTTAAGCTATATGAACACAGATTTCTGCGTTTACTTAAAGAGCAAGTTGCATGCTTAAACATCACTGAAATCATACACAACATTCACAAAAGTCATGCAAAAAATTCCTATTAAGCGATCATCTAAACCGTGGGGAGTTAACAGTCTGGAGCTGCACTCACCCATCTCTTCGCATCCTTCGAGTGAGGTCATCACAGCGTCTCTTTGTCTCCACAAATATAATCGTCTTATTTTCCTTTTCAGCCATTATTTCCTCCATGAGCTGGATCAATCTGAAAGCAAGATGAACAATAATAACATTTGATATGCTAATAAAAACTATATATTATGTGGAAAATATGTTAGAAATAAACCCCTCAGAGGTACTGTGTTTTCACTAACATTCTTTCACATATGCAGAGCACCTACACATTCTACATATGAGAAGTAACTCATACCATTCTCACAGTAAGCCTGGGCATCTAGCCCCACCATTTGACAGAGGAAACTAAGGCACCACAAGGTAACCCATTCCAAATGAGACAACTGGTAATGAGCAGGGCTCAGATTCAAATCCCAGGATCCAGAGGCCTTGCCTTTAAGCACAGTGCCCTACTGACAGTGATATTAAAGACTGGACTGTCCAGGCGGACATGGACAGGTTATATGACTATAACACAGGATGGATGTGCCCATTCATACTTGTGGTCCTTCTCGCTCTCCATGCAGACATCCACAATCTGGAGGATGTTGTGGTTGGCACTCAGCTCCAGATTGCCGACATTGATCTGAGTGTAATCACGAAGGAAGTCCTCAGCCAGCTGCCGTACTTCTTTCGGCCAGGTTGCACTCCACATCAAGGTCTGCCTATCAGGCTATTAAGACAGGAAGTGCTTTTTGAAGCCTCCAGAACAGTCATGGGCAAGGGGCATCAAGGTGACCAAGTATCTGTTTTACATACCCTGATTTGGTCAACAATTTTCCGGATCTGGGGTTCAAAGCCCATATCAAGCATTCTGTCTGCCTCATCTAGTACAAGGTAAGTACAACGGCGAAGATTGGTCTTTCCCGACTCTAGAAAATCTATCAGGCGGCCAGGAGTGGCTATGCAGATCTCAACACCTGTTATTAAAATATTTAAAAAAAAAAAAAAAAAATCAAAGAACTTGCCAATTAAAGATTTGTTTTAAACACTGCCCACACCTCTACAACCAAACGAAGGCGCACCAACTCAGGTGGCTGTATTCAATGCTGTGGAGCAGGGGCCAAATTTTAATATAATACTTGGAAAAGAATGCAAGGATGTAAGGAGAATTAAGGGACAATCCTCAAATCTTCACAAAAGGGAATCTCTAGCCATAACTCTTCTCCTCCAAATAGCTATTTGAACCATATCTATGAATTTCTAAACTGCTGAAAGTCAATCCCCTGGATAAATACCCACGATTGTCCTATTCAATTTCACTCATAGAAACAGATTAACTGATATAAAATGAAAAACATTTATATACTAAAATATCTTCATTACCTCTCTCCAAGTCTCGAATCTGGGGGCCTTTAGGTGCACCTCCATATATGCAAGTACTCTTCAATCTAGAACATTTACCATAGTCATCAGCCACCTGCTGCACTTGCTGGGCAAGCTCTCTGGTAGGAGCCAGAACCAGACACTGAAACAAAACAGAGCAAAAATAATGAAATACTAAAAAGCAAATCTTTCTCCATTGTCTTACTGGATACTTTTCAAAGTATGTGTGATAGGGTGAGGGACTAGGGGGCAGGGAACATAAGACAAGTCCACTGGAGTGTGGTAAGGAAATACTGTTGCTAAGCATTGTTGAGTCAGTTCCAAATCACAGCAATCCAGTACAGGGTTTCCAAAGAGCAGCTGGTGAGGTCTGAACCACTGACCCTTGTGTTCAAATCAACTTTGCAGTCCACTGCTTATCCTATAGTGCCACATTAAAGCTTAAGCATTTATTACTTAAGTGGAATGACACAGGCACCCTCACACTGTTTACTTTCGACACATTACAATGTATTTAGTCTATGTGTGCTGTTGAAGCAGATTTACAGATTGTCTTATCTAGTTAACTATACAACTTGGACAAAATAAAGTGGCCTTTAAATATTCCTACAACAAAACTACAGATTAGATATCAGTAAGAAACACAGATGAACTAGCAAATGGCAGAGCTGACATCTTTCCAACTTCTGGCTTAAGTTCTTCATCAGGCAGATTAGGTAAAAACAATGACAACTTACATATGTATGATCAGACATACTTGCCAGAACACCAATACTAATAAAATGCAATGAATCTTACTCAGTTTACTAGTTTGGAATTTATTAGCCATACGTTAATAATACATTATTTACTTTTGTGACTATAATTGATTAGAGTTTTAGCAGTTGAGATATACTTATTCTCATGGTGAGAACACCTAATATAGAGCTAACTATGATCAGCGGTTATGAGTAGGCAATCAACTAAAAGACTGCTTCCTTGGGGGGTGTGGCCTGCTTCCAATATAATGGACACAAGGCAAAGAGGTCTCTCCTCTACTGGAGGTCTGTACTATAATTGTAAGTTATTTCCTCAATATTAAACATCTCTCTCTATGTATGTTGTTAAGTGCTGTCGAGTCCATTCCGACCCATAGTGACTCTGTATAGGGTTTCCAAGGAGCAGCTGGTGAGCTTAAACCACCGACCTTGTAGTTTAAACGGCTTTGCAGTCTGGCGCATTAACGCACAGCACCACATCAGGACTCCCTCACTATATATACAAATATATATGTATGTATGTATGTGTGTGTGTGTGTGTGTGTTTCACTGCTTTTACTTCTCCAGAAAACAAGGCCTAAGACATGACTATGAGACGTACTGTAATATTGTGTATATTGCTGTTAAGTGCTGTCAAGTCTGTCCCAATTCAAAGCAATCCTTATGTATATATAGGGTTTCCAAGGAGTGAGTGGCTGTTATATTTGAGGTGCCAACCTTGGTACAGGCAGTGCCTGAGTTACATATGTCCAACTTATGGACAACTCCTACTGGCCCTTTTATCAATGGCAATGGCTTTGAACTGGTTCTGGTAAGACACATGTAACAAAAGAAGAACAGACCTGAACGTTTACAATTTAATGCATCACGGTCAACTGAATGAGAAATAATAGGTTGAAATACAGGATGGGCGACTTGAAAGAGGCTTGCAGTTATAAGTGTCATCAAGTCAGTTCTGACTCATAAGAGACCCTGTATAAGGTTTCCAAGGAATGTCTGGTGAAGTTTGAATCATGGACCTTGTGGTCAAATGCTTATCCTGCAATGTCACACCAGTGAGCCATTATAAGAGCCTGAGGCATGAACCTGAATTTTTGACAGTGTAGAACAAAGCTACACATATTCAAAGCAGAACCACCAGCTACTCACAACCAATTCTTCATCACAATCACCTTCACTTTTATGCAGCTTTTAAACCATGGGAAAGGCTTGAGGACTTTTCTTGTACTAAAGTACAGCTAAAAAAGAAGGGTAGGCACTTGTTCCTACCAACATACAAGCTCTTAAAAGACACACAAACGAGCCTCATTCATTCTTAGAGGCAGTATATGCATACTAGGGAGAGGTGAGGGAATCAGGGGCTGAGAAAAAGCTTTAGCAGGAGATTCAAACGCAAGGTGACTTTTCAAAGACACTCCCAGGAACAGATCTTGTTCTTAATGTAAGGAATGCCTGCAGTAAGTGCAAGTTTAATTTAAGAAACAAGCAGGTAACCAGAAGGTTGGTGGTTTAAACCCACCAATCCAATACAGGGTCACTATGAGTCGGAAGAAGCCCAAGGTGCATTAAGAGAATTGGCAAAGAACAAGGCACCAGGAATTGATGGAATAAAAACTGAAATCTTTCAAGAAAGTGAGGCGGCACTGGAGGCACTCACTCATCTCTGCCAGGAAATGTGGAAGACAACTATCTGGCAGACTGATTCGAAGAGATTCGTATTTGTGTCCATTCCAAAGAGAGGTTACCCAACAGAATATGGAAATCATAGGACAATCTCTTTGATATCCCTTGTGAGTTAAGTTTTACTAAAGGTAATACAGAAAACGGATGCAAGCATACATTGACAGAGAAATCCCAGAGGTTCAAGCTGAATTCAAAAGAGACCATGGAATGCGGGATATCATTGCTGATGTCCGATGGATCTTGACAGAAAGCAGAGACTATGAGAAAGATGTTTACCTGTGCTTCATTGACTACGTACACAAAGGCTTTTGATTGTGTGTATCATGACAAGCTATGGACAACATTGCCAAGTATGAGTATTCTGGAACACTTTATTGTGCTCATGAGGAATCTGTACCTGGACCAAGAAGCAGTTGTTCAAACAGAAGACAGGAACACTGAATGTTTTAAAATAAAGAAAGGTTTGCGACAGGGTTGTATTCTTTCACCATACTTATTCAACTTGTATATGCTGAGCAAATAATCAGAGAAGCTGGGCTATATGAAGAAAAACATGGCATCAGGACTGGAGGAAGACTCATTGACAACCTGCGATATGCAGAGGATACAACCTTGCTTGCTGAAAGTGAAGAGGACTTACATATTTACTGATGAAGATCAAAGAGCACAGTCTTCGGTATAGATTACATCTCAATGTAAAGAAAACAAAAACTCCTCACCACTGGACCAATAAACAACATTCTTATCAACGGAGAAAAGACTGATGTTGTCAAGGACTTCATTCTTCTTGGATCAACTATCAACACTCAAGGAAGCAGCAGTTAAGAGATCAAACGACGTATTGCATTAAGTAAATCTGCTGCACAAGACCTTTTTAAAGTGTTGAAGAGCAAAGATGTCAGCTTGAGGACTAAGGTGCGCCTGACCCAAGCCATGGTATTTTCAATAACCTCATACGCATGCGAAAACTAGACAGTGAGTAAGGAAGACCATAGACGAACTGATGCTTTTGAGTTATGGTGTTGGAGGAGACAACTGAAAGTGCCATGGGCTGCCAAAAGAACCAACAGATCTGTGTTGGAAGTACACCAGAGTGATCCTTGGAACTCAGGATGGCCAAACTTCCGTCTCTCATACTCCGGACATTTGTCAGGAGGGACCAGTCCCTGGAGAAGGGTATCATGTTTGGTAGGGTGGAGGGTCAGAAAAAAAAGAGGAAGACCCCCAGCGAGATAGACTGGCAGTATAGGAGCATCAAAGGGCTCAAGCATGGCAACAATAGCAAGGTTGGCCCAGGATCAGGCACTGTTTCGTTCTGCTGTGCATAAGGTCGCTATGAGTCGGTATCACTTGATGACAACTAACAACAAAAGAGTCGGAACCAACTTGATGGCATTTATCAACCCAGAAAATCATGTGGCCTTACATACATTTATTACTATTTAGTATTATTTAATCACAAAGAACACATATCCCCAATCTGACTTTATGATCCAGGGGGCTGGGACCTAATCTCATATGTCTTGTGTTTCTGACAATATGTAAGCACAGCCAACAATTACGCATTGCACTTGAACTTGGTGTACAGTAAATGCTTACATATGAACACACTATGCTTAGTGTGTAGAGTCCTGGTGTGGCACTGCAGATTAATGTGCTGGATAGACTGCAAGGTTGGTTTGAACCACGAAGTTTGCAGTTCAAGCTCACCAGCTACTCCTCGGAAACCCTACACAGGGTCACAATGAATTGAAGACAACTCAAAGGCACTTAACAACAATGCATAGCTTGTAGAATCAGAACAAACTTCAATCTGAAAGAAGGAATTCTAGCAGCTCTGTGATTAAGTGCTGGGCTGCAAACAGTAAGGTTAGCAGTTCAAACTCACTAAGGAAGATACGAGAGTCTGCTTTCATAAAGATTGGTGTTTACATGCTGTTGAGTCATTTCCAATTAATAGCAACTCTGTATATATAGGGTTTCCAAGGCTGTAAATCTTTATGGGAGCAGAAATCTTCATTTTTCTTCTCCCTCAGAGCAACTGGCAAATTCGAACTGCCCAACACAAAACCCAATGGGATAGTTCTACTCTGTCCTATAGGGTTGCTATGAGTCAGAATCGACTCAGTGGAGTTTTGGTTAGTTTGAATTCAAGTTCAGTCATTAAATAGCTGTAGTGTCATTAAGCAACTAATTTAAATGCACTGTACCTCATATGTTTTGTATCAGTAAGGTAGAGATTAATACTCTGTCTGACCATGGGACAGGGTTGATAATAAAAATAACTTATATAAAGCACAATGTGTAAAACAATCATAAAATTGCAGTTGCATTATAAACAAATTGAAAACACTTACAATTGGGCCATCTCCCCTTTCTAAGTATGGCTGGTGGTTAATATGAACAATTGCAGGCAGCAAATACTGGAAAACCAAAAACGACATGTGTATTATACCAAATCCAAGTCATTATCATTAACAGTTCTAATTTATCAAAGTAATTGATAATGCTTAAATAGGAAAATGAGCAAGAGAAATTAATACTATCATACAGATGAATAACATAAACACAAACTTTCATGATTCAGGTTAACTAAAAAAGCCAAAATTATCACCAACACATTATCTGAATTACAGTTTTAACGAAGAATTGAAAATATATAGGATAACTAGAATAGCAAAATAAGTTAGCATAGGATGATGGTACATACCGCCAGGGTCTTCCCAGAGCCAGTCTGAGCAATGCCCACCATATCCCGGCCACTGAGAGCCAAAGGGAATCCCTGGCACTGAATTGGAGTTGGTTCTGTAAAGTGCTGATCCATCAACACATCCATTACATACTCTGTTAAGACAGAATAGACATTATTGCTGGTAAATAGAACTAAAAGCAGACATTTAAAAACATCTAGGGTCACTGAAGGCAAGATTTTTACCCAGCTTTTAAATCTATCTAAGAGAGATTTCTCTCTCCTCAATCTTCTGAGTCACTAGTGCTGGCTAGCATCTAACAGCAAGTGTATGGGGACACAGAAGTCACCCATAGTTTGATACTCAGCTTACAGAGCAATTGCATTCTGCAGCTTCTAAAAGGCAGAGGCAAAACTCTTGGAAGATGAGAAACCCTCAAAAAGTAAAAACCAACGTCAGTTTAAATCAGAGCACAGATAAGCATTGAAAAAAATCTAATGATCAAAGTTTACTAGGGCTTACTACCAAGGACCTCTATGGACTCCTGCTATGACGCTGTATGATCAGCACTTGACTGCAAACCACAAGACTGGCAGTTCAAACCTACCAGCTGCTCCTTGGAAACCCTATACGGGGTCACTATGAGTTGGAACTGGCTCAATGGCACTTAACAACAACTACTAAGGGCAGGCAGAAAAGAAGGGGCAAGAATGACACAGTATTTAAGGGACATTGAGCTTCCGGTTTTGAATGGCAGAAAAATATGGCAACAGTTAATGATGACTGTCAAACAATATGATAAACTTAAGTACTATAGTAAAACACCCTGTTACAACAAAAAGACCTTTTATGCAACAGGTATGTATTTACATCTATTGGTGGTAAGTTGGTTCTGACTCATAGCAACCTTGTCGAGACTATAAATCTTTGCAAGAGCAAAGCCTCATCATCTTCCGGAGGAGAAAATGGTGGGCTCAAACTACTGACTTTGTGGGTCACAGTCCATTTCTTATCCTACAGAACCACCGTGCTAGCCATTTACTTCAAGTGTTAAACAAATGTTTAAAGAATTAAAAGAAAACAAAACGTCCTAATACAGGCAGTCTCTGAATTTTAATGGAGTTCTAGTCCAACCAGTCAGTTATGACAAGTTCAAGACCTCATTTTTGGTTTTCATAGTTATTGCCACTATTATCTTTACAAATATGACATTTGTCTGGGGGTGCATTTGTGAAAACATTACATGTAAGCTTACAGGTATATTTTAATATGTCACGTTGTTTAAGTTCCGACTCTCAGTTTGAACCACCTAAAAGCGCCACACCAGGACCCCTTAATATGTCACACATACATAAAAAACTATAAATTAAGACAAAAAAAGGGGACAGCTTAAGTGCTGTTCATCATAACTCGAATACATTAAAGTGTTGTGTGTGAAGTGCCATCAAATCGGTTCCAACCCACAGGGACCCTGTATAGGGTTTCTGAGCAGCAGCTGGTGGCCTTGACCCACGGACCTTACAGTTCAACTGGCTTTGTAGTCTGGCACATTAACCCATAGCACTACACCAGGACTCCCATCTAAAGTGTGGGACTACCTACATTAACTTTGTGAAAAGTTTCCATTTGTCTTTTCAACAAAATCCCCAAGACTTTAATAACCTATTATCATGGTTATTTAAACAAAAATCAACAAATAAGATCCTGGGTTAAGCACCACTTACGTGGGAAGTTAGCATGATGAAAAGCAAATACAGGTTTAGGACAAACATCTCCCCCTCTCACTGTAATCTCTTTCTTTCGGCGTAGCTCATCAACCTCATACTATAGAAGAAAATGAAGTAAAACAAGTTAGTAAGCAAAATTATTCAGAAAATGCAGACATTTCCACTTTCATACAGCTGGACAACCACTATCCAAAGTCACAAATGAGAAAACAGAAACCACTGTTTATATATATGGTGCGTTCACCGAACTCTTATACAATGTTGTCAGTTACTGATTAGAAGCTCCTTTTCCTACATTAGAAAGTAGATACTAAGACCCCCTGTAAAATAATTTATTATACACACAAAAAGTCATGACTCAATCTGCATTAAAATTACCTATGACAAATAGGTTGGGAAGCAAAGTCAACAAATGAGGATCAAACGTTACATGAGGTGCATATTTAAACTGGCTATGTTTATCAGCAGTCTCAACAGGGAGCTATGGAAAACACCACTGCACTAGAATAAAAATTTCAGAGCAACAGTACACAAGTAAACTCTAGTCACTACGCCTATTGGTGGTGGTGTGCCCCCGAGTAGGTTCCAACTCATATTGACCCTGTATATTGTTTCCGAGGCTATAAATCTTTATGGGAGCAGAAAAAGCCTCAACTTTCTCCTGTAGAGAGGCTGGTGGATTGGAATTACTGACCTTGCAGTTAACAGCCCAATGCATAACCCACCATGCTACCAGGCTCCTTAATATGCCCTTTAGGTTCAGTAATGTATATAAAACTCAAAAGACAAAATAACTTACTGGAGTCAGCCTTGCCACTTCTGGATGTTCTACATAAAAATTCTTCTCAAATTTGGGGAGCTCACTCAAATCCCACTTCTTTTTACGTAAACGCTCCCCAGGATTGCCAAATTTCTTCGGAGGAAGCCCACCACCACCTCTTGTTCCAAATCTAGAAATAACAAAATTTGTTGATTTAATATTTTAAAAGCAATATACCGTTTAGGGTTTCCAGGGAGCAGCTAGTGAGGTTGAACCACAGACCTTGCAGTTCAAAAGGCTTTGAATTCTGGCACACTTACCCACAGTGCCACACCAGGACTACTAGGTACTATTAAAACCATGCAAGACTCCTAAGACGTGACCAGTCTCCCACCAAAATAGAATAGTGTTATTACTCTTATTTGAAGCTGGAGAGAAACTGAAACTTCTTTTTCTTTTCAATGGATATTTATGAATATAGATCATACTAGATGAAAAACTGAAAATTAAAAAAAAACACACACACAAACTTTATTGTAAATCAAGTGAAGGTTTGTAAGAGCCAACCATCAGTTTTAGAATCTTTTACCTCACTTCTAAAAGTTAAAAATTCTTATATTTAAGAGAAACCTGACAGTCACTCCTGGGAAACTATGCAGGTTATGAATCGGAACTGAGTCTATAAATTTTATGCAAATTACTCAACTTCTCTGTGCTTCAACTGCCTCTGTAAAGTGGAAATACTACAACCTGTTCATAGGTTACTATAAGGATGGAATGAATGAATGCGTATTATTGCTTAACACAGTGCATGGCATAACAAGTACTCAGTACAGGTAGTTGTTATTATGTGCTGTCTAGTCGATTCAGACTCAGAGCAACCTTGTATAGATAGGATTTCTGAGGAGCAGCTGTTGAGTTTGAACCGCCGACTTTGCAGTCCAGTGCTTATCCACAGTGCCACATCATAACTCCCAATACAGGTTTGTACCATTGTATTTTATTCACTCAACACACCGGAGTCCTGGTGTTTACGTCTAAAGTGACCTAAAAGTAAAGGGTAAAGGACCTATGACAGAGGGCTTCAAAAAATTCATGGAAAAATTCCTTTCTCCCACAAAACTCTTTTGAAGCCCCGTTGTTGTTAAGTGCTGTCGATTAGGTCAGTCTCATAATGAACCTACCTGTACAGGGTTTCTGAAGAGTGGCTGATGGATTTGAACCACAGACCTTGTGGCTACCAGTCCAGTGCTTATCCTACACTGCCACACCAGGACTCTTGAAACCCTACTATTGTAGTGACCCTGTATAGGGTTTCCGAGGAGTGGGTGGTAAGCTTGAACCACCAACCTTGCGGTTCAAATTGACTTTGCAGTCCGGTGCATTAACCCATAGTGCCACACCAGGACTCCTGCTGAAGTCCCCTGGTACACTCTTAAAGGGGTATTGGGTGTGGTGCTATAAGATAAGCACTAGACTACTAACTACAAGGTTGGCCATCAAACTCACCACCTGCTTCTCTGAAACACTATATAGGGTCACTGTGAGTGGGATCCAATTTGATGGCACTTAAACAAGTACACTAAAATAAAAGTCAAGATTGTGGCTAGAGAGAAAAATATACTTCCAAGCCAGCACAAATTTGGAATGCCTGCTTGACACTCCCCCCTTGTTTTTGTGATGAGCACAACTGCTGTAGCTAATCTCAGGAAAATTGCTAGCATCTGTAAAAGACAGGAGAGGTGGTTTTCACCTTTTGCTTTATCATTCAAACCTGAACAAAGATTTATAGTTTATAACCTTTGCCTCTACCTTTACCCCCTGTACCTCTTTCTTGGTGCCCAGGTATGTGGTGCTGCAATTTAATTATGAACCTGCAGAAGAAACTATTACTACATATTGTTTATTATTTGCTGTTAAGTGTTGATAAGGGTTTACGAGGAGCAGCTGGTAAATGTGAACCTCCGACCTCGTGGTCGAGTACATTATCCCACAGTACCACAGATTTAAACCTAACTTCTCACTTTAAATCTACCTTTCACTTGTTTAGCTGGAAAACAAATCTAGCCAAACCTGAAATTAAAATCTTTGGTTCCTAGAACCCTAACATTAAAATGATTTTTCATTTCCATATTCAAATCTATGTAAAGTGTGGCCCTGTATAGGATTTCTGAGGAGTGGCTGGTTGAGTTTGAAACTCGGACCTTGCGATTCAAACTGACCTTGATATAGTATAATCTTCTCATATTTCCTTACTTGTAAGATACTACACCAGCCCTAATTCAATTTCTCTTTTCATTTCTAACCCACTCATAACATGATCTTGTTAGAACCTTAAGTGATATTTAAAAAGCCATTAACATATGGTTATACAAATTGTTGTTGTTGTTAAGTGCCGTCGAGTCGGTTCCGACCCATAGCGACCCTGTACAGGGTTTCCGAGAGTGTAAATCTTTACGGGAGTAGAAAGTCTCATCTTTCTCCCGCGGAGCAGCTGGTAGTTTCGAACCGCTGACCTTAAGGTGCGCAGCCTGATTCGTAACCACTAAGCTACCAGAGTATTAGAGGAACAAAAAAAATCAACAACCAAGGACATCTCTAATATGCCCTCAAACTTCCTGCTCACCTACTTGACCACTCACAACAGAGGCTGATCCCCTCCCCTTCCCCTCCTCCACTGGCAGCTAGCACAATACTATAACAAGGAGCTCAATATAAAAAAGAAAGCAAAAGCCAGTCACTGCCAGGCAGAGAAAATAAAAAATGATCAAAGACCAATTATTAGAGATAATTGTTTCCTAGACAGTGCCATTTCAATGGTCCTTTCCAGCTCAGACCACAAATTAAGGATCTAGAAAGAGAAAACAGAACTTCTGAAAATAAGTTTGCTTTCCAAGTTTATCCTTGTAATTAAGTGCAGTCAATTCCGATTCATCGACTAATAGGGTTTCCGAAGTGGTGGGCTTGAACAATTGACCTTGGGGTTAGCAGTCCAATGCTTATTTTACAGTGCCACACCAGGGTGCTCCAAGTTTATACTAATCAGTCCCCCCCTTTTTAAAAAAATTATTTTCCTTTCTTCCTATTGCCCTCATTATTTATCTAAAATTTAAGAGAATCTTTTATCTTCACGCCATCCTTTAAATATGAACTTAATCCTGGGTAAACCACACTGCTCATTTAATGCTTTTATTGAATCATTAAGGACTTCTCATGGGGAAGGTAGTTTTAGGACAAAGACCTTACTCTAAAAGTATCATTATTTGAAATGAATTTTACAGCTTTAAAAAAAAAAAAAAAATTTAATCTGATACTCTGAAGTCAATATGAGATAAACAAAATATGGAGCCATATACTTAAATATTTTCTTCTTTTATAATGTAACCACTTAAAGCTTAAAAAAATATTAAACCAAATACTCACGTATATAAACAATACCTGTACCTTGAAGACCTGTGCCTATTTCAAGTTTACCACCCCCACTATAACTTGAGTTGTTACAATCCATTGCATCGGATTCGACTCAGCCATCCTGTTATAGGGTTTCCGAGGAGCTGCTGGTTTGAACTGCCAACCTCAAGACTCTCAGCCCAATGCTGATCCCACAGCATCATGTCACACCACTATAACTACCTTAAATTCTTCAAAACCATTCCCTTGCTCTTTGTATTTATTTCTTACCATCTCTATAGCCAGCTGCTCCTCAGAAACCCTATACAGGGTCGCTATGGGTTGAAACCGACAAGGTAGGTCTCCTAAACATGTTATAATCGACCACAACTTGATTCTTGATCTGATTATTATGTTGAGAAACGTTTTATTCATTTAAGCTACTGTATTGCATTCTATTATATAAACACCTACAGCGTTACCAGACATTTAGGCTGTTTTCAGTATTTTGCGATCATGGAACAATGCTGTTGTAGACATTGTTATGCAGGGATCCTGGGCAGCTGTGCATGGGTTTCTCCAGGCCTGGGAGTGGAGGGAGGTTTAAAGCTTGGAGAGAAATTACTTCGTCATTTTCAACACTACTTGATGTTATTAATGCTAAATTCTTTTCTGTTACTGAACTGAAATTCACATTTAAAGTTTGCTATATTGTCAAACTCTAGGCCAACATTCATAAGTGCCTTCCAGTAGGTTCCGACCCACAGCGTTTCCAGAGTGGCTGGTGAGCTTGAACCGCCAACTTTGCAGTCCAGCACATTAGCCCACCCACAACGCCAAACCAGGACTCCCTCCATATTTAACACTAAGATTAAATCTTGTCATTCCTACCAGGATGAAAATTGAACTTTTATTGTGTAAACGAAGATGTAACGGAAATTTATACTTGTGGCCGGTACTCGTGTATGGGCGACACGAAAAGACAAAACGAAAGACATGAACATTTATTTACAAGCACTGCAAAGTAAAGAGCTCGCCCCATCTTTAAATGAGAAAACAAGCGCTTAAAGGTAAAGTATCCAAGGTCACGTGAGCATTAAGTGGAGTCCTATCATCCTAAAAAGATACCACTCTTAAAAATCGAAAAAAGGAACAGTCCAAATCAATATGGCGTGCTTGGGCCGCTTTTTCCATTAAGATGTGATAATCCCAGAGATGCCCTGTTCAGTCCCATCCAGATAACCGTGGCATGTTCAAACTTTAACCAAAGTGGGGAAAAGACTGAGCAGATAAACCTGTAAAACCACAGTCAACGACCCACCACCCACCCACCCCAAAAAAATTACAAAAAAACTCCCTTCCCAAAACCCATCATTTACCAGTTCGTTGTTTCACATTCGAAAGTGGGAATAACGAAACAAAACAAAAATGCTGTTTTAAGGGAAGCCATTTCGCTGGCGAAACTCGGACAATGTCCCCCTCTTGTCTCGGAACAGCCGTGTCGCACGGACGCAGGTCGCGGCCGATCAAACGACTCGTCCAGCTGACCCGCCCGACTCGTAAACCGCGCCGGGCTACAGACATGGCGGTCTCAGGCTCCCCCGGGGCCTCGCCACGCTGGCCACCGCCACCTCCCCTCCCGCCACTCAGGAGCGATCTCGGGGAGTGCCCGGCCGTCTCCCGGGCTCGGGAGGAAGGTAGCTAGCGAGCCTGGTTTCCTCCGTCTCCCACTCGGCCGGAGACCTCAGTCTCCTCCGGACACAATCTCCCCCAGTCCCATGAAAGGCCTTTCTTCTCCTCCTCCTCCCTTACCCTCCACGGTCACGATCGCGGTCCCGGTCCCCAAAGCCGCCTCCACGCATGGTCCCAAAGGGATAGAGATCTGGGAGAGGGACACGGATGGCCGGGGTCGAGAGGGCCTGCTGCTCCGGTCTAGTGACGACCGATGGCGGCGGCGCCTCCGCTGTAGGGGCGGCGGCAGGCGCGACGCTCTCTCGCTCCGACGCGCTGTCTCCCGTCGCAGACGCCACCGTCGCCGCCTCTCTCGTCGGAGACGGGAGCAAAACACAGAGAATCGGTGTTTTTAAAAACGGTGGGTAGGCTTGGCTACCCCCAAACCCGGCAGTGCCGCGGTTTAAGCGTCTCCTTCCCTCCCAGCGACTGCACAAAATGGCGTCCGCCTCTGAGACTGCTCCAGCTTAACGCTACGTCCGTCCGAGACGATACGTAAACAGCGTCTCGGAATAGTCCGAGGGCTTTGCAGAGCACTAAGACTATTCCTGGAAGCGGTTTACGTTAGTTGCGGAGATGGGAGCACTTTCCAGTTGGTAGAAGAAACACGAAGTACGTAGCAGGCGTAGAGTTCTCCAGCCACCTGAACTAGTACGTGGGGTGGGGGTGGGGATGAGGGAAAGCCTCCGGAGCGACGTAACATTCTTTGCTGCGTTAGCCGGCCCACTATTGCGAAGCTGCGCACTCTGCGTAACGAATTCTGTTTAGAGAATAGAGGATTTTGCCGGATTCCGACCGCGGCACGGAGTCCGGGCGTTGCTTTCAGAGACAATAACTATCCTCCATATTGCAGTCCTCAAATGCCACGATCTCTAAGTGCCAAAAGCCTAGGAGGATTTTAGGGGTGCCTGAATGGCGCTCCTAGGTGACCCCATTGGGGTCCTCTGGTCCCGTCGCACTGTGCCTGCCCAGACTGGCCACGCGCTCCGGTCCCATTTCTTTTCGGTTACCTCACGCTGCGCTGTCGCCGGCAGCCATGATACCTGCGCCTTGTTCCGTTTTTTTAGGATTGGGTCAGGCGGCGACGTACCCCGGCTGGGTTCAAGAGCTTATTGCTCTATTTCATTCACACTGAAGTGCTTTTTCTGAACGGTAGATTTGCACCATCCTCAGCTGAGCACAGTTAACGTTGTGCTAACAAGCAATTATAGGTGGGGCGCCTTCTGAGGTAAACGCCGCTGCCCCTCGCCGCCATTAAAGGGCGCAGCTCCAGGAGGCTGGTGGAGGCTTCTTAGCGCTAGGACGTTGAACGTTAAAGTTTAAGAAATGATCTTCAGACGCTAAAGTAATGAAAGCATGAAGTTCGGGTTTTAAACCAGGCTAGATCGTGCTCTCTAAGCCCTCTTCCTTCTAAACTGGCTTTTCTCTTTCCTACCTCCCTCCCTTTCCCCTGAAACTGCACTTTAAGACTTCATAAACTTAGCCAAATGTCACAAAATTGTCAACCTGCTAAGACCCTTGAAGACCAGCTTTTTCCCTTTTTTTTTTCCCATAAAGATGAGAAATATGAATCCCTTCAATGTGGGGACTGACTGTTGTCTCCTACCCTGTAGGAAAAATAGCAGAAAGGGGATTTGGGAACTTCATGAGGGGCAATATTGGGCCATTGATACAAAGGGATACTCCATCATGGATTTAGTGACAAGTCTTGAGGACCTACTGTAGGGGAGGCACTATTCTGGGGGGTATGATACTAGTGAACAAATTTCTTCTCGCACTTAATGAGTTTATCCTGTATGGAACCACACAATAAATGTCTATGATAGCCCCAAAAGGACATGTTGGATTGGGCAAATCTGGGGCACAAGACCTCTTGTTCGAGTGTTGAAGAGCAAGGATGTCAGTTTAAGGACTAAGGTGAGCCTGACCCAAGCCATGGTATTTTCAATAACCTCATATGCATTTATAAATTGAACAGTGAATAAGGAAGACCATAGAAGAATTGATGCATTTGAATTATGGTGTTGGAAGAGAATATTGAAAGTACCATGGACTGCCAAAAGAACCAATAGATCTGTTGGAAGACGTACAGCCAGAGTGCTCCTGGGAGGCCAAGAAGGCCAGACTTTATCTCTCATACTTCAGACATATTATCAGGAGGGAGCAGTCCCTGGAGAAGGATATCATGTTTGGTAAAGTGGAAGATGAGTAAAAAATAAGGCGCCCCCTTCTCCCCTCAATGAGATGGATTGGCACAGTGGCAGCAGCAATGGGCTCAAGCGTAACAGTTGGGAGGCCGTTGTAGGACAAGGCAGCGTTGCATTCTGTTGTGCTGCATAGGATCCCTGAGTCAGAATGACACCTCACAACAACACTCCCAAACCTAGCATATGATTAAAGTTTTATTGAATTAACAAAAATCCCAAGTGGTAGACACTTTTAGCATGGCTACTTTTAACCATAATGTTCCAATACTTTTAAAGAGGTAGACAACACTAACTTTAAAGAATGTGGTGGTGGTGATGGTAGTGTGCCATGAAGTTGGTTCCGACTCATAGTGACCCTGTATAGGGTTTCCGAGGCTGGGTTCAAGAGCTCATTGCTCTATTTCATTCACACGGAAGTGCTTTTTCTGAACGGTATAGTGGCGCTCTCTATGGGAGCAGAAAGCCTCATCTTTCTCCTTTGGAACACCTGGTAGTTTCAAACTGCTGACCCTGAGGTTAGCTGCCCAGCTTGTAACCACTACGCTACCAAAGCTCCTTACTTTAAAGAATAGGTGGCAATATTTGCACATTGAGTGCATACAGTGTGGAACTACCCCCCCCCAAAAAAAAACACCCTCAAACAAAACTGTTTATTGAGCATGTTTTATATGCCAGGTAGCACTGCCATACGTGTTTTTCTTACCTGTTATGGTTAAAGAGGAGTCCTGGCATGGTGCTGTAGGATAAGCCCTGGACTGCTAACCACAAGAGAAGCAGGTCTAACTCTCAAACCACTCCTCGGAAACCCTACACAGGGTTTGCGAGTCTACAACAACAACAACCATTAAAGAGGTTATGAAAATGAATATATAACATCTGTAACATGGAGTCCTGGTGTGGCACTGTGGGCTAAAGCACTGGAACGCAATGTCGGTATGAAACCACAAAGTTGGTGGTTCAAACTCACCAGCTGCTCCTGGGAAACCCAATACAGGGTTGCTATGAGTGGGAACTGACTCAGTGGTACTCAACACAACATCACACATTAGGGAGCACAGTGGCTCCATATGCTACACACTGGACTGTGAACTACAAGATTTGCAGTTCGATCCTGCCAGTTGCTCTGCGGGAGAAAGATGAGACTTTCTGCTCCTGCAAAGATGTAAAGCCTCGGAAACACTATTACAGGGTTGTTATGAGTCAGAATAGGTCCGAATAGACGTGCCTCATAGGATTTCTAAGGTTATCACTTCTTATGGCACAAGACTGCCCCATATTTCTTCCGCAGAGTTGCTAGTAAATTCAAATAGGCACTTTGCTGTTAGTAACGAAATGCTTTAACTGCCGCACCACAATGGCTTCTTTATGCTACTTCTTGTCGTTGTTAGATGCCATCAAGTTCATACGGACTCAGAGCAACCCTATACACAATAGACTGAAACACTGCCCAGTCCTGCACTAACCTCACAATCATTGCTCTGCCTGAACCCATTGCTGCTGCCGTTGTGCCGATCCATCACATTGGGGGTCTTTCTCTTTCTCTCTTTTTCTGTTAAGCAATTGCTTAATAATAGCAAGGAAAGGGTATGGAGACTGGAGAGTTGGGGAAGAAGTATATGGTTAGCTAGGGTGTTGTGATCAAGTGGCATTAGGGCAAAAACCTGAAATAGAGGAGCTAGCCTTGTCAACGTAAGAGGGAAGAGCAAGTGCAAAGGCCCTGAGGTGAAACCAGTGTGACTGGAACAGAATGAGAAGGAGAGACACACAGGATCCTCAAGAGCTTGTCGTGCATGGCAACAATTTTGTCTTTTCCTCTGAGGAAAATAAAGTCCCTAGAAGGTTTAGAGTCACATAATAAAAAAGGTTTCTATGACTGAACTATGGTGAATCAATTGAGGGTGGATTAGGGCAGAAGCAGACAGGCTGATTAGCACACTTGCAATAGTCTGGACAAGAGGTCATAATGGACTTGGTGCAGGATCATAGTAATGGGGTTGAGGGAAGTGGTCTGCGAAAGTCAAGTCAAAGATTTGCTGATGGAAAAAAAAAGTAGAGGAATAGCAAAGATGAATCTTGTAGGAATTGGTCAACAAATATTAAACTCATACTGGGTATGGACAATGATATGCATTGGGGGTATTATTTTGACTGATTTCCATGTTAATTATTTATACAGAAGCTTGTCTACTTAGCAGTCATGTCTAAAGAAAAGGCAAAGCCTCTGAAACTTGCTCTACATTTTGGCAGGGAGGAATAATTGATATTTTGCTACTAGATCGGGTTTTGTTTTATAGTGATTCATAACTCCTTTGTCTTTGTAAAGCTTATCACACCGTGTAATTATATCGTTCTTTAAAATTAATCCTCCCCCCAAAATTATCTTTTAATCTTCCTTCGTATGAGAAGTTTCGGATAACAAAATAAATCCATAGAATGCATTTCTCTTTCTTATTAAGAGAACCTATACTTTCCTTCTAAAGATGATTGAAACTTATTATGTTGTTTCTAAACACGGAAACAGATTTTCATTAGGTAGGGAGGGCAGGTGGACTTATAGCCCAAACTTTTGATATGAAACACAATTCATCTTTTTTTATTTTTAATTTAAGAGCTTTATTAAATTATGTAATTTATTTTTAATTGCGTGCTCCTGCTCACTGTGTGCCAGGGTCTGTGCGATGAACTTTATTTTTATCTTCATTGTTTTATTTCATTTTTCTCTATATGGCAGATCAAACCCACCAGCTGCTCCTTGGAAACCTTATGCAGCGTGACTATGAAATGGAATTGACTGGATGGTACTTAACAGCAACATAAATTGAGAGAATGCCTCAGGAATGTTGGGGAAAGCGCTTAGAGTGGTGCTTGCTACTTACAAATACTCAACAACTATTAGCTGTCATCGTCAACTTTACAGATGAGAGAGTTGAAGTTCAGAAAGGTAGCTTATAGCTCAGGATCACACAGCAAATGACAGAGTTGAGCCTCAAATCCAGGTACTCTGGCAAGTTTTTGCCTCAACACTATTGTATTTTGGAGCTGGATAATTCTTTGTTCTGGAAAGCCCTGACCTGTTCCTTGTTGTTGTTGTCAGGTGCCATTGAGTCGGAAC
>NW_006408594.1:2972575-2983381 GCF_000296735.1 Chrysochloris asiatica | reverse complement strand
TGGATGATCAGAGCTCAACCAGAAGAAGAAAGAAGAGGAAAAAAAAGTATTCTGATACAATTTGATGAACCTGACCTATACCTGTGGAAGCAGTAGCTCAAAAGAGGGACCAAATCCTTACAGCAAGAATCATTCCCACCCCCTCCACACACAGAGTAGACAGGGATGGGCAATGTGGACATTGGCTACCCAAAATGGGGGTGAGGGGGGATGCTACAAAGGCAAGAAGAGACTGGCTTGCAAGCTTTCAAGAGGGAACCTAGATCCAGAGGGCCTGGAGAAAGGTAGAATCTCCAGTGAGTAGTATCCAATCTGTCTAGGTGGAGCTGATGCAATGAAATGCAGACGGGTCTCTTGTGATCCAATAGTGAATAATTGTTATCAGGACTGATTGTGAGGGTCGGAAATGTAAAGGTGGATGTTTTATAACAAGGAGAGGAGTGATTAACTTTCCAGTCTAGGAGCAGAGGTCCCTAGACCATCAAGGGAGAAGAGCGGAGAGGGGGACCCTCTCAGTGATGCCTGAGATGGAGGCAGAGAGGATGACTTGGAGCGATGGAGTATCTGGGGACTTTAGATCCAGAGAGGGAGAGGGACTGTGTGCTGAAGACCCAGGGGTCTGGGGGGCAGGTATGCAGGGTATACCCTTTGGTTGGTTGATGATGCATGGAGGGGATTGTAACCATGGCAATGAGACGATATACTATAGAATGAATGTAAAACTAATGTTCTTCCATGTAAACTATCACATAATTCACAATAAATTATTTAAGAAAAAAAAAAGTGTTGTTTATTGGTCCAGTGATGAGGATTTTTGTTTCCTTGACATTGAGATATAATCTATACCAAAGGCTGTGCTCTTTGATCTTCATCAGTAAATATTTTAAGTCCTAGTCACTTTCAGCAACCAAGGTTGTATATCATTTGCATATCACAGGTTATTAATGAGTCTTCCTCCAATCCTGATGCCACGTTTTTCTTCATATAACCTTACCCCACCTACTCTACAGCCTGATCTTGTGTCTTCACATTACTTGTTGTGTCTGAAATTCACAGTACATTTAAAGGAAAAGGATTTGAGTCCCTTGAGGATGGCAAAAGAAGAGTTGTTATTGTTTCTTGTAAAAGTGCCGTCGAGTTGGTTCTGACCCACAGCGACCCTGTATACGGTTTCCAAGGAGCAGCTGGTGGGTCAGAACCACTGACCTTGCAGTCTAGCACACTATCCTGCAGCACCACACAGAAGGGTTAGTGAGTAGGAAACACCATTCTCAGAAATGTATAGACTTTGCAAGAGGATGTGTTAAGAAAACAGTAACTTCACATTTGGATATTTTTTGTTAATAAAAATTTCTATGATTTTTTTCTTTTGAGAGCATACCCAAGTGTATATATATATATATATATATATATATATATATATATATATACATACATGAATTTGACAAGGTTATTTCTATATGTGCACAGTGCAGTGGATGATTTAATGTCTCATCTAGCTATAGTCTTTGTAAAACTCCCATCAAGACTTGTTCCTGATAGGTCTGGGTAAGAGAAGATGGAGAAAGATGCTGATGGATGATATGATTCACGGGTTCACTCGTGAGTGCTTGTTAACAAGCTTGTGATTATAAACATACATGCTGGGCTTCAGAAGAGCCAGCTCAGAAACAGGAGGGGAAGCTCACTACAATCAAAGAATGAGTCTGGAATGGAACATGTCTTTGAACCTCGAGATCTCTGTCCATTTGAGTCCACTGTTGTTGTCTCTGTCCAGTCAGTCTAGCTTGTGGAGGGTCTTCTTCTTTCTGCTGACCCTCCACTTTACCAAATATAATGTCCTTCTCCAGGAACTGGCCCCTCCTAACAATATGTCCAAATATGACTGATCCATGATATTGAGAATAATGATGTCCACAGGTAACCTACAGCAGATGCCTTCAATCTGTGGTGTATCTATCTAGAACTGGGCCCGGGCAATGTTTCATTCTGTTGTGCATAGAGTTGCTATGAGTTGGTACCGACTCTATGGCTCCTAACAACAACAACAAAAACGTCTAGAACGTGAACTTTCATGTATTCTGTTTTTTAAAAATGACATGACAGACATTTGTTCAAAATTGCCCCCTCTTACCTCAAAGGAGAAAATATTTCTATCCAAAATCTCACCATGAGTTTTGCCATGTCCTTGTTGTGTGCTGCTGAGTTGGTTCCAACTCACAGTGACCCTGAATAGGGTTTCCAAAGCTATAAATATTTACAGAAGCAGAAAGCCTCATCTTTCTCCCATGGATCGGCTGGTGGATTTAAACTGCTGATCTTGAAATTAACAGTCCAATGTGTGAACCACTACACCCATTGTAGGCTCCCATGGGCATTGTTATCATGCATGTATAAACCTCTAAGGTGCCAAATAAGGGATAGTTAAAAACACCAGTGTGTCAACACAAAAAATGATTCTGCTGACTGGGGTAATAGATCCTTTTGCAAATTAGGAGAATTCCAGTTCTTTGTTTCAACAAAATGGAAAGAGGACCACATGGAGTTTTCAGTCAAGATGGATCATTAAAAATAACTTCTTCACAAAGATCACTGTGGATTTTTGGCATATAACTTGGAAGAGCAAATAACGGAGTGACATTACTATAGCAAATTTGCCCCTTCCCATCTACTAAATTCTGTGATCAACATTTCTCAGCACTTACTGTTATAAAGACGGCAGGGGGTGGGGTGGGGAGGAGAGGACTAGAATTGATTTTAAACCATGACTCCCTCTAACCAAAAGTAATATCCATCCATAGATCTAGAATCTTTTTTATTTTCAATCTTCTAGCTTGTTAAAAGAAAGAGCTCTGGTAGTGTAGTGGATTATGAGCTGAGCTGCTAACTGACAGGTTAGCAGTTCGAATCTACCAGCGGCTCCATGGGAGAAAGATGAGGCTTTCTGCTCCTGTAAAGATTTATAGCCTCAGAAACCATATACAGGGTCCTTATGAGTCAGAACTGACTCCATGGCACATAACCACCACCATTTTGTTAAAAGCGATATTTCCAAGGAACATTTTTACATTGTATGTTTCATAATTATCTGTCAAAAGCTGTAATATATATATATAATTCTGATTAATTCACATTGAAGTCCTGATATGACGCTGTTGGTTAATGTGAGGGATTGCAAAGTCAGTTTGAACTGCAAAGATGGTGGTTCAACCTCACTAGCCGGCTCCTTGGAAACCCTATACAGGGTCACAATTGCATTGAAGGCACTTAACAATAACAACAACAATTCACATTGGTGAGAGGAAAAAAAGTCTCCAGGAACTGACAGAAAACAAATTGAAATGTTTTAATAAACTGATGCAGCACTAGAGACACTTAGTTGTCTTTGCCAGGAACTTTGGAAGACAGCTACCGGGCCAATCAATTGGAAGAGATTTATATTTGTGCCCAGTCCAAAGAAAGATAACCCAACAGAATGCAGAAATCACTGAACAATTTCATTAATATAACATGCAAATAAAATTTTGCTGAAAATAATTGTTGCAGCAACACATCAACTGGGAGCTGCTAGAAATTCAAGTTGGGTTCAGAAAGGATTCAGATGACAACACTGTGCTTGCTGGAAGCAAAAAGGACTCAAAATACTGATGACAATCAAAGATTACGTCTTTCAGTCTGAATTGCACCTCAACATAAAGAAAACAAAAACCCTGGACCAATAATGTTATCATCAAGATAAATGGAGAAAAGATTGAAGTTGTCAAAGATTTCATTTTGCTTGGATCCACGCCAATGTTCATAGAAGCAGCAGTAAGGAAATCAAATGACTTATGGCATTAGGCAAATCTGCTGCAAAAGACCTCTTTAAAATATTCAGGAGCAAAGATGTCAGCTTGAGAAGTAAGACGCGCCTGACCCAAACCATGATATTTTTAATCGCCTCATATGCATGTGAAAATTAGACAATGGATAAGGAAGACTGTTGAAGAATCCATGCATTTGAATTATGGTGTTGGAGAAGACTATTGAAAGCATCGTGGGCTGCCAGAAGAACAAACAGATCTGTCTTGGAAGAAGTACAACCGAAATGTTACTTAGAAGTGAAGATGGCAAGTTTGCCTCTTGTGCTTTGAACATGTTGTCAGGAGGGACTAGTCTCTGAAGAAGAACATCATGCTTGGTAAAGTGGAGGGTCAGTGAAAAAGAGGAAGCCCCTCTAATGAGATGAACTGATAGTGGTACAGCAATGGGCTCAAATATAGCAACATGAGGATGGTGCAGAACCCAGGAGTGTTGCGTTCATAGGGTTGCTATGAACTGACTCGATGGCATCTAACAACGAAGGAAATAATACTAATGATAGCTCAACCCAGAAGAAATTTTAATACTTGGAACCTTAGGGTCACAGAGAATCAGGAAGAAGAAAGTTTTGATTTTTTGTGCCACAATTATGAGACATTTTAAGAAGTTTTGAGAGATAAGAAAGATCTATGATTGGCAATATAAAAAAATAAAATAAAATTTTGGAAAGGCAAGAGGTAAAGTTACAAGGTAATATATCTAACTCTGAAAGAAAAGCTTACTCATGTATTTTTTAAAGATAATAATGGTTATCAAAACTGTTTTGGTAATTAAATTTCATTGGAATATACTTACAGGAGGGCTATGAAAACTTCATTTAAAAATTTCAATGTTTCAGAGTATCATAAATCATATCCTTGAAAATGATTTAAACATACAATGGAAAATTTTAGATACCAACCTCCAATATTTTTTTTTTTCCAGAATTTTCTTAGTGGTCTTTTAAAACCACTGATGTAGGGAGTGAAAGCTGACCAGGTGTGACCTGGGGGAATGGCAGAGCAGTGCTCCATCTAAAGTGGGGGCCTCAGTGTCTGGCCAATTGGAGCCAGCCCAAAATATTTCTATGGGGCCAGATCTATTGATGGTATCTAATTGAATGTGTGTGTTAATAATGACTGCTACATTCAAGAGACATAGAAAAATGGTATTCCACTTTTACAGTTTTCAACTTTACTATTCTGTGTAAGTGTCTTGCTCTAAAATCCTTCAATGGTTCCCTATGCCCTAAAGGCTCAACTTTAACTTTGAAACCTGACATTAAAGACCATAGTGTCTCTTCCCCTGCCTCAACAAATCGTGTCTAGTCTCTGTTCTTCACACAAATTTTTGTTTTATCAACTTCTGTGGTTTTTGTTCATTCTTCTTGCTAGTTGTCATTGAGTTGGCCTTTGTGATCAATGGGATTTTCAGTGGTTGATTTTTCAGTAGATCACCTGGCATTTCTTCCTAATCTGTCTTAGTCTAGAAGCTCTGTTGAGGCCTCTTCAACATCACAACAACATGTAAGCCCCCACTAACAAATGAACAGTAATTCTGCTCAGGGAGCGTTGGTTAGGAACCAAACCCAAGTCTCCTGCCTGAAAGAGGAGAATTCCGCCATTGAATAACTCAAAAATCTATTTAGACTCCTGGCTGGAGCCTTCGGGAAGTTTTTTTTTTCTTCTATTACTTAAAGTTTCGATCATTCTTTGGCATTAATCATGTACTGCCTGAAAGCATTATTTTTTTTTTCTGCTACTGTTTTTAAACAATGGGGGCAACAGTACAGTTCCTCCCCTAACAAGCATCACACACCCAACTTGAGTAAGAAAAGAGTTCAGACAATATCCACACAATGAGCTCCCTAGGGTTGAACTATTCAGTTACCTTAAGGAGCCAGAATGACTCACAAGCCTAGGGGTTAATGGTGTTAATGCATTGTAAAGACTCTAAATCAGAGGGGCTGTAATTAACAAGGTGTGACAAATACCACAGAGCATTTACCCTTTTGAATGTACAGGATGATACATCCTTCCTGACCTTTGCCTGAGCACATGAATCTTTTTAATTAGGCTAGGACAAGAAAACATTGTTTGGTGACAGAAAAATATATTTGTGATAATTCCCTATCAGCCTTTTAAACCAAGGGAATACTGGTAGTTGGAGGATCTTTGGTTTGTTGAATATAATTAAAGACTTTGTTAAATGATGGGAATGGGGTTGTAAAATATGCCAGATAAAGTAGACAAGTCATTTTGACCCAGGTGCTTGGGAGGTCCTGAGAGTCTCCACAACAGCAGCTGGGGCCTCATCATGTTTTTTAATTTTATTTGTTTCTTTTATATAGTATTTTATTGTATGTTAGGTGAAAGTTGTGTGTTGCTGAAACTATGCCACCAGTATTTTAAATAGCCGCAGAGTGATCCATGGTGGACAGGTTTCAGCAGAGCTTCCAGACTAGAAAGAAGAAAGGCAGATCACTTCTGAATGGTTAGCCACTTCTGAATGGTGATGGAACATTGTCAAGATATAGTGCTGGAAGATGAGCCCTGCAGGTTGGAAGGCATTCAAAATAATACAGGGAAGACCTGACTCCTCAAAGTAGAGTTGGCCTTAATGACATGGATGGAGTTAAACTTTCAGAACCTTCATTTGTTGGTGTGGCATACTCAAAATGGGATGAAAGCTGCAAACATCCATTAATAATCAGAATGTGCAGTGTATTAAGTATAAATCCATGCAAATTGGAGGTTATCAAAAATGAAATGGATTCCATAAAGATGGATATCCTAGGCATTAGCTGAAATGGACTGTCATATGGTTTACTCTGCCAGGAATGACAAATTGAAGAGGCATGGCATCTCATTCACCATCAGAAAGAACATTTCAAGATCTATCCTGAAGTACAATACTGTCTGTGATAGGTTAATATCCCTGCGCCTTGAAGACGACCAGTTACTATCACTATTACACAAATTCATGCACAACAACCAAAGCCAGTGATGAGGAAATTGAAGACTTCTATCAACTTATTCAGTCTGAAATTTATCAGGCATGCAATCAAAATATATTGATAATTATTAGTGCAAAAGTTGGAAACAAAGTTGAAGGATCCGTAACTGGAAAATATGGCCTTATTGATAGAAACAATGCTGGAGATCACGTGATAGAATTTTGCAAGACCAATGACTTATTCATTGTAAATACTTTTTTTCAACATAAAGGGCAACTATACACATGGACCTTATCAGATGGAATACATGGGAATGACTAACAGCCCCCATTTAAACTAGGTATTTGCTAAGTCCTTTCAGACCCGTCTCACCCTGTGCCCCCATACCTCACCCTATGGAAAAATAACAAATAAACTCCTTACAGAAAAACCTCGAAGGCCAGAATGACCCAAGGACACCTGAACAAACAGGATAAAACTTATCCCATTCATACAAACAAGATAAGGGTTTATTGGTGGGTTTACTCCCACTTACAGGATAAGGGTCTGCTGGAATTTATCACCCCAGCTGACTAGACAAGTCTGTGTGTTCTAACCACTCTATGTTTCTTGTATAAAACCCTGTTCCCCTCCTCACTTTGGGGTCAGAGTGATTTGAGCTTGAGCTGACACTCTGGCTGCCGGCAGTAAACTTTGCTCTTTAAATTTTCCGAGTTAAGTTCTTTATGATTTGCACTGCTGCAACATTTTGGAAGCCCCAGTGAGATGTCAGTCTAGCCTTTTTACTTTAATTTCACCAGCCTCCCTCTGGGCGGGCTGGCCAAAGGCCCAGGGAAGAAGAGGTGCCACCTGAAGATGTTCCAGGCCTTCTCCCAGGACTCTCAGGCTGACCCGCACTGAGTGGACGCAAGTTTGACCAACTCAGAAGGGCAAAGTCCTGTCCTGGTCTTTCTGGTCGGTTGAGACTCTTTTCTGTTAATCTAAATTCAACCTTGCTTGCTGAAAGTGAAGAGGACTTGAAACATTTACTGATGAAGATCAAAGAACACAGCCTTTGGTATGGGTTGCATCTCAATGTCAGAAAAAACAAAAATCCTCACCACTGGACCAATAAACAACATTCTTATCAACGGAGAAAAGATTGAAGTTGTCAAGGACTTCATTCTTCTTGGATCAACTGTCAACACTCGTGGAAGCAGCAGTCAAGAGATCAGACGGTGTATTGCATTGGGCAAATCTGCTGCACAGGAACTTTTTAAAGTGTTGAAGAGCAGAGATGTCAGCTTAAGGACTAAGGTGCGCCTGACCCAAGCCATGGTATTTTCAATAACTTCATATGGATGTGAAAGCTGGACAGGGAATAAGGAAGACTGTATAAGAACTGATGCCTTTGAGTTGTGGTGCTGGAGGAGAATACTGAAAGTGCCATGGACTGCCAAAAGAACCGATAGATCTATTTTGGAAGAAGTGCAGCCAGAGTGCTTCTTGGAGGCCAGGATGGCTAAGCTTCGTCTCTCCTACTTTGGACATATTGTCAGGAGAGAACAGTCGCTGGAGAAGGATGTCATGCTGGATAAGGTGGAGGGTCAGAGAAAAAGAGGAAGACCCCCAACGAGATGGATCAGCCAGGTGGCATCATTGATGGTGTCAAGTGTGGCAGCAGTAGTGAGGTTGGCCCAGGATCGGATATTGTTTTGTTCTGCTGTGCATGGGGTCTCTATGAGTCGGTTCCGACTCGATGGCATCTGACAACAACAACAACAACAACAACAAATTCCCATTGTTAGGACACGAACAGGAATTTGCCTTGGACTTCGGTCAGCCTGACCTGGAACTCCGGTCTGCCTGACTATGGCCACACAAGTCTACCTGTCTGTGTCCATCCTGTCACCACATCTATTTAACATTTATATGTCTCTCATTGTCTGTGTGAATGGATGCCTGATTGTTTGTTTGCATATGTGAAGCCAGTTCCTGCTTGCAGGGACCTGGTCCATGCAGCTTCATGGCAGGCAATAGCTGCGGAGTCTGATGGGGACCTCACCTGCGGTTCTGTGGTCATGTCATAAGACATAAGGGTGAGTCACCTCCCTGTGGGAGGCTGACCTTGCCCAGGATCATAAGTGCACCTTAGCCAAGATGGACCTAAGTTCCCAAGAGAGACAGGGCCAGGCGGGCAACTGAATGAGAAACCCCTCCCCTGTGACCTACGTCTTAGATTCCTTTTTCTTTAATGGACTTCTCATTCTGCCTCACAATTAAGTTCTATGTCTGTCTTCCTATCATTGTCATTCTCGCTTTAGGCCTCTGGACGGTGTCCCCTGAAGAGTGGACCTATCTATCCAAACTATCCTTAATTATGTTTCTTTCCTGTCATCTTTGCCTTTTCAGGGCTCCGTGTCTCCCTTGATCCTTGTCTGTCTTCAATGTCCCATCTCTGCCTAGACTGATTTCAACTCTTTTAATCTTCTATCCTCCATGAACTCCAGACCCCGCCTCCCTTTGTCTTCCAAAGCAGCAGGGAAATTTTGACCTTTTTGTATGACCGCCTCCTCCAGGGGGCCTTCTGTTACCACTCTCCGGATGAGATCAATTTTTATTTTCTGTCTTTTTCTCCTCTTACAGTTTTCCTCCTGTTCCCTTACCCCTTGCCATGGGCCAGTCTCAGTCTCGAGGCACTGTCCTTGACTGCATGTTAAAAACACTTTTCCAAGGGCTTCTCCAGAGATTACGATGACCCCATGACCCCCGGTAGGCTCCAAACTCTTTGGCAAATTAAATGGCCCTCTCTTCAAGTTAACTGGCCAGACTCTGGGACCCTGGACCTCCACCATGTCATTGCTGTATATGAAGTCATCATTGGAAAACTGGGTCACCCAGACCAATGTCTTGGCTCCAAATTGCTAAGACTCTCCCTCTCTAGGTCCACCAATACGCTCTCAGGAACAAACAGAATCATAAGTTTCTGTCATTCTTGTCACACAGTGCTAGATGGTGCCACCCATCACAACTCTCTGAACTCCCCTCCACCCCTACAGTCCTTCAAGATCCAGGGGACTCTGTCATTGATGCCCCCCATGCCCCCTCCTTATAACCACCCACCTAACAACCCTCCTGCTCCCCTTCCGACACCTGTTTCTCCTGCTCAGGTCTCATGTCTATTCCTTTTTCCCCAGCTGCCCCCACCCCCCGACACACACACACATCACCCGCGCTAGCACCAGGCCTCAGAAACACAACCCCTCCTGCCACTCTGAAACCGCCCCTTCCTGGTTTACATCCCCTTCTCTTTCCCCGACTTATATAACTGAAAGGGATAGAACCCCAACTTTACTGAAGAGGCCCAGGCCCTTGCCAACCCTTACAAGGTAATATTGAGATGTACAATCTGCCCTGCTTCAGGTACAAACCAGGAGCTGGCTGATCTAAGCACGGCTGAAGCATGAAGATATCTGCTGTGGGACTCATTTAAATTAGACTTTGGGTTGTGGGAAAGGGAGAAATCTGTGTAATCTATACACCCACACCACCAAGGTAGGCCAAACAGTAACCACACTACTCTTCTACAGTTGCTATAAATGTGAAGGTATCCTCCTAGGTAACTGGGTGTTGGAGACTGCAATCACTGAGATGTTGAGGCCCTGTGTCATGGACAAAAATCCTACACGATGGCCCCACTCAGGATAGCTAGTCAGGGACCCTGAGGGCCAAGGAAGTGACCTCCGGATGTCCCAGGTTCATTGGCTTTACGAACTCACTGTTGGGCTAGCTGTGTGTGATTTTCTTTGGTCCTATTATTCATTCTATGCTTCGAACTCCAGTAATTGTAGCTTCTGAGATAATGGTTTCTTATGTGCCTCTCTTAACGTCTCCACTGTGTTGGCAGTGCATAGGGTCCTGGGAACAAGTCTCTCTGAGGAACAAACTCTGGCCACCTGGCAAGCATGTCCAAACTGTGCTTTATCAAATTATTCAGTTATGTTTGATATTAACTTAATACATGAGCTCTT
>NW_006408594.1:2967935-2971642 GCF_000296735.1 Chrysochloris asiatica | reverse complement strand
CATCTATCAAAATAGATTAGCCCTAGACTACTTATTGGCTGTGGAAGGAGGAGGGGTATGTGAGAAGTTAATTTTGCTAACTGCAAATAGATGACCAGGATTTGGCAATAGAAATGCAGAAAGTTATAAAAGCCATGCAGAGGAAAAATGAATACAGATGAATATTAGGTGAAAACAGTTCTAAGCAGACCTGTATGTGAATATACAAAGAGAGGAATGATTACTTTTTTTGAAATATAGCTTTTGATTGTAACATTGTGTTATTACAACTCCTTGTACACCAGCAGCTGCCATTAAGGAGAAGTATAACTTGACCTAGTGAACCTGCCTGGCCATATTCAGCCTCTGAGAAAAGCAGTTTAGAAATGATTTCTCTACAAGGAAATACCCCCTCTGCAGATGCCCATAAAATTGAATACTAAAGGGCAAGTTGCAGGATGTTACTGGGCACATACTTCTTTCTCTATCTTGGACTTGTTAAATAGGAAATATTCAAACCCTTTTTATTGAGATGTTATTGTTCAGTGTTGTTGGGTCAGTTCTGACTCATGGTGACCCTGTGTAAGTTTTCCGAGGAGTGACCGGTGGGCTTGAACCACTGACCTTGCGGTTCAGACTGATTTAGTGGTCCAGTGCACTGACCCACAGTGCCACACCAGGATGACTCAACCAAAATAACAAATTTGATAACATGATTTTGCTACCCATCATGCTAATTGGGCAGATATTCAGGCTCTGTTGACAATGCTCCTGAGCAGCAACTAAAAAGTCTGGTCTGAGATAAATCATGGGACAAAACATCACGCATCCCTGGAGAAACAACAAAACAAAACAAAAACCCGAACAGGATCCTTGCCCCAGTCAAGGCAATTCCTCCAGCTCACACAAATTGAAATCTAAATGGACCTGCCACAACTAGAGCACTATAAAAATGCATTCTCAGAGGTCTGAAAAAGGGAGCGCTTAAACCAAAGAACCTAAACATGGTATGGGCAGTTCAGCAGATGCCAACCGAGGACCTCTCTGAATTCTTTAAATAAATCTACCAGGCTTACTGTAAGTACACAGACTTTGATCCTAAGAACTCAGAAAACACCCAAATGGTTAACATGACTTTTATCTCCCAAAGTGCCCTGGATAGTAGAAAGAAACAGCAGAAATTCAACAAGGCAACTGACATGAATCCATCCCTGCTGGTGAACATCACCTTCGAGGTATTTAATAGCTGAGGGCACAAGAAGTCTCAGGCTGTAACTGTCTTCCTAAAAGACCACTAGAGGTAAGCCTGTGGGACCCCATGGAGGACTCTAAAAGGAAAGAGAACCTTAAACAAGGACACTGGAAAAATAAATGCCCAAATCTCAGAAGATCCGACAGAAAAAGCCAATCCAACTCCACACACGGTTGAACAAGTTTCATTGTCTATAGAAAACTAACGGTGTCAGGGGGTAAGGGGGCCCAGCATGATTTGACATCAACCTCTGCCACCCCTATTGCCCTCACCCCTGAGACTTCAGCTAAAAATAACAATGAGGAACAGACTGTTATCATTCCGTTCAGTGATAGTAACTGAGATCTCAGGGAGGCCTGAATACCAGTTCTTCTTGAAACCCCTAAACTGCTTCATTGGGGAAAAGAAAATAACTGTCTAGTCCCCTTACTGGCCAGGACCTGCTTCCAAAGTTACATGTTCAGACAACTTCCTGAACCCAAAAGTCTACAGATAGAAGTTCCTCATGAACATGTCTGGCAATTACTGATTCAAACTCAGGAAACCAGTCACATTGGCCTGAGGAGATTGACAATCAGGTGTAAACCCCTCTTGTGAAGCAGCAGAACTCCAGCGGAACTCAGGGAAGAGCCAACAAGCATCCCCATGGAGGTCTGATTAAAACCTGGAAACTGACCATTCCACAAAAACCCAATATGCTCTCAGGAAAGAGGTTGAGAAATTCACTCTGGCCAATTTGTCTCCATCTGCAAAAGAAGGGAAGCCTATGACTCACAACAGGACGACTAGGCAATCCCAGGTTATTTTACTGGACAATCCGAATATTACCCTGTGAATTATGGGGCGACTAAATCTGCCATCCTCCTCCCTGATGTGGCAACTAGAGGGCTGAACCACGATTGTATAGAAATCATTGACCAGTTATTCTTCAGCCAACCTGACCTGTTTGACTATATCTGGTGGCCTGGACGTTATTTGTGAACAGAAGTAGTTACATGGAAAAAGGGACTCGGATAGCAGGGTGTGTAATAGTAATCTTACAAGACCGGGTAGAGACAATAGCCCTCCTGCCAGGGATCTCAACTTAAAAAGCTGAACTGATTGCACTGACAAGGGCATTAGAAATGTTGGCAAGAAAAACTGAATATGTATCCAGAGGACTTGAGTAGAACTGAGGCAGAAGGATTGGACAGAGGGGTTAAAGGAAAACTAGCCCCAGCTCTTCTTAAATGAGTCCATGAAATGACCCATGACAGGAAAGGGGCCTGACTTGGTTCATTAGGTCCTGGCTCTAGGGCAAGAAATTAAAAAAAAAAAAAAATCATTCAGGATATTAGCTCTAACTGTTACCTGCCTCAAGAACAATCCCAAGACAGGCTGTTCTACATCAGTATCAAGGTAAACGACCCCCTGAAAATCAGCAGGTTGATTTCATACAAATGCTCTTAAGCAGGGGAATTAAATATTTGCTGGTTTTGTTTTTGTAGACACCTTTTCTGGTTGGGTAGAGGTTTTTCCCCACCAAAACTAAGAACTTAAGAAATAGTGAAAATTCTCTTGAAGGAGATTACCTCCAGGTTTGGACTTCCAGAGTGTCCAAAGTGACAACGGAGCAGCAAACACCTACAGATAAAATGGAGATTGCATTCAACATGGAGGTTCAAGAAAATGAACCATTCTAAAGAGACAAACGACTAAACTGTCAGGAAATTTATCTACATTGGGACCAGGTGTTGCCTTAGCCCTGTCTCAAATAGCCCCCAGAAGCGGGCTTAAATTGAGCCCTTATAAAGTTGTATACAGTAAACCTTCCCCCCTTCCCCGGCAGCTTCCCTCAACCCTCTATCTGACCTCAGCCACTGTTTAAAGGTGCAGTGGTATGCACAACACCAGGTCTGCTTCCTTCCCTACAGGTAACCTGATCCCTTCCAGCCTGGAGGTCTTATACTGCTCAGAACATGGAGAGATGGACCTGAAAACCAGTTAGAAAAAAAAAAAGTGGATTGGACCCTGGGAAGTCCTTCTAGCCACTCCGTCAGCTGTCAAATTAGCCAGACTTAAAACTTGGATACAATGGGACTCTCATAAGACATTTTTCCTTTCAACGGGATGAAAACATTTGGGTCTATTTAGCTCAGAGTGTAATAAATACATCTGATTTGTTTTTCTTTTTGGGAGGGCATCCAGAAGCCGTGAAAAGAATCTATTAAACTACTTGTCCTCTCTCAGCCATATGAATGCCTAGAATAGGAGAACAGTGTAAATTGTTCAATGATTTTAGCTAATGTACAACTGTAAGGACCAAACTGATTTTACCTGATTTTGCCTACCTAGAGACTGCTTGACTAAACTCTAGTCAGGCTCAGGAAAGCATTTTAAATAGACAAGGCCTCAGTTTTTAGTTCCCTCCAGAGACAAGGTCAATCTCCATTCTGTACATTAGCCTGAACACGTACTCTAGCTCCAAGAAAATGAT
>NW_006408594.1:2958141-2967330 GCF_000296735.1 Chrysochloris asiatica | reverse complement strand
CACTTACAGGATAAGGGTCTGCTGGAATTTACCACCCCAGCTGACAAGACAAGTCTGTGTGTTCTAACCACTCTGTGTTTCTTGAATAAAACCCTGTTCCCCTCCTCACTTTGGGGTCAGAGTAATTTGAGCTTGAGCTGACACTCTTTGCCGCTGGCAGTAAACTTTGCTTTTTAAGTTTTCCGAGTTGAGTTCTTGCTGACTCAAGCTGCTGCATCAAAACTGACTACATCTGTGGGAAGATCACATCATTAGCTAAAACAAGGGCAGGGACTGACTGTGGAACAAACCATTGCTCATATACACGTTCAGGCTGAAGTGGAAGAAAATTTAAACACATTCACAAGAGCCAAAATATGACTTTGAGTACATCCCACTGAGTTTAGAGACTATCTCAAGAACAGATTTGATGTATTAGACACTAATGACCAATGATCAGAGGAGTTGTGGTATGACATCAAGAACATCATACAGTAATAAACAAAAGGTCATTAAAAAGACAAGGAAAGAAAAGGCAAAACTGGATGAGGAAGAGACCCTGAAACTTGCTCTTGAACATAGAGAAGCTAAAGCAGCTGGAAGAAATGGTGAAGTACAAGAGCTGAACAGAAAAGTTCAAAGGTTAACTCAAGAAGCCACAGTAAATGTGTAAAAATGTGTTAACTCAAGAAGCCACGATGAAATGTGTAAACACCTGGAGTTAGAAAACCAAAAGGGAAGAACACATTTAGCATTTCTCAAGCTAAAAAAAAAATTCAACCCTAGCCTTGAAATACTGAAGGATTCTAAGGGCAAAATATTGAATGACACAAGAAACATCATAAGAAGATGGAAGGAATACACAGTCATTGTACCAAAAAGAATTGATGAATATTCAATCATTTCAAAAGGTACCTTATGATGAGCAACCAGTGGTATTTAAGGAAGAAGTCCAGGCTGCACTGAAGTCACTGGCAAAAAAAAGAGTCTCCAGGTGTTGATGGAATACAATTGAAATCTTTCACTAAACTGATACAGCACTGGAGATACTCATCTGTGCTAAGATACTTGGAAGATAGCTACATGGCCAGCAGATTGGAAGAGATCCATATTTTTGCCCACTCGTAGAAAGGATGCCCAATGGAATGCAGAAATCATCAAGTGATATCATGAATATCATATGCAAGTAAAATTTTGCTATAGATAATTTTTTTTTTTGGTAGATAATTTTTAAATGATTGCCGTAGTACGTGAAACAGGGAGCTGCCAGAAATTTAAGCCAGATTCAGAAGAGGAGAAGGAATGATGGGTATCATTGCTCATGATGGATTTTGGCTGAAGGCAGAGAGTACCAGAAAGATGTTTGTTTGTGCTTTATTGGCTATCCATAGGCATTTGACTGTGTGGATGATAACAAACTATGGATAACATTGAGAAGAATGGGTATTTCAGAACAGTTCATTATGCTCAGGAGGAACCATGAGAGCTGTTCAAGCAGAACAAGCAGAAACGGAATGGTTTAAAATGGGAAAGAAGTACACCAGGGTTGTTATCTTTTTGCCATACTGATTCAATCTATATACGGAGCAAATAATCTAAACTGGATTATATGGCACCACGATTGGAGGAAGACACATTAACAATCTGAGATATGCAAATGATACAACTTGCTTGCTGGAAGATAAGATGAATTAAAATATTTACTGATGCAATCAAATACCACCGCTGTCAGTATGGATTGCACCATGTAATCCATACTGCGTATAAATTCAATGTAAATAAAATAAAAATCCTTACAACTGGAACAATACATAACATCATGGTAAGCAGAGAAAATATTAAACTTGTCAAAGATTTTATTTTGCTTGGATCCACAATCAATGCTCATGGAAGTATTAGGAAAAATCTGCTGTGGGAGATCTTCTTAAAAGTGTTTCAAAGTGTTAAAAAGCAAAGATGTCTCTTTGAGGACTAAGGTACATGTGACCCAAACAATATTTTCAATTGCTTCATGCAAATGTGGGAGTTAGATGATGAATAAGGAAGACTGGCTAAGAATCAATGCATTTGGATTATGGTGTTGGAGAAGAATATTGAAAGCACATGGACTGCTGGAAGAACAAATAAATCTCTCTTGGAAGGAATGCAGCAGAATCCTCTTTAGAAAGAAGGATGGGGAAAGACATTGTCTCTTGTACTTGGACATGTCAGGAGAGATCAGTCCTGGCAAAAGGATATCATGTTTGGTAAAGTGAAGGGTCAACCAGACAGAGGACTACCACCAATGAGAGGGACTGACACAGTGGCAGCAACAATGGGCTCAAACACAACTGTGAGGATGGTGCAGGACGGGGCAGTGTTTTGTTCTGTTGTACATTGTTGTTGTTGTCGTTGTTATGTGCCGTGGAATCAGTTCCGACTCATAGCGGCCCTGTACAGGGTTTCCGAGGCTGTAAATCTTTTCAGGAGCAGAAGGCCTCATCTTTCTCCTGTGGAACAGCTGGTAGTTTGGAACTGCTGACCTTAAGGTTTGCAGCCCAATTCGTAACCACTGTGCTACCAGAGCTCCTTTCTGTTGTACATTGTTGTTGTTGTCAGGTGCCATCGAGTCGGAACCGACTCATAGCGACTCCATGCACAGCAGAACGAAACAATGTTCGATCCTGGGCCAACCTCACCACCGCTGCCACCCCCGAGTCCATCAATGATGCCACCTGGCCGATCCATCTCGTTGGAGGTCTTCCTCTTTTTCTCTGACCCTCCACCCTACCCAGCATGACATCCTTCTCCAACGATTGTTTCCTCCGGACTACATGTCCAAAGTAGGAGAGACGAAGCTTAGCCATCCTGGCCTCCAAGGAGCACTCTGGCTGCACTTCTTCCAAAACAGATCTATTGGTTCTTTTGGCAGTCCATGGCACCCTCAGTATTCTCCTCCAACACCACAACTCAAAGGCATCAATTCTTCTACGATCCTCTTTATTCACTGTCCAGCTTTCGCATCCATATGAGGCTATTGTACATAGGGTTACTATAAATTGGAAGTGACTTGAGGGTCCCTAACAACAAGGTGAAATTTTACACCGTAAATTAGGTTCTCATTGGACAGTTTCTACACAAATTAGATTATTTTCTACCGAATGTGTCACTAGTCTCTTTCTTTTCTGACTGTACCATCTCCAGTACTCTAGTTTCCCTGCCCGTTACCTTCTCATAATTATTTTAGAGCTATTTTTGACTATTTAGTCTTCTATAGATGATTTCTTAAAGGAACTCATTACTCATGGGTGGTATTCTTTATATTATGAAGTATCTGGTTTTTATTCTTTTGTGAGATTGAGATTCTTATTGTGCTTTTAAGTAGCTCTGGTAATGTAGTGGTTAAGAATCAGGCTGTGAACCTCAAGGTCAGCAGTTCGAACCTATCAGCTGTTCCACAGGAGAAAGATGAGGTTTTCCGCTTCCTTAAAGATTTACAGCCCCGGAAACCCTGTGTAGGGTTGCTAAGGGTCAGAACCCACTAGAAGGCATTTAACAACAACAGCCTAATGAGGAAAAGCCAGCCCCACAATCTGCTGGTGAGAGAGTGGCTATGTGTTAAAAGTGACACCAAATTTCTAAGTAGCTGAGCAAAGTTAGAGGGGTGGGTTCATGCTTTTAAATAGGTTCCTCTAGGTTCCCAGACAGATCAGACATGGAACTGAGTGGGGATTCAGAGAGGAAAACTGTCAGCACCCTACTGAGGCATAGATTGGGAAGGAGGAGAATTAACCACAATTTTGTTACAGTCATGGTATTTTAAAAATACATAGACTTAGTAATGTGAAGAAAAGCAGGCTGGCACCAAAAATCAGAACATAAGGACAAAGAGTGAAAAAGGTGATAGGTCAGTTAAACACCAACTGGTGTCTCCAAGATATTACATAATAAGACTTCTGGTATTTACATCATTTTGATCACAGAGAGAGAATATAGTTTCCACACACTTGGAGGAAAACCGGCTAGCATTAGTGTTAGCCCTGAGGAAGACCTGTTCAGTTGTTCAACAAGAACACCAATTCTAAACACACGTATACACACATACCACACATGCTGATCTAGGGCTGGGGACGGTTCAAACTGGTACCAAGAGGAAATTAAGCAGTCAAAATGAAGGGATTTTGCTCACGCATAAATACATAATTTCAAGCAGGTATGTTTGAGAACTTATGTTCCAAGATGTTGCTTCCCCCAAAGGGACTGCTGCTCAAAGTAAATATGTCAAAGTAAAAAGAGTCACATAGGTTTCCCTCCTCTAACTACTTGAAGTGCCCCAAAGACCAGTTCTTAGACTGGAAATGAGGAAGCTGACTTCCTTGGCAGTGTTTGTGAGTTAAATTGGGATTGTAGTCTTCAGGACAGCTCTTTGCTCTTCTCCAAGAAGGGGTACAATTGCTTAGGGAGTTTGGCAGCACAGCCTTTCAAGAGCTATCCAGGCTAGAGAGTACCTTGTCAAAACAATGTGAAGATCTATGATGCCTGGGCAGCTCTCTGTAGTAGGTTAACCTCTGGCCAGGCAGTTTCTCCCTGGGTGCTCACATAGCTGCCTATACTTTTGCGTTGTAGCATGTTAACACAAGGGTAATTAGTTATCTGGGTGGTTATCCCACTGTCTTGGTTAGTCACTGCTAGATCCATTGTACCTGGCAAAAGCTACTACCATCCCTGCGTCTCTATAGCAAACAGCAGAGGACATGATACACAAGAAGTCTTGAAGAAACATTCCCAAATGGAAATGGTATTTGATATGGGCCTTAAAGGACAGGTAGGATTTCAACAGATTGGGTGTGAGGGTGTTTTAGGGGGAGGGAACTGCATGAATAGTCTTGAAGCAAGAACGTAAAAACCAGTGTTAGGGAGAGATATCTTATGGACATCAATAAGAGGATTGTGGCCAATGAAACCTGAAAAGAATGCTGGGCACCAGCCACAAGGCTGTCAAAAGTGGGGAGGAAAAGGGGACTCAAAGATCATCATCTTGACAACAATATCTGATAGAGAAAGATGGTGGGGAAGAGCCTTGGTAGGACAAGGGTTAAACTCTTGGTTGGTAACCAAAAGGTTGAAAGTTCAAGCCCACCCAGAGGCTCTGTGGTAAAAGACTTGGCAATTTGCTCCTCTAAAGAGTACAACCAAGAACACCTACTTGGTCCATTCTACTGTGTTACATGAGAGCACTCTGAGCTGGAATCAATTCTACAGCCTCCAGCAATAATAACAAGAGGAGAGTCCTATTTTAATCCCAAGTTTCCATGGCCTTCCTATTACCATGCTTCCTTGAACACCAGGTTAAAAAGTTTGGATTTGATTCAGTAGACACTGAGGAGCCATCCATCTCTAGTGTGGGCAAGGGCACTATGCTTTTCACAGCTTGGCTTAATAATTATGGGAAGGATGGGAGGCAAAAAGAGATGATGTGCTAAGACTATGGGTGATGAGAAATTAGGGGGAAAGGTAGGGAGTAAAGAACAAAGCCCCAAACAAGCCAGTTCAAGGAAAGGAAAGTTTATAGTTGGGATCCAATTGCTTCATGAATTTCTATGGACAAGAAGTAAAACAGAGGCAGGACTCACAAGCAACTGACACATCATGAGGAACCAAAGCAGAGCTCATTCTGTTCTCTTACTCTATGTTTTAGGCTGGGTTCTCCAGAGAAACGAAACCAGTGAAATTTACATATTTATATATAAAGAAAAGTTTATATCAAGGAAATGGCTCACACAGCTGTAGAGGTGGAAGAGTCCCAAGTCTGGCTCAGATGAACCAAGAGCAGCTGGTGAGATGGCAGGCAGGCAGGTCCAGCAGGTAAGAAGGTAAGGCAGCTGATGGCTCCCAGGGTCAGCAGGTAATAGAGCAGGCCATTGATCCAAGTCCAAAGACCTGGAGGTCAGAGGATGAGCCAGATGCAAAATCCAGACCTGCAAAAGCCAAGCAAGCCTTGCCTGATTGTCTGATAAATTGGAAGCAGGCCACACCCCCAAGGAAACTTCCCTTCAGTTGATTGGCAGCTCATAGCAGACCTCATCATAGAGTTGATTACATCATGTTAGATCCCATTATGGAGACAACTACATCTGAAATGCCAAACCACTGACAATCGTGGCCCAGCCAAGCTGACACAAAACCTTAATTATCACACTCTCTTTTTCCCTCTGTACTTTGCCTCCATTTTCCTCTTTTCACAGGACAATCTCCTCAGTTTACTTAGCATCTCCACTCCTCATTTTGGACCTGTTTATGTGTCATCATGGCAGCATAGCCCAAATTTTCACCTCCAGAATTCATAGCTAACTTGCTCGGGCTCTGATTTTCCAATATCCATATATCCCTGACAAAGGAATCTAATTGGTCCAGTTCATCTTTTTCAGTCAAGCTTCAAGTATGGGCGGCCCTTGGGTCCGTGGTCCCTGGTCCCTGATCCTATCAGGTATTGCCAAAGTGATATATTGTTAGATTTTACTGACTAGGATTTTGTTGAAATTTTTTGCATCTATGTTCATGAGGGATTGTTCTTGTTAGGTACCATCGACCCATAACTACTCTGTATATGGTTTCTGAAGAGCGGCTGGTGAGGTCCATGTATATAGTCGTCTCTTATGCTGTCTAAAGAAGGTATTTTAAAAGAACAAATCATTGGCTTTGCAGAATTCTATCATGCATTCTCCAGCACAATTTCTATCACTGAGGCCATATTTTCCAACTACTGATCCTTCCTCTTTGCATCCTTTGCAAACCAATCACCAGTAATGATCAATACATCTTGATTGCATGTTTGATCAATATCTGATTGAAGAAGTTGGTAGAATTCTTCTATTTCATTCTTACTGGCTTTAGTGGTTGGTGCATAAATTTGAATAATAGTGGTATTAACTAGGCTTCCCTGTAGGTGCATGGATATTATCCTATCACAGACAGCGCTGTACCTCATGACTGATCTGGATACGTTCTTTTTGACAATGAATGCAACACCATTTCTCTTCAATTTGTCATTCCCGGCATAGTAAACCATGTGATTGTCAGATTCAAAATGGCCAATACCAGTCCATTTCAGCTCACTAATGCCTAAGATATCGATGTTTATGTGTTCCATTTCATTTTTGACAACTTCCAATTTTCCCAGATTCATACTTCGTACATTTCATGTTCTGATTTTCAATGGATGTTTACAGCCGTTTCTCTTCATTTTGAGTTGTGCCCCATCAGCAAATGAAGGTCCCGCAGGCTTTTCTCCAGGGACTTTTCTCCATTAGTGTCATCACAATCGACTCTACTTTGAGGAGGCAGCTCTTCCCCTGTTGCATTTTGAGTGCTTTCCAACCTGAGGGCTCATTTTCCAGCCCTATATCTGACAGCGTTTCTCTGTTATTCATAGGGTTTCAGTGACTAAAGATTTGGAAGTAGTTTATCACTCTTTCTTCCTAGTCTGTCTTCGTCTGGAAGCTCATCTGAAACCTGTCCACCATGGAAGACCCTGCTGGTATTTAAAATACTGGTGACATAGCTTTCAGAATCACAGCAACTTACAAGTCATCACAGTACGACAAACTGAGAGACGAGTCAGTTTGTTTTTAAGCACAGTGTTATTCAGGTTCCATGAATTTGATCCCCCCCCCGCCCCCCCCCATCTTCTTATTGTTGCTCTCTAATTTTATAATGCAATCTGAGGAGAGACTTGGAGTATTTTGATGTTTTAAAATTTATTGAGGCTTGCTTTGGGGCTTAACATACGGTCTGTTCTGGATAACGTTCTATGGAAAAGAATGTATATTGGGTTGAGTGCTCTCTATGAGTTCCACTTGGTTAATTATGTTGTTTAGTTTTTCTATATCTTTGTCGAATTTCTTTCTAGTTGTTCTGTCCTTCACTGAAAATAGTGTATAAAATCTCTTACTATTGTAGAGTTCTCTATTTCTTTCTTCAATCTGTTACAGTTTGATTTGTGAATTTTGAGATTCTTACATTAAGTGCATACTGGTTACAAATTGGGCTGCTAATCTCACAGTCAGCAGTTCAAAATTACCAGCTGTACTGCAGGAGAAAAATGAGGCTTTCTGCTCCCATAAAGATTTACAGCCTCAGAAACCCTGTACAGGGTCGCTATGCGTTGGAACTGACTCCATGGCATATAACAACAACATTACGTGTATAGATATTTATTATGGTTATGTCCTCTTGTTCAATTTACTCTTTAATCATGATATGTACTTCTTTATGCTGGTTTTTGCTTTAAAGTATATTTTGTAAGAAATTAATATTGCCATACCTGGTTATTTTCCGTACTTTGATGTTTAATCTATTTTTGTCATTGTGTGTAAGGTATGTCTTTTACAGACAATATATTAAAGGATCCCATTTTTAAATCTATTATTCTACTCTCTGTTCCTTGACTAATACATTTATTATTTACATTCAATGTAATCACTGATAGGTGTAAATTGATTGCTATCATTTTGCTGTGTGTATGTGTGTATGTTTGATGGCATTGCTAGTTTCTCTGTTCTACATAATTTTCTGTGCTGAGTTCATTGTGTTTGTGGATTTTATTGTCATTTTCTTCATTGCTGTAGTTTTAATGTTTACTAAATCTTTATGGTTATCCTCTTCTTTATTTTGATGAGAATATTTATTCATTTTCTTTGAGATTACCCTATAATTTATTAATTTCATCCCCAAGTTAAAGCAGTCTGTTTTATCTCTAAATCTACTTGACTTCCTAGCCATTTGGAGGTTCTGTTAAGATATGATTTCCTCTTTTTGCTTTGTAGCTATATTCAGTATAAATTGATATCTCTGTGGTGGTGGTGGTGGTTATGTGCCATGGAGTCGGAACTGACTCATAGCGACCCTGCACAGGGTTTCTGAGGCTGTAAATGTTTAGGTTTGCTTTATTTTGGATACTTCTGTATCTGGGTCATGTATGCTAATCTGTGATTGTCTGCTGTTCTTATTTGTCTACCCAAAGAACTCCCTTTAGTATTTGTTCCAAAGTTGGCCTGGTTATTACAAATGCCTACATTTTCTGTTTACCTGAAAATGTCCTAATCTTGCTGTCATATTTGGGGGACAGTTTTGCTGGATATATGATTCTTGGCTAGCAATTTTTTATTTCATAATTTTATATTCATCATCTCATTGCCTTTCGGGGGGGTTACATATATATATAATTTTTTT
>NW_006408594.1:2955305-2956911 GCF_000296735.1 Chrysochloris asiatica | reverse complement strand
CAGAACATGGGAACAGTGAATGTTTTAAAATTAAGAAAGGTGTGCGACAGTATTGTATTCTTTCACCATACTTATTCAACCTGTATGCTGAGCAAATAATTCGAGAAGCTGGGTTCTATGAAGAAAAACATGGCATCAGGATTGGAGGAAGACCTTTGATATGCAGATGATACAACCTTGTTTGCTGAAAGTGAAGAGGACTTAAGACATTTACTGATGAAGATCAAAGAGCACAGCCTTTGGTCTGGATTATATCTCAATGTCAAGAAAACAAAAATCCTCACCAATGGACTAATAAACAATATTCTTATCAATGGAGAAAAGATTGAAGTTGTCAAGGACTTCATTCTTCTTGGATCGACTATCAACACTAGGTTGGTTTTGACAAAATCTCTTAGATTCTGTTTAATCTGGAATGTTTTGATAGCACCATCATATTTGATTGACAGTTTTGCTGGACAGACGATTCTTGGTTGGCAGTTTATTTCTTTTAGGGTTTTGTATATGTTTCCCCATTATCTTCTTGCCTGCATGGTTTCTGCTAAGAAGTCAGAGCTTAATCTGATTTGCTTGCCTTTGTAAGTGACATTTCTCTTTTTCCTGGCCGCTTTTATGATTCTCTCCTTGTCATTGATTTTGGAAAGCTTGATTATTATATGTCTTGGTGACTTTCTTTTGGGGTCTACTATTTTTGTCTCTGAAGGTCAGTTAGGTATCTGTGTGTGCACATTGTAATTCTCGAGATAGTTGCATCCTTTTATATTGGGGTTTTACAGATTGTTTATATGGTTTGTTGGTCAGGCCTGACAGGCCTGCTTTTTTCTTGCTAGATAGGCTGGAGTAAAGGGTCCCACACAAGTTAATTTTAGGGCTGTGACCCCGAGGCTGACGTCATAAACAGCCACCAAGCTCTTTCTCTCTGTGCCGTGGGAAAACTGTAGGCTTAGTGCTGGACTTTGTGTGGGGCATGCACACCCACCCACCTGAAGGTATCTGGGCTGGGCAAAGAAGGCGTGACAGGAAAGAGGAGGAAAAAATGTGTAGAATTGCCTGCACCTCCTTTTGCAAATGTCACTGCACCCCTTTTAATGCTGGTTCTCTGTGCTGGTCTGACTGTAGCCCTGCCCTCTGAACTCCACTCAGGTGGGGTGGCTGCAGAGAGAGAACTGTCCTGAGCAATTCCTAAATCTCAGTATTTTCCTTTATATCATGATTTTTCCACTTGTGTGTGCAGGAAACTGACGCCCTGCACCTTATGCTAGATCCAGAGCTCTGGTGTTGTTTTATGAACACAGCTTCTCTGGGTTTTCAATCCCTTTCCCACAGAGCCTTTCTTACCTGGCTGTCTCTGCCACCACCAAAACCAGAAGTCTCCTCATTCCCTTTTGACCTGCATGATTTCTGTTGAGAAATCAGAACTTTGTCTTTTTGTTTCTTTATTGGTAACTTTCTTTTTCCCAAGCTGCTCTCAGGATTCTTTCCTTGTCTTTGGTTTTGGACAGTTTTATTATGATATGTTTTGGGTGCTTTTCTTATCTTTCATGATATTAGGGATGTTTTCTTCCAACAACTCTTTGACAATTTTCTCTCTATGCTTCTTTTTTTT
>NW_006408594.1:2943586-2954495 GCF_000296735.1 Chrysochloris asiatica | reverse complement strand
CCCCCACCCCCACCCCAGCCCTTCCTGGTGAATGTAATTAAAGAATGGATGTGTGTGCACAGTTGTCTGTTTGTCATTCATGTATCTCAGGACAGAGTAGGTTTGGCTGTTGTTGGCTGGTATTGGCTGTTGTCTATCATTGATCAGGTGTTATAGAACCTGGTGGTAGCTCTTTCCCAGTAGGTAGGGCTCCAGAGGGTATAGTTGTAGCTGGGCTTTCTTGTCATCAGCCACTGGTGTGCATCTGTGCCATCAAGCCACCATCTGGATCTAGTGCTGCTCCCAAAAGTTCAATATGGCCGGCCAAGTCAGGTTAGGTGGCAGTTCACCTATCTGTGTCATTTCTCACCACACATGTTTGGCTTCTTCTCCTAATCAGTATTCAATCCACTTCTTTCTCCTTTCCTTGGAAGCTCAGGGTTTCAGGATTATAATCTGTATCTGTTTCATTTGTTCTCTTGTATCTTTGTTGTAGAGGGTCTATATAGTGTGTGTGCCTTCTCTGCCATCTTGCTGGAAGTCTGTATGTACCACTGGTTCTTGATCATATGCTACCTCCTTAAAATCTTGAAGAGTGGAATATTATGATTGTAGAAAAAGGAGGAATCCCCCATTAATATATTAATCAAGCCCTCCTGCCTTCCCTTTTTGTAGACCCTGAAGCAGCATTTAGGAGACACTCTCTAGGTGCCTTGGTGGAAGTTCTGGATTGTAAATAATAGAATCCAACTCTAGCTAACTGATGCAAAGGGGACTTTAAGAGAGACATTATGGGTCATTGGTTTGGCGTGAGATTGGAGAAGCAGCCTGGGGACAGACAGGAGTCTGAACAGCTTTGCAATCTAGGCATCAGGAACCTGCAGTGTGGCAGCAGGAACAGCCTGCTTAGTTACCCTGACTGCTGCCAGTCCTGCCACCCCTGCTGATATTGCATGCATAAATGACCTCTAACTCATGCTCTTATCCTGTGATTTTCGCTCAGGACCCACTCTCAGAATAGACTACAGAAAGCAGAGGAGAGTGTCATTATGATAGAGGATTGGAAACCAGCTAACCAGAAACTGGTAACCATTCATACACTGTATACATCAAGCAGGGTCAGGTGAAGGCGACTCGACAGTTGCAGCTTGGTGTTTAAAGTCCAAATCCCCCCATGAAGCATTTTCCTTGCACCTAACCTGTGAGACTGCTCTGTGATGGTTTGTATTTGGAGCTTGACCACTCTATTCTGATCTCATTGTTCTCTGTTCTTAATTTTTCTTTGCTTTCCAAAGAATGATGGAACAGGAAAGTTCTAAAGAGATGCTAGAGATGATCTACTTCAACCTCTTCATTCTCTAAATACAGATGGTGCTGGACTGTAAGGTCAGATTGAGTCCCAGGTCAGTAGTTCAAAGCCCCCAGCCGCTCCTCAGAAACCCTATACAGGGTCGCTAGAGTCAGAATCAACTTGATGGCACTTCACAACAACATGTGTCTTCCAGATCTTGTCTTCCATGTTTCTGACTCTAGCTGGTAATAACTTTTTTGCATCTTGGTGTTTTACCCTTGATTGTACCTGATTCTCACTCATCTACTCAGGTAAAAGCCTGAATCTTCTTTCTGATCCTTCTTCATTCCTGTTGTATTATAAACATAATCTCCTTTCACAAGTTGAATAACTTGAATAATCACCAAAAATGCTTTCATCTGTGACTCTGCCCTTCTTTCTCCCTATATATTCACTCTAACATCTAATCCTCAGAGAGCTCTGGTAGCATAGTGTTATGAGTAAGGTTGCTAACCTCAAGGTCAGTAGTTTTGATTTACCAGTCATTCCATGGGAGAAAAATGAGGCTTTCTGCTCCCATAGAGATTTACAGTCTTGGAAACTCTATACCGGGTCGCTATGAGTTGGAACCAAATCCACAGCACATAACCACTGCCAACATTAAATTCCAACAGCTTTTGGAAACATCTATTCATTTCATTCATACCAAACTAGTCCTATCCTTTATAACCTCACAACTGAATTATTATAACTGTTTCCTCAATTGACAATCTGATGCCAGTGTTATTTCTTGTATCCATTCTCCAAGTCTCTGCCAGACTGAATCTCCTAAAATACCACTTTAATTTGTTTTAAGAGTATAGTGGTTAACAGTATTTCCTTTAGGGTCCTGGTGTGGCACTATAGGAAAAGCACTCAACCACAAGGTCAGGTTGAACCATAAGGCTGGTGGTTCAAACTCACCAATCACTCTTTGGAAACTCTATACAGAGTTACTATAAGCCAGAATTGACTCAATGACACTTGACAACAACAACAACAACTTGCTAGCTTTATGACTTTGTTGTTGTTGTTAGGCGCCATCAAGTCGGCACCGACTCATAGCGACTTTATGCACAGCAGAACGAAACACTGCCCGATCCTGGGCCAACCTCACTACCACACTTGAGTCCATCGATGCTGCCACTTGGCCAATCCATCTCGTTGGGGGTCTTCCTCTTTTTCTCTGACCCTCCACCTTACCAAACATGATATTCTTCTCCAGCAACTGGTCCCACCTGACAATATGTCTGAAGTATGAGAGACGAAGTTTGGCTATCTTGGCCTCCAAGGAGCACTCTGGCTGCACTTCTTCCAAAACGGATCTATTGGTTCTTTTGGCAGCCCATGGTACTGGTCAATATTCTCCTCCAACACCATAACTCAAAAACATCAATTCTTCTACGTTCTTCCTTATTCACTGTCCAGCTTTCACATGCATATGAGGTTATTGAAAATACCATGGCTTGGGTCAGGTGCACCTTAGTCCTCAAGCTGATATCTTTTCTCTCCAACACTTTAAAAAGGTCTTGTGCAGCAGATTTACCTAATATAATATGTCATTTGATTTCTTGACTGCTGCTTCTGTGAATGTTGATAGTTGATCCAAGAAGAATGAAGTCCTTGACAACTTCAGTCTTATGACCTTGGGAAAGTATATTTATGACTTTGGGAATTATATTACCCATCTTCAATTTCTATAACTGAAATGCACTTAATAAAAACTATGATTATATTTGTGCCCATTCCAAAGAGAGGTGACTCAACAGAATATAGAAATCACTGGCTATATCATTAATACAACATGCAAGTAAAAAAATGATAAATTTTGCAAGTAAAATGGCTGCAACAGTATGTTGACAGGGAATTTCCAGAGGATCAAGCCAGATTCACAAGAGGACAGGGAATGAGAGATATCATTGCTGATGTCAGATGGATCTTGGCTGAAAGCAGAGAATACCAGAAAACCTGGGCTCTATTGACTACGCAAAAGCTTTTGATTGTGTGGATCACGACAACCTAGGGACAATTGTAGAGACTGAGTATTCCAGAACACTTAACTGTGCTCATGAGAACCTGTACATAGACCAAGAGGCAGTTGTTCAAACAGGACAAGGGGACTGTGAATGGTTTAAAATTAAGAAAGGTGTGCACCAGGGTTGTATTCTTTCACCATATTTATTCTATTTGTATTCTGAGCAAATAATCTGAGAAGCTGGATTATATGAAGAAGAATGTGGCATCAAGATTGGAGGAAGACTCTTCAACAACTCGCCATATGCAGATGATACAACCTTCCATGTTGAAAGCAAAGAGGACTGAAAATACTTATTAAGATAAAAAAAAACTGCAGTCTTCAGTCTGGGTTGCACCTCAGTGTAAAGAGAACAAAAGTCCTCACCACTGCAAAAAACATCATGATGAATGGATAAAAGATATAACACTTCATTTTGCTTCATTCCCCATCAATACTCATGGAAGCAACTGTCAAGAAATCAAATGATGTATTGCACTAACCAAATCTGTTGCACAAGTCCTTTTTAAAGTGTTCAAAAACAGAGGTGTCATGTTGAGGACTAAGGTGCACCTGACCCAAGCCATGGTATTTTCAATAACCTCATAGCATGCAAAAGTTGGACAGTAAATAAGGAAGACTGTAGGAGAATTGATGCATTTGAGTTATGGTGCTGGAGGAGAATATTAAAAGTACCATAGATTGCCAGACATTTGGGGGGTAAACTGGGCTTGCTCTTCTAGTTCCCTAGTGGGAAGCTCTAAAAAAGAGGGGAGCTCACACTGAAACCCTGTACTTTAAGTCCATGCCAGATCTACCAACTCAGTCAAACTCCAGGCTGTGAACTGAACTTTTCTACACTCTGGAACGAGGTGCATTTTTCTTCTCCAATCTAATCTACAGTGAAACCTGTGAAAGCCCAAACTTGCTGGGTTGCCTTGTTTTTCTGGGTCTCGCAGGGTTTCTGCCATTTTTACTGGTTGCAGTCTTACCACTCTTCTGTTTGTGGAAAATATTTGAGTTTTCCTTTTCCACTTTACACAGATTCCAACTTTCACAATTTCCCAGTCACCTGTCCTGACTGAGCTCACCAAGCTGGGTGAAATGAGAGCAATTTGGAGGGACCCTGTGGTCAACAGAGGGTTTTCTGAGATGATATTTAGGTTGAGGCTGAAAAATATGCAGGAGCCAGCCATATGAATAACTTGGGCACAGGATGTTTCAGCTACGGAAAGAAGGACAAACCTCGATGTGGGTAAAATTTTGGGTGTGTAAGGGATAGAAAGAACTCCCATGTGACTACATTGAGGGGAAGGGTGGGAAGAAATGAAGTCAGAGAAATGGGTAGAGGCCAGATCAGGTTACATTTTGTAGGTAAAGGATATGAGTTCAAATTTTACATTAACTGTACTCAGAAGTCATTGTTGTTGTTGAGTGCCATCGAGTCAGTTCCAACTCATAGTGACTCTGTATAGGGTTTCCAAGGAGTTGCTGTTGAGTTTGAACCACCAACCTTGTGTTCCAGCTGACTTGTGGTCCAGTGCTTATCCTACAGCGCCACACTAGGACTCCCAGAAGTCATTAGTGTGTGAGTTCTAATATGGGAAGTGATGTGATTCAAAGTTCTAAAATGAGCATGCCTGGCTGCTGTTGAAGGTGTCAGGGAGAAGGCTGGAATCAGTAAGACAAAGGTGAGGGAGTCATAAATTTAGTTCTAGTTCTGGCTTGCCTTTAACTAGCTCTCTGAAGACCACAGGAAGAAGTGATACGTTTGAGTTATGGTATTGGAGGAGAACGTTAAAGCTACCACGAACTGCCAGAAGAACACAAATCTTATTTTGGAAGAAGTCCAACCAGAATGCTTCTTAGAAACCAAGATGGTGAGACTTTGTCTATTATACTTCAGACATATTATCAGGAGGGACCAGTCCTTGGAGAAGGACATCATGTTTATTAAAGTGGAAAGTCAGAAAAAAGAGGGAGACGCCCAATGAGATGGATTGACACAGTAGCTTCAGGAATAGGCTCAGCGTAGCAGCGATTGTAAGGCTGGCACCAGACTGGCCGATAGAGTTGCTATAGGTCAGAACAGATTCAACTGCAGCACCTAATAACAACAACTGCCTTGATAGTTTATTTAACCTCTAATCGCTTATTCTATCATATAGAAAATGAAAAGGTTAGTTTTGATGACCTTTTAACTCCATCTCTAATTCAATTCTCAACTCTTCTCCCTACTTTCTAATCTTTATGCCTCAGCATGGTGGGGGAGAGGAGCAGAATTGGTTCCACTTGGGTGGGATTAATCAAGTAAGGCTTCCTGGTGGAATCAGGCCTTGAAAAAGGTATATTTGCTTATCATCACCTAACTTTATGTAACTGGTATAACCCACTTCACTAACTTTGTAGACAAATGTGGTCTTGTGGGAATATTTCAGGACAAGTAGAACAAAACACTGATAAGATTAACCAAAAAGCAAGTTAGTTATATTCAATACTTCCTATGCCTAATACTCCCTTTTTTGGACACTTATAGTTACTTAATTGGTTACATTCTGTTCTGCAGATTGGATTAATCCTTCTACTAGTCCTATTGTTTGGAGTCCTAGTATGGCTTTGTAGGATAAGTAAGCACTGGACTGCTAAACTCAAGGTCGGCTGTTCAAACCCACTAGCCACTCCTCAGAAACCCTATACAGGATTGCTATGAGTAGAAACTGATTAACAGGCACTTAACAACAACAACATCCTGTTGATTACAATAAGATTAGTCAAATGTAGCATGAAATGTTCATCCACTGCTTTTAATGAAACTGCTTTACTCACACACAGAATCATGTACTTCAAAGAACCTGGGCTCTTAGAATGAAAATTGAAATCATTCCTATTAATCTTTTATCACCTATTATTTCTTTTATATTTTCCTGAATGTTGTATTAACATTTAATCAATATAAAGAATGTTTCTTTGCTTTCTTTGCATGTTTTTGGGTTGTCCTATTGTTGGCACTTACTCCCAAACTGTTCCTCCCATTAGGCCTGGTCCAGTGTAGTAACCCATATCGAGTCACCCTGAAGACAGGACCTATAGCTTGGCGATGCAAACAAAAGAGGGAACTTTGTTTTCAGTAACAACTGATAATTGTTGAAACTCCTCAGGCAGAGTCCTTGCAGAAGAAGGGCTCCTTGATTGTGGGTGATCAGAGCCCCCTAATGGAGGCATGATCAAAAGGGGGAATGCAGTAGCAGGCGCTGAAATCCAGAGAAGTTTCAGGGCAAGTTTTAGTAAAGGGTTAACCGACTGCTTCTGAGAAAGCAAGGCAGGATGGGTAGGTAGAAAGATATGTGATATCAGGCTCTTCCGGGAAGCATGTGGTATACAGGAACCATTTGATAAGTAAGCTAGTCATAAAATAATAACTTAGATGGTAAATTGATCAGTTGGTCAATGGAATATATGTGAAAAAAACAAATTATTTTAGAACTCTTTGAAATGTAAAACCTAGAACTATAAAGATCATGAATGAAAAATAGGGACAAACTTAAGGGCTCTGATGCATTGCATAAATACACTATCAAACATAACTGAAAACACACACACACACAGCAGAAAAGAAACCAGATGACTGGGACTCCCTAAAAATTAAACACTTCTGTGAGAGTAAAGATTTCACCCAAAGAGTAAAAAGAGAGCCCACATACTGTGGGAACTTTTTGGCCATGACACATCAGACAAGTGGGTACTGTCTAAAATTTATAGAACATTTCAAAACCTCAATAAGATGAAGACAAATAACCCAATAAAAAACGGACAGAGGACATGAACAGACACTCCACCCAAGAAGGCATGTAGGCAGCCAGTAAACATGAAGAATTGCTTATGATCATTCTCCCTCCATGTTGTTAAACTGCTGTCGAGTTGGTTCCAACACATGGTGACTCTGTCTAAGATTTTCTAAGATCGGCTGGTGGGTTTCAACCGCCCACCTTGTGATTAACAGTCCAGTGCTTATCCTACAGTACCACACCAGGAGTTTCATTAATCTTTATTGTTAAGTGCCATCAAGTCAGTTCTGACTCAGCGACCTTGTACAGGGATTCCAAGGAACAGCTGGTGGGTTTGAACTGCCAACCTTGTGGTTTGCAGTCAGTGCTGATTCTACAGTGCCACACCAGGATTCCTTTGTTGTTGTTGTTAAGTGCCATCGGTTGGTTCCAACCCACAGAGACTCTATATAGGGTTTCCAAAGAGCAGCTGGTGAGTTTGAACCACCAACCTTGCAATTCAAATGATTTTGCAGTCCAGTGCATTAACCCAAGGTGCAACACTAGTCCTTTAGAGAGATACAAATCAAAACAACAATGAGATATCATCTCACCCCAACATTAATAGCAAAGTTAAAAAACAAAACAAAACAGGACACAACGTAATGCTGGTGAGAGTGCAGGGAGTACGGGACTCTCCTAAATTATTGGTGGGACTGTAAAATGGTGCAACCGCTGTGGAAAGCAGTATGACACTTTCTCAGAAGGTTGGAAATAGAAATACTGTATGACCCAGTAATCTCTCGACTTGGTATATATCCTCGAGCAGTAAGAGCTGTGACGTGAATAGGTAAGGGCACACCCATGTTCATTGCAGTATGACTCACAACAGCAAAAAGTTGGAGACAGCTTCGACAGCAAAAGAATGGATGAACAAACTTTGGTATACAACACTGAAGAATAATAATGAGTCTGAAAAACACGGCCTAACAGTTGGGAGGAATTTAGAGGACATTATGCTGAGTAAAATTAGTTGATGGCAAGGAGATAGATATTGTATGAGATCACTATTGTAAAACACCAAGAAAAGCCCTTCGTTGTGTAGCAAATATTCTACGATAGTTAACTAGGGGTGGAAGGGAAGGGAGAAGTATACACTGGGCAGAGTGTAGACACATACTAACTTGGGCGATGGGGAAGGCAGTATATTTTTCTATACCGGAAGGGAAACAGTGTCTATTTATTTTCTTACCAGGACAAACTACTTGGACCTTCCCACAGATGAAAGACAGGAAAGGAAGCGTGGGGGATGGGGTGAAGCAGGAAAAGAAAGGAGAGAGAGAGAGAAACAAGACTTGGAAATGGATCATGGTGATAGTTGTCTAACATGGGAAGTGCAGTTGGTGTACTTGGTTAGAACATATAAAAATGATTGAAATGACAAATGTTTTGTTGTGTATGTTGTTGTTAAGTGCTGTCGAGTCAGTTCCAATTCATAGTGACCCTGTTTCTGAGGAGCGGCTGGTGGGTTTGAACTGTTGACCTGTGGTTCAACCCAACCTTGTGATCCAGTGCATTATCTTTCAGTGGAACAATAAAAAAAAAAAAAAAGAGAGAAGTATATGAATTTTGAAAAGGTCTTTATGGTCACGGTGACTACACTGATTTGCATGTATAAAAGACCAGCTGTAGGATAAACACTGGGCTACTAAGCACAAGGTCAGAAGTTCACACCCACCAGTCATTCCTCAGAAACCCTACGTGGGGTTGTTAGGCACTTAACAACTCCACTTGGATTTGGGAGCACATTGTATTTCACTGTGCTGCTCAGTTCAGACTGTCTATTCCTCAATAAAACTCTTTGCTTTTATTCCTAACAGTGTATAGGAGGATTTCTTCTTTGAGGATTCCAACCATTTTTCCTATGCGGATGAGTCAAAAATTATCTGCACTCTGGTTACATTAAAATACTCATCCATGTATACAGCTGATGACAACGCTGAGCACGTACGTGAAATGATTCTGTCGAATAGACAAGTGACAAATCATTTGCAAATCAGCCATGGCTCTGCCTGTGAAATAATCCACCACAGATTTGGGTTTTGAAAAGTTCGTGCAAGATGGGTACCGAAACAACTCATGGAAGACCATAAACAGAAGTGTTTGGACCTCTGCAAACAAAATTCGGACCAATAGTCAGGAAGGTAAAAGTTTCTTTTTAAAAAGTTGTTACTGGTGACGAGACTTGGAGTCATCACTAGGAGCCTGAGAGTAAACGGCAGAGTGTGGAATGGAAACATTTTCAATTGCTGACTAAAAAAAATTTCCAAAGTCAACTATCAGCTGGAAAATTGATGCTTATAGTTTTCTGGGGTTCTCTTGGGCCAGTATTGGAACATTATTAGGCAAAAAAATTTAACAATCAACAATGCTCATTATAGTGAGATGCTCACTGAAGAGTTGAAGCCTAAACTTCGACTTAACCCCGAGGACTATTATCCAAGGGCTTGTGATCTTGCATGACAATGCACCTCCCCATGCCTCTGCCCAAACTGTTGACATGTTATAGTATAACTAATACCCCCAATTGAAATATTATAGTATAACTAATGGCTCCCAATTACCATTTGAAATATTATAGCTTAGTTTACCCTACTTCCCCCTTGCTCCCTCATCTCACCCTATGGAAAAATAATAAACTTCTTACAGAAAAACCTTGAAGGCCAGAATGACCCAAGGACACCTGAACAAACAGGATAAAGCTTAGCCCATCCATATAAGGGTTTATTGGTGGGTTTACTCCCACTTACAGGATAAGGGTCTGCTGGAATTTACCACCCCAGCTGACAAGACAAGTCTGTGTGTTCTAACCACTCTGTGTTTCTTGTATAAAACCCTGTTCCTCTCCTCACTTTGGGGTCAGAGTGATTTGAGCTTGAGCTGACACTCTGGCCACCGGCAATAAATTTTGCTCTTTAAATTTTCCGAGTTGGCTGCCGCAAGACACTCTGCATAAACTTCATTTTGAGGTGTTAAAGCATGCTCCCTATAGTACTAATCTTGCTCCATCAGACTTTCACCTGTTTGGTCCCCTGAAAGCAGCCCTTTGAGGATGTGTAGGGCCAAAGAAAAGAATCCATTTCGTATATAAGCTTTAGCACGTCCTCTAGCTCCAAGAAAATGATATATAGCCAGGCAGCTCAAGACCAGAGGCCAGATGTTTTCCTTTACCCTAGCCTAAGAACAAAGACCGCCAGTCCTGACCAATTAAACTGTAACATCTCATAGTTTGCCAATTGTTAACCAATCCAAAGATTGTAAAGCTGAGAAACCTGAGCTGTTTGAAAATTCTATAAAAACCCTGCAGACAAAAGGTTCGAGGCTCTTTGCCTATTCAGATGTGGTTAGAGACCTGGCTCGAGCTTGAATAAACAACCCTTATGTATTTACATCGGTGCACGGCTCCTGGGTGGTCTTTGGGGACCCCGAATTCTGGGCATAATAGATGAAAATTCACTTCTGATGAAGTGAAGACAGTGGTGCATTCATGGCTCACAATTCAGCCTAAAACCTTTTTAAATAAGGGAATACAAAGTGTATTGAAAAGAAAGGAGATTATGTTGAAAAATGATATATCTGTCTTTTCTAAAAGTTGATTAAATACATTCTCTAGCCAAAGGAGCTCTGGTAGCATAGTGGTTACAAATCAGGCCGTGAACCGCAAGGCCAGCAGTTTGAAACTACCAGCTGTTCCGCGGGAGAAAGATGAGGCTTTCTGCTCCCGTAAAGATTTACAGCCTCGGAAACCCTGCAAAGGGTTGC
>NW_006408594.1:2932701-2936876 GCF_000296735.1 Chrysochloris asiatica | reverse complement strand
AACAACAACAACAACAAGCTGCAGTCCAAGCTGCAGTATTACCTAGTTACCATGACCTTTTGAATCATGTGATTTTATTTGCAAGGGCTATAGCACACCTTATTTTTGTTGTAGCTGGTGTTTCTATAGGCACCGATTTTGTCAAATTTTCTGGTGTTTTAGTTACAATGCTGTGGTGATTAGTATTTGTGAACCTATGTCAATAACTTCTTTGAGAATGAAATAGTAATTAAAGGAAAACTAGGAAAAAATTTTTCAAAAGGCTTCTGCTCAGTTACTTAAAAGATTTTAACTCAATGTAGAAAGGTTTTATAACACAATTTGTTGTTAGTGTTCACATAATTTAAAAACTATTACAGTTAAGCAAGTTATAACTGTATCACATATTATTTTATGTTTAAAATGGGTAATATTATTAAGGATTCTGTATGGTCTGGTCCAGCAGGAGATCCATGGGGTAACAGCATGAGTTATTGCACTTGGTGACAGCCATCTTAGGGACACCACTGATAATTCAATTTAGCATTCCTTTGTTTTTCCTTTGATCAGTTATAAAATCCTTTTGGTATTCTTATTAATTAATGAGTTAAATAGACTCTTGGACATTTTATATGCATGCTAGCATGGTTATATCCTCTTTTTAAATGTGTCATATACAACTCTGTAGAAATAAAGATTAATTTGTAGAAACTGGGTGACATTGTAGATGATTCTTGTCTGAGGACAATACAAAGTCCCGAAGTCTATAGCAGTGCAAATGAATTTCATTGTGTAGGGAAGCAATTGAGTTTTCCTCCAATAGAAAAGATAGCTTCAAACCATACAATAAATAAATATACTTATTACCCGGTGGGATATCAAACAATTTTTATGTGTATTTTGTTGTTAAGTGCTGTCGAATTGGCTCCAGCTCAAAGCAACCCTGTATAGGGTTTCCAAGAAGTGGCCGATGAGTTCTACCCACAGACCTGTGGTTCACACTGACCTTGTGGTGTAGTGCTAACCCTACAGCATCACACCAGGACTCCTTACATGTATTAGCAAATTTATTTCAGCATTCTTTTGACTAGCTGTATAAATCTCTTCCTCAAACTCTCCTTTGAGTCAGTGGTTTCCTCATTAATCATTAAACTAAATAGTTGACATATGTTCATGTTATAGTTATTTGCATGTGCATCATGTTTTTAACTTTGAGAATCATACTTTAACATGTCTAAATCATACTTTAGACAGTATGGATTGTACAGAAATGAAATACAGTTCTTACTCTCAAGAAGTCTAACAGGTAAGCTCTGCCATATGGCAAATATGCAAATACCATGACTCAGGAGGATCAGTATTGGATTTTGATCCACAAGGTCAGCAGTTCAAGCCCACCAGCTGCTCCACAGAAGAAAGATGAGGCTTTCTACCCTATACAGGGTTGTTATGAGTTGACAGCAATGAACAACAACAGCACTATAATTCAATGTAAGCTACATCTCATGAAGTCAATATGAATGTTATAGAATTTTAAAGAGCGGAGCTATTGTACCTGGCTAGGTTGATTAGGAAAGGCCTTATAAATAATAGTTGAAGAGACTTTTGAGGAAGTAGAAGTGAGGCTAACAAAGGTAGAGGTATTAGGATGAATAACAACAACACAAGAAATGGAAAAGCTTGTTTTGTGACAGGGAAAAGGGAAATGATAAGAAGTTTGGGTTGGGATCTGCTGAGTTTGAGGTGGCACTGTGGGATAAGTACTGGACTGCTAACCACAAGGTTGGCAGTTCAAACTCACCAGCCATTGTGCCCTGTGAACCACTATAGAGACTTGGAGATGGGGAAGCAATGGAGGGTTTTAAGCAGAAGAGTGAGATGCGCTTCTTATGCTCCACAGAGTCACCTTTGCTTCTGTGCTTAGAATAGAGTGCAGAGAGTAATGGTGTCTCCTCCTGTGTAAACAGGGTGAACAACCGTGACTTCTTAGGATTACCATTATATATACTGAAATAATCTGACTGAAGCACTTGGGGCATGACCTACCATGTAGTGGTCAATCAACACATGTTAAGAGTCCTGATGTGGTGCTGCAGGATAAGCACTGACTGCTAACAGAAAAGTCGGTGGTTCAAACCCACCAGGTGCTCCACAGAAATCCTATACAGGTTCACTATAAGTTGGCAATGACTAGAGGGCACTTAGCAAAAACAACAATACATGCTAACTATTTCATTATTAGCATCTTCACCTTCTCTTACAGAAAAGTTTTTTCTAAAGTTAAGGAGAATTCTTTGTGAGAAATCATTAGGGACCAGCAAAAAATGAGTACATGTTTGCATAACAAACTAAACTTTGGTATTTTAAGCTTTGATAGGGTTTTGCTGTTTTTATTCAAATGTATGGAAATTTGGCATGACTATCATATTGTTGTTATGTGCTATGCAGTCAAATCATAGGGACCCTGTATAGGGTTTCTGAGGAGCAGCTGGTGAGTTCGAACCACCAACCTTGTGCTTCAAACCTACCTTGTGGTCTGGTGCTTATCCTACAGCGCCACACCAGGACTCCAATATCTATGATAACTTATTTTAATGATCCTTTATTGAATATGCAGAGCCATAGTAGGCTCTTAGAATTATAAGAGCCAGAGGAATTGTTTATTCCTGTAAGTGTAGGGGACTTAAATAAATATACTTATGAATGAGCATGTAAATGAAGTAATATTCATCTACTAATTTAACAAATAGTCACTGAGTCCCTACTATGTGCTAAGTACCATGCTAGGTGCTGGGAACACTAGTGAACCAGGCTCAGTCCCTGTTGTGAGGGAAATGTACATAGTACAATTATCTATTACAATTCAGAGTGAAAAGTGTCCATATTTTATTAACAAGATGGACCAATCCAACTAGCTACTTAATTCAGCAAAGAACATTTGTAGCAACTTTCTAGAAATTGCTGAAATTCCATAAAACACAGAATTATGTACTATACTTTCCTGCAGGTAAAAGTGATGAAATGCAAATAGTCCAAATAAAAACTAGATAGATTGGTGAACTGATTATTTAATATTTATTAGATGAAAATGAATAATAAATAATATGATTCAAAGCAAAAACCAGATTAAGAGCTCAACTGATTTTTGGTTCTTTTTCCCTTTGTGGTGCTATATAGTAAGCCCTCTACTGGGAGGTCGGTTAGAACTCACTAGCTGAGTTTGAAACTCTTAACAACAACAACAATTAAACAAGTAAACTATGTGAAAATATAAGATATAGCCTTGACTGTAAGGATCAGGGAAAGGTTCCCTGAGGAAGTGATGTTTAAACTGAAACCTGAAAAGCAAACAGGCGTTAACCTGGCCAAAAGAAAGAATCTATTTCCATCCTCTATACTTCCCTGGTAAGGATAAGCACGTGACTGCTAACCACAAGGTTGGCAGTTCAAACCCACCAGCTACTCCTCAGAAACCCTATACAGGGTTGCTGTAAGTTAGAACTGACTCAATAGTACTTAACAACAATACCTCTCTGCACTTACCAAACTTTAGTTGGAATTGATCATTTCATTATTCAGCTTCACTGTGAACTTTAGAAGGTCAGTCACTAAGTCTATTTGTCAACAGAATCCCTGAGTCCCTAGTACCTAGCACATAGTGAACTGAATGACTTTAGAGAAGGAAATTCAAACTCATAGCATCTGCGTGTGGTATATTTACAGACTCTAGGGAGGTGCACTTCTATCCAACAATACCGTACGCACAAAAACCTGATGAGGAATGAGAAAAGATTTACCTGTCATAAATCTTGGCAATTCTCAGTTCTCCTCTTCCCTTTCGCAAACTTATTCTTGTTGTTGAAGCATGAGCTAGAATGTGTCCCCCGATGGGTTTTTTGGGGTCTGCCTGAAAGCTGAATTTGTAAGAGACATTTTCAGAGTTCATCATATAGATGCCATTACAAAGCAACATTGCTGTAGGGATGCATTCTAAATAAGCAGGGGCTTGTTCCCAAACTGTGGAATGAGGTGGGGTTTGGAGCTGCTAAGTACCCCATTGTCAACTAGTTCAGGCTTCCATCTAGGATTCCTATGATAAATATCTCGTTAATATTCTGGTGTAATCTAGGGAGCTCTAGTAGTGTAGTGGTTACGAATCAGGCTGCTAACCTCAGGGTCAGCAGTTTGAAACTACC
>NW_006408594.1:2927855-2932601 GCF_000296735.1 Chrysochloris asiatica | reverse complement strand
TTCTACTCCCGTAAAGATTTACACCCTCGGAAACCCTGTACAGGGTCGCTATGAGTCGGTTCCGACTCCACGGCACATAACAACAACAACAATCTCATGGTCAGCAGTTTGAAACTACCAGCTGTTACGCCACAGAAAGATGAGGCTTTCTGCTCCCGAAAGATTTACAGCCTTGGAAATCCTGTACAGGGTCGCTATGAGTTGGAACTGACTCCATGGCACATTACAACAACAACATAGCCAGAGTGTGGCCCTTGGATGAGGTTCTTGCTGCTGTAGATAGCTGTACAACTTGTGCGGTGCTGACGTTACATGTTTAGCCACCATTCTTCACAGCAGAGCATATCAGAGTGACTGGGTCCAGAGAAGGTCCAGCGTTAGGTGCCACATTGAGGCCAGTCTTCTCTAAAGCACTGCAGGTCCTTGTGTCAAGCTTTGGTCAGCTCACCTCTCGATGTCAAATTTTATTTGGTCAGCGGTACCCAGAAAGATTTTCTGAATTTCAAATTCTGGGAGCTTTATTTCTTTTTCTACCAAAAGATCCTGGGCTCTTCACAGTCCGTGCCCTCTTCACAGCTTAGTATACCATGGAATCTCAATGAGATGCAGTTTTAACCAAGTAACAAAACTCTTCCTTTCAATTAGAGCTTAAATTCTGAGCCCTTGAGTGGTGTGGCATTGCAGGTTAATGTGCTGGACTGCAATGTCAGTTTAAACCACGAGGCCAGCAGTTTAAGCTCCCCAACCACTCCTCGGAGACCCTATACAGGGTCATTATGAGTCGGAACCAGCTCGACGGCATTTAACAACAGTTTACAGTGGAGGCCCTAAATCCATTTTGAGTTTTGACATAAATTCAGCCTCTTTAGAGTTCTTTCTGATCACTAATTAGCAATGAGTCCTGTAAATGTTCCCAATCTACAATAGTGTACATATCCAAATCATGGTCCCTTTCCCACGTCCACAGTTATGTTGTGACTGTAAAGTGATCTGCCACCAATCATGATCTTGTGTTGAATTTCTTTTTTTCCATCTTCTATACTTGGTCAAAACATAACAATCATGAGGATGGTACACCCCAGGGCAGTGTTTCCTTCTGTTGTGGGTAGGGTTGCTATAAGTCAGAACCAACTCAAAAGCACCTAACAACAACAACGTAATTGGTCACATGACTATGAGTCCTTTGGACACCATTATGACCTCATGCTGATGGTGTTTCTCATCCAGATCATTTGTCTTTGTTTTGTTTAAGATTTAATAAAGGGGCTTCCATAAAATATACTGGATTTGGGGGTCTTTCCCCCCCTAAAATACCTTCAGGATAAAGGCTGTTTGTATGTTTGACATTGGTATACTGAAATAAGCCAGTTAGAGGACTTTGCAGAATAAAGAAAATCTGCTCTTAGATGACTACATCTCTGCTTATACAAAGCAGCAGCTTCTGCAGTTTAAAAAAAGTAAAACGAAAAAAAAGCTCTCATTTCCCAGTACCCCGCATTGTGAACAATTTCTGCTTGTCAGATTGGTCTCTTCTATGTCCCCAAATCTCTGCTTTTGTATTTTGCACCTTTCTGTCCTTTATTTTAAACTTTCCTCTCGCAGTATTTTTCAATTCGATTTTTTCTTTAAGGGCCAATCCAAGACCATATCATTAGCAAATTAAATCATAATCAATTATTCTCTAATTCTTTCACAAATATTAGGCTTTACTGTTTACTGGTGTACACATTTTTTGAGGGCAGAAATCCTATCTTCCTTGTAAATTCTTCAGCACGTAGCATTCAATATACAGTTCATGAGAGAGTGACATATGGGTAGGCAAATACCTTTGTAACCAATGATACTTGAATTCTCATTCAAGTGGATGCAACATAAAAGCTTAGACTTTTCTGAAGTGTATGAAGATTACCATTGTATATATTGTAAGTGTTTTCATTTTAAAACATTTTCACCAACATACATTTTGAAAAGAAAATTTTATTCTTAAGTTAACAGACAGAAAAAACAATTTTATTTTAAGCATTTCTAAATTAGTATTCAGAATTTTTACATGTAACTTTAATCTTTCTGAAAAGATCTTTAATTCTCTAAAAGGTAAAAATTGTGTTGCCTATATTACCCAAAATTGTAAATTTTCTAATTGCCTTCCTCTTTATATTCCCAGTAGAGTATATGTACATCAGAAACACATTTTTAAAATTAATTTCAACTTGTCAGAAAACTAAATGATTCAAACTTCGACTTAATTTAGTGCTTCCTTTCTGTTGCTACAAAGGTGAATGTTTAGTTTAATGCTGTAAATAAAAAGAGCTATCTGTGTCTATCCTAAAAACATTCCATCCTAACTTAAACTTATCCCTCTTTTGGAAATACATACACCCCAGTACGTAACGGTAATATACCCCAGACTTGTGTTGGAGGGGACAGCAAATCTGAACTCTTAGACTTTTGGTCTGCTGAGTGGCTCACTTTGAAATGCTAAAGTGAAGGAATTAGGTACACATCCCCCAACTGCTTTCTACTAGGTAGAGCCATCTGTCTGCATCTATGAAGAGATGTCAAAAAGATTGTAGAAAAATGGAATGAAAAGATAATGTATTTTTTTTTATAACCCCTGCATTATCCATCTGTTGAAAATATATATTCCTGAACTGACATCCAATGCATACTTCTCTAAATCAGGAACCTTTAAGATAAATATAAGATTTAAATATCTTTTGCTGAATTTCCTTAATAACATGTGAAAAAAACAAAGTCTTATTTCAAGATCTGAAATTTAAAACTGCTTTTCCATGTCTTCAGCTCCTAATAAGCACTAAGAAGCAATTTGCATCAATTCGCCACCTACTCCTTGGCATCCCCAATTCCTCCAGCAGTTATTGCGAAGGTGGCTTCATTTTCAGGCATCTCGGGGCTAGCAGAATACAAGGGAACAGAAGTTTATAAAAAGCTCGATTTCTATAAATACTGTATTCATGTCACAGTCATCATGCTCCCATCAGTCTGAGTCTCCAGAGACATCTTAGAGTTGGTGTAGCTAAATGTGGACGATAGAGAGTTTACTTACAAGTATTATCAACCCTCACATACATCGATTGAGCAAATTCTGTGTGTATGGTTTTAAATGCCAAGAAAAAATTATCTCAAACTTGGAAAAAGGCAAAAGGATAAGTGGTATCCTTTCAATGCAATGCCAGGCATTGTCTAGACCACCCTAGGGGATGATCTAATTCTACGGGCATGTGACCTTTCTAACTGAATAGGCTAATGTACTTCTAAAATCAGCCAAAGAACAGTCTGTGGATCACAATGGATGCATAGACCCAGCAGTGTTTTCTTCTGTTGTGCAGAGAGTCGCCACGAGTTAGAGGCCAACCTGATGACAACAGACAACAGACTAACATAGGAGAAAATTGTGGCAGACCATGAAGTAGACTAAAAGATTACTGATCTCTTCAGTGGTAACAAAGGTTGTCCAATTTTATGACAGCCCTGTGTCCTCCGTAGTGTTGAACTATTTCGTAACTCTAAGTTTTGGAAAATTATAAGGATTAAAATGTTTCTTGCCCATAGAAATGTAAATTGTGTGTGGTAGAAGTAACTGATAATTGTCCAATAGATACTGACCTGTTTTTGAAAAAAATTTAAATATATTTATAATTCACGGTGGCATCACTAGAGGGGCTTGGAGGGTGCAGATCTTACTAGGTGAACTGTCAGAGGGGATGACACCAAAAGGACTGTCTATAAAATGTTTGTATAATGTTGCAGAAGAAATTCACGATTTATAAAAATATCCCTATAGTCAGATACAATAAAAAATACATTTTTTTTGTAGGCCCAGATTACATGTATCAATATACCTACAAGGCTAAAACTCCATGTTAATTTATTTTTGATCCTTCTAATGAGGTCTCCATCACTCGTCTATCAGTTTGTCGTACTGTGGTAGCTTGTGAGTTGCTGTGATTCTGGAAGCTATGCCACCAGTATTTTAAATACCAGCAGGGTCACCCATGGTGAACATGTTTCAGATGAGTTTCCAGATGAAGACAGACTAGGAAGAGGGAGTGACGAACTACTTCCAAATATTTAGTCACTGAAAACCTTATGAATAGCAGAAAAACGCTGTCAGATATAGTGCCAGAAATGAGCCCCTCAGGTTAGAAGGCACTCAAATTGCGACTGGGGAAGAGCTGTCTCCTCAAAGTAGAGTTGACCGTGATGCTGCAAATGGAGTAAAGCCTATGGGAGAAAAGCCCGTGACTTTCATTTGCTGATGGGGCACAACTCAAAATGAAGAGAAACAGCTGTAAACATCCATTGAAAATCGGAACATGGAATGTATGAAGTATGAATCTGGGAAAATTGGAAGTTGTCAAAAATGAAATGGAACACATCAAAATCGATATCTTAGCATTAGTGAGCTGAAATGGACTGGTATTGGCCATTTTGAATCTGATGACCACATGGTTTACTATGCTGGGAATGACAAATTGAAGAGGAATGGCGTTGCATTCATTGTTAAAAAGAACATATCCAGATCAGTCATGAGGTACAATGCTATCAGTGATAGGATAATATCCATGTGCCTACAGGGAAGCCCAGTTAATATCACTATTATTCAAATTTAAGCATCAACCACTAAAGCCAGTGAGGAAGAAATAGAAGAATTCTACCAACTTCTTCAATCTGACATCGATCAAACATGCAATCAAGAAGTATTGATCATTACTGATTGGAATG
>NW_006408594.1:2913662-2927690 GCF_000296735.1 Chrysochloris asiatica | reverse complement strand
CGCCAGACTGCAAAGCCGTTTGAACTGCAAGGTCGGCAGTTCAAGCTCATCAGCTGCTCCTCGGAAACCCTATACAGGGTCGCTATGGGTCGGAACCAACTAGACAGCACTTCACACCAACTATATATCTATATATCTCTCTATATATGTAATTACATATATATATAACATTTTTATATATAAAACATTTTTTACATGCAGAATTCAGTGACATTGATGGTATTCATCATGCTGTGTAACCATCATTACTATCCAATTTCAAATACGACCATTAGCAGAAAACTCAGTGTCCTCTAAGGAGAAACTCTCACTTTTCCCCTTCCACCCCCCTTGAAAGCACTAACAAACTTTGGTATCTATATAGTCCTCTATTTCATGTAAGTGGGATCATGCAATAGTTGTCCTTTTGTGACTGACTTACTTCCCTCAGCATGTTTTCAAGGTTCATTCATGTGGTAGCATGTATTAGGACTTCATTTCTCTTTACAGCTGAGCACGATTCCACTGGGTGGATAGACCACTGTTCGTTTATGCATTTATCTGGTAATGGGCACTTGAGTTATGTGTAGCTTTTGTCTATTAGTGTGACCAGTGAGTGCTACAATGAGCACTGGTGTACATGTTTCTGTTTGATTTACTTTTAAAAGCACAAATGAAACGTTCTCTACTTCTTAGGATGATTCTGACTCATAGTGAACCTGTCAAGGGCTTCTGAGGAGTGACTGGTGAGTTTGAACTGCTGATTTTGTGGTTCAAAGCGACCTTTCAGTTCAGCGCATTATCCTGTAGAGCCACACCAGCACTCCTCTATAGATAGGTGTTAACCAATATAATAATAACAAGATTGATTGAGCCCTAACTATGTGGCAGACAGTCTAACTCATTGACTTACTTCCCTTTGCTCAGATTCCATGTTTAGTAAATAACTTCAGATTCAAATATGGATTCTTACCAAAGTCCTTCTATAGGGAGAGAATACACTGATCACATGAACCTCAAATATAGTTACATTTTCCATGATCAATAAATTCACCCTCTCGTCTCTTGAGCTTGATTAATGTGAGTCTGCCCCAAGAGATGGATTCGTTCCCAGTTGTTGTTGTTATGTGCTGTATAGTTGGTTCCAACTCATAGCAACCCTGTACAGGGTTTCCAAGGCTGTAAACCTTTAAGGGAGCAGAAAGCCTCATCTTTCTCCCACGGAGCAGCTGGTAGTTTCGAACTGCTGACCTTGCGGTTTGCAGCCCAACTCGTAACCACTACGCTACCAGAGCTCCTTTAGTTCCCAGTAGGCTGACTAAATTAAATGTCTGTCTGCAAGCTGAGGGCCAGACCCTGACTGAGGTTGACTTACCAGGGTAATGGATATATATACCGTGCAAAGCCTCAGCCCTGGTACACTCTAGTTTATGAGCTTTGGAATTAGACTTGGGTGCAAATATGGCCTACTAGTCATGTGACTTCAGGAATAGTTTTTAACCATTCAAAACCTCTGTATCTTCGTTTTAAATAGGGGTAATAACTGTACCTACCTGATAGAGTCGTTTTGAGAGTAAAATGAAATAATTCAGGTAAGATAGTAGCACTGTGACTGCCATTAGTATTAGTATTATTACTTAACTGCTTCTCTAATCACTATGAGTTGGAATCAACTTGACAGCTGTAGGCTTGATTTTTGGGTTTGGCTTTATGAACCTCAGTCTCTTTAACTGTAGAATGGGAATAAATATACCCTATCTCTTAGGGATATTGTGAGGATTCAAGATGTATTTGCTGTCACTCGGCTGGGAGCTTACTAGGTTCCAGGAACTGTGCCAGGTGGTTCATGTAGAGTGAAACCTGTGAGAACTGGAATTCGCCGGGACTGCCTTGTTTTCAGGGCTCCCAACTTTTCCACATTTGACAAGGTGTGCGCTTGTTACTTTTCTATCACTCATTTTAGTGGAAAATATTTGAGACTTCCTTCTCTGACAGGATTCCATTTTTCACAGGTTCTAGTTTTCAGGAGTTTTACTATACTATTATTTCTGTACTGACAGCAATCTTGGCATATAGGAGAGCCTCAAAAAAGGATAAGTATATATGGAGCTGTAGGATAAGCACTGGACTGGTAAGCTCAAGGTCAGCAGTTCAATCCACTAGCCACTCTTGGAAACCCTACAAAGGGTTCCTATGATTTTGAACTGACTCGATGGCACACAACAACAATTATTATTATTTAAAGAGCCCTTGTGGTACAGTGGATTAAGTGTTGAACTGTGAACCACAGGGTTGATTGTTCAAATCCACCAGCCATTCAGTGGTAGAAAGATGAACAGTCCGGTTTGGTGAAGATTTACAGTCTTGGAGACTGTAAGGAGCAGTTCCATTCTGTCCAATAGACTCACTGTGAGTAGGAATCAACTCAATGGCAGAGAGTTTGTGTTTTAAGGAGCCCTGGTGGTGCTATAGGATAAGCACTGGACTGCTAACCGCAAAGTTGGCAGTTCAAATCCACCAGTTGCTGTGAGTGAGAAAGAGAGGCTTTCTACTCCTGTAAAGATCTACAGCCTCAGGAATCCTCTGCAGGGTTGCTGTGTGTCAGAACACTCACTTGAGGGCAGTGGGTTTGGGTTTATTGTTTTTTCACTGGATGATTCCGTTAAGACAGTCATTCTTTCAATGACATGTAGACCAAAAAACTCTCCTTAAAGTTTCTTTGAACTTCTCAAGTGTTCCAGTAGCTATAAGCAAGTTTTGAGGTGAAGTACAAGAAGGTGTAAGAGCATTCTACATTCTTTTGGAGGGCTTTAATTTACTTCTATTTCTGACCAAGTAAAAACAGCTTCAGAAAACCACCCACAGCCCTCCTTTAGCCTATTCTCTCATTTCTCCTTCTTTTATGTTTTCTTCTCCTTGTCTTTTCTCCTTTTCCGTACGGGGGAGTACGATGGGAAGGAAGAAGAGATGGGGGATGGGAGTTAGGAATAAAGAGGGGCCCAAAAAGATTGTTTCATTTCTCTTCCTCTAGTTGAACAAGATACAGCACATTGTATTGTTGAGAGGACGACTTGAACAGACTGACATCCAAATCAAATTAGGGTGCTGGGGTCATGAAGTATAAATTTATAGTGATGATTCTTCACAATTTATGAAGACTGTCATAGAAGGCAGGTGACATTTTCCCAGGAATGCAAAGAGGGTCGCACAGTAGGCTAACAGAGCATCAGTTTTGAAGTAAAAAATTCCCCATTTTTAAATTGTCTGATTGTACAAGAATTTAAGTGCTTAAGTTAGGAATAATAAACATAATGCCTATATCAAAGACTGTTGGGGTGTGGACCTTGAAGGGTGTGGGGACAGTGAGGAACAAGTGTCAGGGACAATAGGCACTCCTGGTGCTTTTGACTTGCACATGGGAAAATGTACAGATAGGGTCTGGTGATGAGAGAGACTCAGTAAATATGCCCAAGAATGAGGAGACTAGAGGAAGATGGACAGAGAGGCGTGATGCCAAAAGAAGAATTTGGGGCAAAGAGCAGACGTGTTTAAAGTAAACAATAAAAAAGGGAACGTATGTTTTAGAAGTTTTGTTAAATAACCTTCCTCTCCTATTTCTACCCAAATATACAGAAAAATGTATACTTTTGTCAATATTTAAGAAGATAGAATTTTTTTTCTTGGTGGGGGTGGGGGAATGCAACAACAAACATCACTGAAAGAACAGAAAATTCCAACAGCTTGAGTTATATTAGGGTGACAGGAGAATTACAAAAAATGATGCAAGAAAGCCCTTGGCACATGGTTGTTGTTGTTATTATTAAGTGTTGTCGAGTCAGATCTGACTCACAGCGATTCCTGTACAGGGTTCCCAAGGGGCACATGGTAAGCAATGAATAAATGTAAGTTCTCTTACTTTTGAGGGGAGGAAAATGAAATTGAGAGAGTTTTCATGTCTTGTACAAGGTCGTCAGACTAGTGATTGTGGCTTAGGGTTTCTCTTCTAATTATGCTGTCTCTTAATGTATGCAAATAATGTTGAATCAGTAGGTGACATTCTTAGAGAATAAACCAACTGCACATTTACATGACTGCAAATGTTCACAGATGACTTTTTGTTCCAACAAAGGAAATACACAAATGAAGTAGGTGGCAACTATTGGTCTTACTGGTTGCTCCTCTTCTTGTTTGTCCTGGTGTGGGGCTTTACTGGCTGATGCCTTGACTTTTGAAAAATCCCCAGGCCTTCACCAACTGAATCATTCCAATTTTTAAATCTGTGTCTGGAAGACTTGCCTAGGAGCTAGGGCTCTGCTGTATCATACAGCAGCTCCCCGCCTCTATAATTTTGTTCCTTTTTAATACGATGTGCCATCAAAGTATAATGCCTGGGATATAAGCCTCAATTATTGTCAGTATACTTGGGGACTCATACCAATTATAGTGATATTTCTCTGACAGGCCCCAGGCGAGCTGCAACTTGGAGTTCCTCAACACTGAGAAACAAAAGAGATTTTCTTTATGGGAGCTTTTCTAATACTATGTGAGATCCTTTTGTTTAAAACTGTCCTGGTTTTTCTCGTTCAGTTGTGGAAATTTATGTGCTTTATATGAAGACATGCATTAATTTGTATTGTTATAATTTAATATATTTTAGAATGTACTAATTATAGTGAACCTTGTTTCCTTACAACTTTGCTAAGTGGAAGGGATCATGTTTCAAAGCACATTTACCCAGCAAACATACTAGCCTTTGCTACCTCCTGGATTGTCTATATCTTCCTCCTCTCTACAACGTCAGTCACCTTCTTTCTGTCACCTCTCTTTTTCTCTTTTCATTGTCTTATTGAAGTCAATTCAAAACTGTTTTACTCTTTTTGAAACTTTCTACAAATATAAGAAAAAGAACCCCATCTAGCCTAATTTCCACCCATTTCCTTCGCCTTCTAACTCTAGATCGACATTTCTGGCCTCTTCAGTGTTGCCTCCCCACACCTGAAGAAAGAAAATTGCTCTTTAACTTGTACTGCTTTATTTGAATGCAACCCACTTCCTCCCTCTGAGCCAATGAGTCATTTTCTCTTTTTAAAGAGATCCTTAAAAATCTTCCATTTCTTTTTAGTTTAAAATTATTCTCTGTGTTAAGTACTTCATGTCCTGTGTCTGACAGATACCCCAGAGAAGAAAGTAGACTGTCTCAACCGCTCAGGACTACAGGGGATGTGTGACCTACCAAGACTTTAAAAATTTGAACTAATGGACATCATTGGTTTCTCTTTGTATGGGGCCAAAGATTTTTGTCTTTGGTTCACTGGTGAAATCCCAAAATCTAGATACATAGTCCTGGTGTGGTGCTGTAGGATAAGCAGTGGACTGCTTACCACAAGGTTGGTGGTTCAAATCCACCAGCCGCTTCTTGGGAACCCTATATAGGGTCGCTGTGAGTCAGAACGGACTTCATGGCTCTTAAGATTATTTAGCAATACTACTAGCGTTGGTTTCCAAAATACCACTACTAGCGTTGGTTTCCAAAATATCACATAGAGTCGATTCTGACTCACAGCAACCCTATATAGGGTTTCTACAACTGTAAATCTTTATGGAAGCAGAACACCTCATCTTTCTTCCACAGAGCAGCTGGTGAGTTTGAACAGCCAACCTTTCAGTTAATTGTCCAGCACTTACCCTACAGTGCCACTAGGGCTCCTTAGCGTTACCTTAGAAAATACCTAGAGATGTTTTCTAAACTAGCTGTAGAAGATACATTTACTTGAGTGCAATTTATAGAGTTTATACTACCATATTAAAATCTTCTAATATACATGTCAGTGACCCATCTTATCTGCTACTATATGAGATCAATATTTATGCCCATTCCAAAGAGAGGTGACCCAACAGAATGCGGAAATCATCGGACAATCTCTTTGATATCTCAAGCAAGTAAAGTTTTGCCAAAGGTAATACAGAAACGGCTACAATCATACATTGACAGAGAACTTCCAGAGGTTCAAGCTGGGTTCAGAAGAGGCCGTGGAACGAGAGATATCATTGCTGATGTCCGATGGATCTTGGCTGAAAGCAGAGAATACCAGAAGGATGTTTACTTTATTGACTTTATTGACTAAGCAAAGGCTTTCGATTGTGTGGATCATGACAAGCTATGGACAACATTGAGAAGTATGAGTATTCCAGAACACTTAATTGTACTTCTGAGAAATCTGTACCTAGATCAAGAAGCAGTTGTTCGAACAGAACATGGGAACACTGAATGTTTTAAAATTGGGAAAGGTGTGCAACAGGGTTGTATTCTTTCACCATACTTATTCAACCTGTATGCTGAGCAAATAATACGAGAAGCTAGGTTCTATGAAGAAAAGCGTGGCATCAGGATTGGAGGAAGACTCATTAACAACCTGCGATATGCAGATGATACAACCTTGATCGCTGAAAGTGAAGAGGACTTGAAACATTTACTTATGAAGATCAAAGAGCACAGCCTTCGATATGGATTACATCTCAATGTCAAGAAAACAAAAATCCTCACCACTGGACCAATAAACAACATTCTTATCAATGGAGAAAAGATTGAAGTTGTCAAGGACTTCATTCTTCTTGGATCAACTATCAACACTCGCGGAAGCAGCAGTCAAGAGATCAGACGACGTATTGCATTGGGCAAATCTGCTGCACAGGAACTTTTTAAAGTATTGAAGAGCAGACATGTCAGCTTGAGGACTAAGGTGAGCCTGACCCAGGCCATGGTGTTTTCAATAGCCTCATCTGGATGCGAAAGCTGGATAGTGAATAAGGAAGATCGTAGAAGAATTGATGCCTTTGAGTTGTGGTGTTGGAGGAGAATACTGAAAGTGCCATGGACTGCCAAAAGAACCAATAGATCTGTTTGGGAAGAAGTGCAGCCAGAATGCTCCTTGGAGGCCAAGATGGCTAAGCTTTGTCTCTCATACTTTGGACATATTGTCCAGAGGAAACAGTCGCTGGAGAAGGATGTCATGCTGGGTAAGGTGGAGGGTCAGAGAAAAAGAGGAAGACCCCTAACGAGATGGATTGGCCAGGTGGCATCATTGATGGACTCAAGTGTGGCAGCAATAGTGAGGTTGGCCCAGGATCGGACATTGTTTCATTCTGCTGTGCATGGGGTCGCTATGAGTCGGTTCCAACTCGATGGCACCTGACAACAACAACATATGGTATTAGAGTAATACCACACTGTATTGTAAGCACCAGAGTAATGATTGATTTAGGCAAGAATCATCAATTAATGTTAAAACCAATGAGTGAAAGCTTATTGGGAACAAGATATTTATATTATATTTATATAGTCTCAAGTATCACCCCACACATTACTTATTAATTACAAAGATATTTTACAAAGGAAACTCATCACAAGATCAAATTTAACATCACTAATAATGGGACAGACTGCCACCATGTGCCTGGTATGATACATAGAAAAAGCTAGAATATCATTTAGGTAGTTTAATGTTTAACATTTTAAATAATGAGAAGAAAAAAAGACAGCTCCTAATGAGGAACATTCTGCAAAATATTTGAATTGTGTTCTTCAAAATGTTGTTGTTCTGAGAAGGATTCTTCACATCAAGGATCATTCCCATCCCCTCTGTACACAGGGTTGATAGGGATGGGCAACTTAGACATTGGCTACCTAAAATAGGGGGCTATAAAGGCACAAAGTGACTGGCTTACATGTTTTCAAGAGGGAGTTTAGTCAGAGTGTGCAAGGGAAGGTAGGATCCCCACTGAATAGTTTTCATCATGTCTAGATGGGTCTGGTGAAAGGAGATGGAGATAAGATTCTTATGATTCAATAGTGAGTAATTGTAATCATGACTAATTGCAATTGTCATAATTGTAAAGGTAGAAGTTTTGCAACAAAGAGAGTGGAGTAGTTAATCTTACAGTCCAGAAATAGAGGATCCTAGGACCATCAAGGGAGATGAGCATGAGTGGAATGTGGGGCCCTATCCAAAGAAGCAGCTACACCAGAGATGGAGGCAGAGATGGTGACATGGAGAGATAGAGCAGCTGAGGACTCTAGACTCATGGGAAGAGAAAGGCTGTGTGCTGGCAGCCAGAAGGCAGGCTTGCAGAATGTGCCCTTTGGTTATTTAAATGATTATATATTCCTCAGTGTTTTTGTGTACACCCAATAAAAAACAAAAAACAGAGGGAATAGAAGCAAGTAACTGTTGAAATGATGATGCACGGAGGGGATTGTAATCATTGCAATGAAACGATGAGGGTAAAATCGATGTTCTCCCACGTAAACTATCACTCAATTCACACAAAAAACTTAAAAAAAAAAAAAAAAGTTGTTGTTGTGTGCCATTGAATCAGTTCTGACTTCTTATAGTGACATTATGTACATCATAATGAAACATTGCCCAGTCTTGCATTACCCTCACAGTTGTTGCTGCCATGGTGTTAATCCATCTTGTTGATAGCCTTCCTGTTTTTCAATGATGCTCCACTTTACCAAGCATGATGCCTTTCTCAAGACACTTTCTCCAAAGTACAAGAGACAAAGTTTCCCTATCCTCACTTTTAAGGAGCATTCTGGTTGTACTGCTAAGACAGATTGCTTTTCTGGAAGTCCATGGTACTTTCAATATTCTTCTCCAACACCATAACTCAAATGCATCACATCTTCTACAGACTTCCTTATTCATTCTCCAACTTTCACATGAATATGAAGCTACTAAAAATACCACAGCAGTTTGGCTCAGGGGTATCTTAGTCCTCAAAGTGACAGCTTTTCTCTTTAACACTTTAAAGAGAACTTTTGCAGCACATTTGCCTAGTATAATACTTGGTTTGATTTCTCAACTGCTGCTTCCACGAGCATTGATTGTGGATCCAAGAAAAATGAAGACTTTGACAACTTAAATCTTTTCTCCCTTTATCATGATGTTATTTATTGGTCCAGTTGCGAGGGATTTTGCTTTTCTAACATTGAGGTACAATTCATACTGATGACTGTAGTCTTTAATCTTCATTAGTAATATTTCAAGTCCTTTTCACTTCCAGCAAGCAAGGTTGCATCATGTGCATTTTGCAGGTTGTGATTGTTATTGTGTCTTCCTTCAATACTGATGCCACATTATTTTTCATATAATCTGGTTTCTCAGATGATTTGTTCATCATACAGTTAAGTGTTCTCGAATCCACATTTCTATGCAATGCTATCCTGTCCAATGCCTTTGTATAGCCAAAAAAGCACAAGTAAGTATCTTTCTGGTATTCTTGCTTTCAGTCAAGATCCTTCTGATAGTAACAATGATATTCCTCATTCCATATCCTCTTCTGACTCCAGCTTGAATTTCTGGCAGCTCCCTGACAATGCTGCAACCATTTAAAAATTATCTTCTGCATGTGATATTAATGATATTGTTTGATGACTTTTACATTCTGTTGGGTTACCTTTCTATGAATGGGCATAAATATGCATCTCTTACAATCAGTTGGTCAGGTAGCTGTCTTCCAAATCTTTTGTCATAAATGAGTGAGCACCTCCAGTGCTGCAACAATTTGTTGAAACATTTCCATTTGTATTCTGTCAATTCTTGGATATTTGTTTTTTGGTCAATGCCTTCATTGCGGTTTGGATTTATTTGAGTTCTTGACTGCTGTTCCCATGGATGTTGATTGTGGATTAAAACAAAATGAAGTCTTTGACAACTTCAATTTTTCTCTTTTTATCATGATGTCATTTATTGGTCCAGTATTGAGGATTTTAATTTTCTTTACATTGAGGTGTAAGCCCTACTGAAGGCCTTTGATGTTCATCAGTAAGTATTTGAAATCTCCTTAGCTTTCAGCAAGTAAGGTAGTATCCCCTGCATATGGTTGTGGTGGTGGATATGTGCTGTGGCGTCGGTTCCCACTCATAGTCACCCTGTATAGGGTTTCTGAGGCTGTAAATCTTTACTGAGGCAGAAAGCCTCATCTTTCTCCCACAGAACAGCTGGTAGTTTTGAACTACTGACCTTGAGGTTAGTAGTCCGACTCATAACATCTATGCTACCAGAACTCCTCATCTGCATATTGTTGTTATTAAGTGCCATCAAGTCAGTTCCAACCAAAGCAACCCTGTACAGGGTTTCCAAGGAGCGACTGGTGAGTTTGAACTGCCCACCAGCTGCTTCTCAGGAGAAAGATGAGGCTTTTTACTCCCTTAGAGATTTACAACCTCAGAAATTCTATACAGGGTTGCTATGAGTTGAGACTGACTTGATGGCACTTAACAACAATGGGCAAACTATCGAATGACACAGGAAGCATTAAAAGAAAATGGAAGGAATACACAGAGTCATCTTATCAAAAAGAGTTGGTCAATACTCAACCCTTTCAAGAAGGAGCCCTGGGAGTGTTAACCACAAGGCCATCAGTTGGAATCCACCAGCCCTTCCATGTGAGAAAGATGAGACTTGGCACTCCTGTAAGGATTTACAGCCCCGGAAACCCCATACGAGGTCACTGTGAGCCAGAACCAACTCGATGGCGCACAGCAACAGCAACCATTTCAAGAGGTAACATATAATTTAGAACTGATGGTACTGTGCTCATGTTGAGGTTGTTGTTAAGTGCCATCAAGTCTTTTCCGACTCATAGTGACCCTGTATAGAATTTCCAAGGAGTAGCTAGTGAGTTTGAACTGCTGACCTTGTGGTTCAAACCGACCTTGTGGTCCAGTGCTTTATCCCACAGCACCACACCAAGGGAAGTATATTGCTGAGAGATCTCGTCTTCAGATATCCACTGATTGCAGGGACATGTTTAAATATGCTTTGTTTGAAATAAACCCATGCATGTATACAATGTGCCACACTGTAAAGTTGTTTGAACTACAAGGTGGCAGTTTAAACTCACCAGCTGCTCCTTGGAAACCCTATGCAGGGTCGCTATGGGTTGGAATTGACTCGATGGCACTTCACAACAACAAGGTATAAACTAGAAACCTAGTAGCAATACTTTTTGACTTACCCTCATGTGTATATGTACATGCTATACTCATATATGTTGTTGTTAAGGGCTGTGGAGTTGGCTCTAGCTCATAGCAACCTTATGTACAATAAACAAAGGAAGGCCAGCCCTGTGCCATCCTCCAATCGTTGTGATGTGTGAGCCCATTGTAGTAGCCACTGTGTATATCCATCTTGCTGAGGATCTTCCTCTTTTTCGCGGACCCTCTACCAAGCTGATGTGCTATCTACGTATACGTGTGTGTCAAGAGAGAGAGACATGTGGGAAAATCTTCCAGTTGAACATAAGTGAACGGAAAACGTGCATATGTATTCATTGTACTTTTTTCTGATTAAAAAAATTTCTAAATAATAAGTTGTTGAAAAACAACTTCAGGAGAAGTAACAATATCATGTATTCAGGGTTATCTTGATTGTTTATTCAGATACATAATGATCCAGTTTTTGGAAATGGCAATTAACCTGTCTGAATTTTCTGCTCTGAACCATCCTACTTTTGTCACCCCTGCCTTTTATCTTTTAGGCAGAGCCATGAATGCTTGTGTGCACATATACTTCAACGATTCTGAATATGCCTAGTGTGGACTGACTTCCCTCACAGAGTCTCTTTTTTCTTTAGTGGTTTTTAGGACTATTAAATTTTGCTATTTCTTCCTGAATCAGTTTCACTGTTAAGTTTTTCTAAGTTTCCAAATCTCTATTTCTGTGGTTATGTCCCCATTTTCATTTCTAATATATTTATATATTTTAAATCCTCTGGTTAGTAGTCTATGGAATCCTGGTGGCACTGTAGGATAAGTACTGGACTGCTGACTACAAGGTTAACAGTTCAAACCCAGCAGCCACTCCTTGGAAACCCTATAAAGGGACACAATGAGTCAGAACTGACTCAATGGCACTTAACAACAACAGTTAGTACTTTACCTTCCCTTACCATTTCCAGCCTGGTAACCATCAAAAGATGTTTTGTTAGTGTGAAAATCTTTTCTTCACTTTTTATAATACAATATTTGTCCTTTTGTGGTTGATACACTTTTATTCAGCGTGCCCTCCAAGTTCACCCATGTTATGAGGTATTTCAGACATTCATCGTTACTCTTTAACGTTACACACTATTCTCTGGTGTGTATGTACCATAGTTTGTATGTCCACTGACCAATCCATAGGCATGTAGGTGGTTTTCATCTTTTTCCTATTGTGAATAGTGCTGCGATGAATATGGGTACACAGATATCTATTTGTGTCATGACGCTCATTTTATTAGATACAAACCAAGCATTGAAATTTCTGCATTATACAAGGGACTTCAGAAAGTCTGAGGAAAAATGGAATTAAAAGATAATCAATAATTTCCATAACCTATTTGAAGTCCCTCTCACACTATTTTTATTTCCAACAGTGGTTGCAGCATTTTACAGCCCTGCCAGCAATGTATGAGGGCCCCAGTCTTTCCACACCCTCCCCAATATTTGTTGTTTTCTGCTTTTTCTGAACTTTGCTAGTAATGCTGGGGTGAGATGATATCTTTATTGTTTTGATTTGCATGGCTCTAGTGGCTAATGATTGCAAGACTTTCTTCATATATTTGTTGGCCGTCTGAATGTCTTCTTTGGTTAAATGCCTGTTCATGCCCTCTGCTCATTTTAAAATTGGATTATATGTCTATATGTTGTTGAGATGTTGAAGTTTTCTATAAATTTTAGAGATGAGTATGTTGTCCAATATCTCACTGCCAAAACATTTTTCCCAGTTCTGTGAGTTCTCTTTTTGCTCTTTTGGTGAAATCTTTTGATGCACATAAAATTATCAGGAGGTCCCAGTCATTTAGTTTACCTTCTGCTATTTGTATGTTTTCAGTTATGTTTGATAGTGTATTTATACTATGTCTTTGTTGTTGTTGTTGTTGTTAACTGCTATCAAGTCAGTTCCAACCCATAGTGACCCTGTATAGGAGTGGCTGATGAGCTTGAACTGCCGACCTTGCAGTTCAAACTGACTTTGCAGTACAGCGCATTAACCCACAGTGCCACACCAGACTCCATGCTATGTCTTAAAGGCCTCTAAATTTGTCCCTATTTTTGCATTGATAGTTTATAAAGTTTTAGGTTTCATGTTTAGGTCTTTGATCCATCTTGAGTTCCGTTTTGTATATGGTATGAAATATGGGGCCTATTTCATTTTCCTGTAAATGGATATCCTGTTTTGCCAGCACCAGTTGTTAAAGGGACCATTTAACAATTCTTGACCCTTTGTCAAAGGTTAGTTGTCCAAAGGTGGATGGATTTACTTCTAGGTTCTCAATTCTGTTCCATTGGTCTATGTGTCTGTTGTTATGCTAGTACCAAGCTGTTTTGACTTCTGTGACTGTGTAGCAGATTTTCAGGTCAAGATGTGTGAAGCCTCCTTCATAGAGCCTCTTACAAATGTACCTCATGTTGAGAAGTCAACTTTTTTGTTTTTAGGCTAACAAGTTATCGGTACAACAGATACAATTAATTTACCTGGAAGATACTTTCTCATTTCCCAGGATCTTTTTCTTAGTATCCTCCACTGCTCCTTTAGTCCTACACCAAAGATGAGCCCAAAGTATTTATGAAAATATTAATTTTAATATTTCTGAAAATGCTTTGTTCTATAAGTAACTCAAGAAAAAGATTCTGGAAAACAAATAAGTGATACAAGCAGACTTAAGAGATTTTGAGGGTTCCATTCCAGACCAACACAATAAAAAGAATTTAACAATAAAGCAAGCCACAAAATTTTTTTGGTTTCCTAGTGCACACAAACCAGACATAAGACCAAACGGCCACCACTCGTCTGTCTGTCGTGCTGTGGTGGTTTGAGTTGCTGTGATTCTGAGGGCTATGCCACTGGTGTTTTAAGTAACCAGCAGGGTCACTCATGGTGGAAAGGTTTCAGATGAGCTACAAAACAAAGACAGACTAGGAAGAAAGAGTGACAAACTACTTCCGAATCGCTAGTCACTGAAAACTCTATGCATAGCAGAGAAACATTGTCACATATAGGA
>NW_006408594.1:2907476-2911003 GCF_000296735.1 Chrysochloris asiatica | reverse complement strand
AGGGTGGAGGGTCAGAGAAAAAGAGGAAGACCCCCAACGAGATGGATTGGCCAGGTGGCATCATTGATGGACTCAAGTGTGGCAGCGATAGTGAGGTTGGCCCAGGATCGGACATTATTTCGTTCTGCTGTGCATGGGGTCGCTATGAGTCGGTTCCGACTCGATGGCACCTGACAACAACAACAACAGTGCACACAAAACTTTTGTTTACATTATAAAGTCTAGTAAGTGTGCAATGTTGTTATTGTTATTAAGTTCCGTAACGTCTGTTCTGACTCATAGCGACCCTGTTTCTGAAGAGCAATTGGTGGGTTTGAACTGCCGACCTTGTGATTTGCAGTTCAGTGCTGATCCTACAGCGCCACACCAGGAGTTCAAATGTGCAGCAGCATTATGAAAAAGCTTGAAATATTGTGGGAATTACCAAAATTTGACACAGAAACTAGAAGTGAGCACATGCTGTTGGAAAAATGGTGCCAACAGACTTGCTCAATGCAAAGTTGCCACAGACCTTCCATTTGTAAGAAATATGACAAAGCTCAATAACACATGGTATGCCTGTATGAGTGGGCTTCAAAAAGTTCAGGAAAAAATTCCGCTATTGTTTTATTCCATTTTTCTACAAATTTCTGAAAGCCTCCTCGTACTTGCAATTATGAAGTAATACGCACTGTGCAATAATGTGACTTTTGCTTTTTTTTTTTCTATTTTATCCACTAATCCTCTTAGTATTTTTGTTGTTTAGTGCAATCAAGTTGGTTCTGACACATAGCAACCCTGTAGGGCTTCCGAGGAGCAAGTAGTAAGTTTGAACCACCGACCATTCAGTTCAAAATGACCTTGCAGTTTATCTTACAGCGCATCATGAAATACAGAAGCAGAAGTGTGGGACTTACGTCATAGTTGCTCCTGGATCTGCAGTCATTTGATTGGTCACAAACACAGCTACATTATATTCTGTATCAAGAGATAAAATTAAGAAAGAAGAGAAGGACAATATAAGTTAAAGTTAATTGCTTAGATTTCAGAGTTTAAGAATACTGCCCCATTATTTTATTTCATAAACAGAATCTATGACTATTTTTCATTATTAACAGAAATTAATTTGTTTAAAGTTATTATTATTATTTATATGCCTTGTGGTATTAGTACCAATAAATTTGGTCAATAAAAATAATTGTATTTCCATGAAGGTAATATTATTACTGTTTAGAAAAATATTATTTCCTGCTATATCTTAAGCTTCTCTGTGAAGCCTATGTGGAAACCATAGTCATGGATGCTGTTCTGGTAGCTTTGTTATATTTACAAGATCTACCTTCTGAGATTTTTTGGAGTCGTGATAACATCTGGGCTAGTTTTTGCTGCCGTTCAGCCAACTCCCCACGGCCACTGAAATCCACTCGAAAAAGTGCCATAATTGAGTCAATGATCTGTATGGGAATCATGTAAAAGTAAATGTGCTTTTGGAAATAGAATGAAGATGTTAATTTGAATGGAGATTAACAGAAGAAAAATAAATAGCTTTGTGAGAGTGCAAGACTTAAAAGCTTGTACCAATAGCTTAAAGATGCCAGCTTCCTCATGGAATTTTGCTGCTACATAATCAAGTAGCTCCATCTGATGTTCACCTGGTGGGAAATGCAGTGAGACAATGTTATGAAAGCTACAAGAAGCCGAAGACTAAAATCATTCATGTCTTTGAGAGCCAGGCAAAATCTGTCAAACTCTGGTCCATGAAGGATTCTCTTAAATGATTTATGACTTGATTAGATATGATTTCACACTATCTTAGCATATTAGGGCGCTTCAAAATGTTCATGTGAAAATAGAATTGCAAGATAATGGAATTTTTCTATAAACTTTTGAAGCTCCCTTGCACAGGTCCAATGCTACATTACCCCTCCCTCCCCAAATATTATTCTCCATTTCAAAGACAAAGACTAAAAAATAATTTGTTGTTGCTGCTGTTAAGTGCTGTCGAGTCAGTTCCCACCCATAGTGACCCTGTGTAGGGTTTCCAAGGATTGACTGGTGGGTTCGAACATTGTAACATTCTGTGATTAATAGATGACAAAAATCTAGGGACTGAATAAATTTAGAGAAAAATGAAGTAAAAAAAGTGTCAAAATGTTGCAAGCATCACTCAAATAGTAAGTCAGTGCTGCCAACCTTAAACCCAGTCATCCAGTTGCATGGGGCTCTTACTAGTATATGCACGTGCATAAAGCACATTGTCCAGTACAGCATCGTGGTCTACGTTGAAGCGATCAGCAATGTCCCGGAGGCGATCTGGACGGCTGGAGCATGCCAAGATTAAGGATCCAATTAATCAATTCCAAAAATCATTCAAACAACTACTACCTTAAGTAAGAATGAGAGGAAAAACAACATGCCTGCAAAGGTATTCTGGAGGATATAGTCTAATAATCACTTCAAGTCTAGCTATACTAGATTTTATTTTTCATAAGTGCCTCAGTTCAAAAATACCCTAAGTGGAGGTAACAGTCATAGAAATGATGGAGTAGTAATGAATTTCACTATTATCAAATCTTTATAATAGCTTTGTTGTTGTTGTTGTTAAGTACCATGGAGTCGTTTCGACTCATAGAGACCCTGCACAGGGTTTCTGAGGCTATAAATCTTTACATGGGCAGAACACCTCATCTTTCTCCCTCGGAACCGCTGGTAGTTTCAAATTGCTGACCTTGAGGTTGGCAGCCCGAATAATAGCATTGGAAACTAGTTATTATGGCCTATATTGTGGCACTATAGGAAAAGCACTGGACCACAAGGTTGAAGGGTCACACTCACCTCAGAAACCCTATACAGGGTAGCTATGAGTTGAAAATGACTCGACGGTATTTAACAACACCAACAAATCTTGTGTTGAGGAGCTCTAGGCTCTGTGGGTTAATGTGCTGGACTATGAGGTTGGTTTGAACCAAAATGTTGGCAGTTCAAGCTCACCAGCCTCTCCTTGGAAACCCTATATGTTGTTGTTGTTAAGTACCGTGGAGTCGGTTCTGACTCCTAGTGACCTACACAAGGCTTCTGAGGCTGTAAATCTTTATGAGAGCAGAAAACCTCAACTGTCTCCTGCGGGACGGCTAGCAGTTTCAAACTGCCGACCTTGAGGTTAGCAGCCCAATTTGTAACCAATACGCTACCAGAGTTGGCATTGACTTGATGGCATTTAACAACAACAACAAGTAGTATAGTGGATGACAAGTTGGGTTGCTAACTGCAAAATCAGCTGTTCAAATATGCCAGCTGCTCCATGGGAGAAAGATGAGGCTTTCTGCTCCCATAAAGATTTACAGCCTCAGGTTGCAATGAGTTGGAACCAACTTCACAGCACATCACCAGCACACCAATCTTGTGTTACCAACAAGTGACAAACTCAACTACAGGAACCCAAGAATCAAAAAAGTAGTTTCAATGGTCCGAAAGGGTACTACCAGTCCAGGGTATTTGGTTTATTTAGAGTATGAAATTCATCTTTGGACATGTTATCAGGGACCAGT
>NW_006408594.1:2902204-2907376 GCF_000296735.1 Chrysochloris asiatica | reverse complement strand
CCCCCCCAAGGAGAAAGGCTGCAACAATGGGCTCAGACATAACAACTGTGAGGATGGTGCAGGACTGGACACTGTTTTGTTCTGTTGTGCACAGGGTCACCATGAGTTGGAACTGACTCCGTGGCATCTAATAATAACATACATACTTGTTGTTGTTGTTAAGTGCTGTTGAGTTGGTTCCAACCCATAGCAACCCTGTATAGGGTTTCTGAGGAGCAGCTGGTGGGTTTGATCCACCAACTTTGTGGTTCAAACCGACTTTTCAGTCCAGCTTATTAACCCACAGTGCCACACCAGGACTCCAACAATACATATACTAGGGCTTAAAATTTACCACCTGGAGTACTTTTCTGAAAAAATTACTTGAGTAGGAACTCCAGCAAAACAAAAGTACAGTAAAGAAGATGCCTTGAAATTCAAGAAACTATAGTGAACAAGGAACTAAGAATCTTTATCATCTAAATAATTACTGATACATGTTTTCAAATTTTAATAACAAAAATATTTCATTTCAAATTTTAGAGGCGATGATAGCTAACTAAAACAGATTGCTCTCCTCGCCTCTAGCACTGGTTGCTATTGTTGTTGTTAAGTACCACTGAGTCAGTTCTGACGTATAACAATCCTGTATAGGACTTCCGAGGAGCAGCTGAAGGGTTTGAACCATTGACCTGTGGCTAGCAGTCCAGTGCTTATCCTACAGTGCCACAACAGGATACTCTAATAGTGGTAACAGTGGGTAATGCAATTGGCAAGGTAGACTGTGACTGGCTTTACAAATTAGATCTTCCCTTTCCTCTGACCGTGATAGTACCTGGTGTGGCACTGCGGGTTAATGCGCTTCACTGTAAGATTGGTTTGAACCACAAGGCCAGTGGTTTAAACTGCTCCTGGGAAACCCTGTACAGGACTGCTCTGAGTCAGAAATGACTTGATGGCACTTAACAACAACACAATACCTCACTTCCTTACTGCTTGTTTGTGACTACCCCAGTTGCTCTCTTGAATTTCAAATTTCCCATTTCAGTGATGTTTCTCAGTCTGTACCTTTAAACATCACTCTCTATTGCTGACCACCTTTTCTTTATGAAAGTTTCATTTTACTTGTTTTCCACTTGGTTCCCTTTTCCTAAACGTGGGTATACCCCAAAGTTATGTTCTCAGTTCTCCTCCCTTGTTGTTGTTGTTGTTAAGTACCATGGAGTCGGTTCCGACTGTGACCCTGCACAGGGTTTCTGAGGCTGTAAATCTTTACGGGAGCAGAACACCTCTTCTTTCTCCCATGGAACTGCTGGTAATTTCAAACTGCTGACCTTGAGATTGGCAGCCCGACTTGTAACCACTACGCTACCAGAGCTCCTTTATTTCCTGGTAAACTCTCTTCCTCCTTTGGCTACTTCATCCATTCCTGTAATGTACCTTTTCTCAAACTGAGTTCAACATTCCAACTGCCATCTGGATGTCCTTCTACACCTCAAATTTAACATATTCCAACAAAATACCACCTTTTCTCTGAAACATGAACTTCTCAATTCAGTCATGATTAGTATCAGTCATGATTCTCTCGGTATCAATCTAGAAAAGAACCTGAGTCTACAAAGTAAAATAAATAGGTTATAAATAAAACAAATAAATAAGAAGGTTACAAAGTATTTTCGGTATCAATGAAGATAATCTTTCCTCCTTGGTAGCCATCTGCTCCTGGAAGTTGAGCTGTCACTAGGGAGCAATAAAAAATTAATCAATATTAATAAAAGTGAAAAAACTCTGTGCAAATGAATATAAATTAACATGGAATTTATGCTTGTTGCTTCTGTTTAATAAATTTATCAATCATGATTCTCTAGTTCCTAAGCAGCATGCTATATTATCATATTACTAATGGTGAAGATTCGTGGTGAAATTTTAAGTATCCTGCCAGCATAGTAGTAATTTAATAAAGGATTTTAATATCTTTCACAATGAGATATTTAGCCGATGAAAAATGTATGAATAGCAACAGAATATTGTCAAATATAGTGCCAGAAGATGAAAACATTATGAATAGCACCAGGATATATTGTCAGCTATAGTACCAGAAGATGACCTCCTTATGGTGGAAGACACTCAAATATGACTGAGGATATTTGATATAAATATATACCTCCTCAAAGTATGGTTAAGCATGATGATGTGAATTTCATTTGCTTCATTTGCTGATCAAGAACAACTTAAAATGAGGAGAAACAGCTGCTAACATCCATTAATAATCGGAACGTGGAATGTACAAAGTATGAATCTAGGAAAACTAGAAGTTATCAAACATGAAAAGCATAACGATAGCTAGCTATCCTAGGCATTAATGAGATGAAATGGATGGGTATTGGACATTTTGAATTTGACAATCATATGGTTTACTATGCCAGGAATGACAAATTCAAGACGAACGGCATAGCATTCATCATCAAAAAGAATATTTCAAGACACTTGAAGTACAACTCTGTCTGTAATCAAGCATACAATCAAGATGTATTGATAATTACTGGTGATTGGAATGCAAAGGTCAGAAACAAAGAGGAAAAATCAGTAGTTGGAAAATAAAGTCTTGATGATAGAAATGATGCAGGAGATCTCATGACAGATGTTGGAAGACCAATGACTTATTCATTGCAAATCCTTTTCTTAAGCACCATAAAAGATGACTATACACATGGACGTCACAGGAAGGAATGTAGAGAAATAAAATTGAGTACATTTGTGAGAAGTGACAGTGGAAAAGTTCAATATCATCAGCCAAAACAAGGCCAGGGGCTGACTGTGGAACAAATCATCAATTGCTCATATGCAAGTTCAGGCTGAAGCTGAACAAGTTAAAAGATGTCCACAAGAGCCAAAATATGACCATGCACAAATTCCACCTGAATTTAGAGATTATTTCAAGAACAGATTTGAAGCATTAGACAACAATGACTGAAGACTAGAGAGCTGTGGAGTGACATTAAGAACATAACACAGGAAAAAAGCCAAAGGTCATTAAAAAGACAGGAAAAAAGGAAAAGACAAAAATGGATGTAGAACAGACTCTGAAACATGCTCTTGAGTATAAAGAAACTAAAGCAACTGGAAGAAACGAGGAAGTAAAAGAGCTAAACAGAAAACTTCAAAGGGCAACTCCAGAGGACAACATCAAGTATTGTAATGAAATGTGCAAAAGATCTTGAGTTAGAAAACCTAAAGGGGAGAAAATTCTCAGCATTTCTGAAGCTGAAAAAACTGAAGAAAAATTCAAGCCTCAACTTGCAATGTTGAATAATTCCATGATCAAAATATTGAATGATGCAGAAAGCATCAAAAGAAGATGGAATGTATACACAGTCACTGTAAAAAAAAAAAGAAATGGTTGATGTTCAATCATTTCAAGAGGTAGCATATGATCAAGAACCAATGATATTGAAGGAAGAAATCCAAGCTGCACAGAATGCATTGGCAAAAAACAAGAATATGGGAATTGACAGAATGCAAATAGAAATATCTAAACAAACTGATGCAGCACTGGAGGCAATTACTCATCTATGCCAAGAAATTTGGAAGACAGCTACCTAGCCAGACAAATGGAAAGATCCATATCTGTGCCCATTCCAAAGGCAGATTGCCCAACAGAATGCAATACTCATCAAACAGTATCATTTATATCACATGTAAGTAAAATCTTAATGAAGGTGATTTAAAAATGACTGTAACAGTACATTGACAGGGAATTTCCAGAAATTCAAGTCAGATTCAGAATAAGACATGGAGCTAGGGATAGACAGCATTGCTGATGTCAGATGGATATTGGTTGAAAGCAGAGAATACCAGAAAGATAATTATTTGTGCTTTATTGACTATGCAAAGGCTTTCTATTGTGTGGACCATAATACGGTATGGATAACATTGAGAAGAATGGATATCCTAGAACACTTCAGGGCGCTCATGAGGAACTTGTACACAGAATAAGAAGCAGTGGTTCAAAAAGAACAAAGGATACTGAATGGTTTTAAACCAGCACCGGGGCTGCATTTTTTCACCAAGTTTTTTCAATTTGTATGCTGAGCAGGTAATCTTTAAAGAATTCAAGAGCAAAGCTATCAGTTTGAGGACTAAGGTGCACCTGACCCAAGCCATGGTATTTTCAATAGTCTCATATGAATGTTAAAGTTGGACAGTGAATAAGGAAGACCATAGAAGAATTGATGCCTTTGAGTTTGGAAGAATACAGCCAGAATGTTCCACAGAAACGAGGATGGTGAGATTTGGTTTCTCATACTTTGGACATATTATCAGGAGTGACCAGTCCTGGAGAAGGACATTATGCTTATTAAATTGGGGGGGGGGGTGGTGTCAGTGAAAGAGGAAGTTTCCAACAAGATAGAGTGGCACAGTGGCATTAGCAGAATTAATTGTTAAGAATAACAATTATTAGGATGGTTATACTAGGTACACGACTGGGCAGGGTTTTGTTCTGTTGTGCATAAAGTCACTATGAGTCGGAACTGACTCAATGGCATCTAACAACAACAGCATAATATTCATGAAAGTTCTCCCAAAGAATGGAAGTAGAATTTTAACACTACTGCCTATAAGAAATAATCAAAAATATAATTTATACTTTTCAAGTCATTTAAGTTATTTTTTAGTACATGTTAAATTTAAAATATGTATTGATTTTACTAAGGAATTACTTTGTACCAGGTATATATGTGCATTATTTCATTCACTTTTCAAAACAACTCTAAAGTTTGGCATTATTATGAGGGTGAGTCAAAAATTAGCTGCTCTCTGGTTATATTAAAATACTTGTTCACATCCACGACTGATGACAACATTGAATATGCACATGAAATGGTTCTGTCGAATAGAAGAATTACAGTGGATTATATGGCAAATCATTTGCAAATCAGCCTCTACTCTGTCTATGAAGTAATCCATGATAGATTTGGGTTTCAAAAAGTTTGTGTGAGATGGGTACTGAAACAACTCATGGAAGAGACTAAACAGAAGCATTTGGACATCTGCAAATAAAATTTGGACCAATACTAGAAGGGAGGAATTAGTAGGAAGAAGGTTCAGCAATCAACAGTGCTTGTTACATTACTTCACTGAAGAGCTGAACCCTAAACTTCAGATTAGACCCAGAGGACTGCTATCCAAGGG
>NW_006408594.1:2891534-2901822 GCF_000296735.1 Chrysochloris asiatica | reverse complement strand
AACTTGTCCAGGGTCACACAGCTATTCATGGTAAAGCCAAGACTAGAATCAGACATTTTGACTCCAGAATCCCCTTCTTAACCACTTTGTCATCTCCATTTACTTAGATCAAAGAAGTGCAGACCAGCACCTTTGTGAAAAAGGAGATATTTTTATTTATTTAGTCTAGAAAATTTTGTTTTTAAGTTGTTCTTATGGCCAGTTTTACTCCATTAAAAGTAAGGGATTTTGGGTCTCAAAAGATTTTGTGTCCTTCTTATAAAAAAGATACAAAAAGGAAGGAATGGTAAAAAATTCAGACAATGAATCCCTCTCCCCTCCAATACACACATATCCCCATATGCCTTCTCCTCATTTCCATTCACTTGTTCACAGTCTAGCATACACAGACAGCATCACCTCAACATCACCCATTGAAGACCAGCTTTGGCATCTGTGTATCCATGGACAGTTTACTTAACCTCTCTGAATTTTATTTTCCTTGCAAGTTTGTTCAGATCCCATGAAACTATATGCAGTAGCAGGCACATAGCAAATGTTGGGTAAGTGACAGATATGATGATTGCTATTGTGATTTTGTTGTTTTAGTTACATATCCTTACCACAGAGGGTATGAGAGAGCTGAGTTTTTCCAGTACGAAATTCTGTGAAATATAGAAAAAAGAATACAGCATGCATAGTTAATTTTAAGATACTTTATAAAAATAATACATGGCCTCAAAATATCTCTGGTTTTATTTTCCTACTGTCAAATCTCACTTTAAAAGTACCTCTTGTGTCATAAATAGATTCCATATGTATGAATACCAGTTGTTAAAAAAAAATGTAAGGCTTTTTTTCCCCCACAAAATTGTCCTTTGGGTAAAAATGAATTCAAACTAAGCTCCCCTTAGGGATAGTTATACAAATTAAAGTTAAAGACCTCACCTTAGGAAAAAGCATCCTGGATTCTTCTACTAAACAAAGGTCCTTAGGGAGAAGCTGAATTAGTCTTAGATTGGTTACCAGCAAAAGAAAATTCTCTCTGGAGCAAAGCTTCCCTATTCACCAATTTAGACCTATTGAACTTCCACAGATTCTAATTAAGCAATAAGCTACAAGTATCAGTCAACACACAAGAAGATAGTTCATTGACTGAGAGTCAATAGAAATAATAAAAAACAGATACAGTTCCCCAAAACTGCAAACACTGAGATTGTCTGATTTAGTGCATAATATAATTATGTGTGAACTGATTTTTAAAATATAGGATAAAAATTTTAAAATGATATTTTTACATAAAAGGATTATAGCATAATTAGGAATTAACTAACTGTTCTGGAAAAATAAAAAGACAAGTAGAATGCCTATAAATGAAAGAAATTTTGAATTAAACAGACACAGCTGAAAAGAGAATTAATGCTACAATTTGATGGATTTGACCTATATTTATGGATGTAGTAGCTCAAAATACCAGCTAAGGGGGAAGGGGTCTTCACATCAAGGATCAAAATCTGTACACAAGGTTGATAGGGATGGACAATTTAGACACTGGCTACCTAAAAATGGGTGTGTGTGTGGGATTATAAAGGCACAAAGTGGCTGGCTTACAAGTTTTCAAGAGAGAGTTTAGTTCTAGAGTGTGGTGGGCAGGGGAAGAATCTCCACTGAATAGTTTTCATCTTGTCTAGATGGGTCTGATGAAAGGAGATGGGAATAGGATTCTTTTAATTCAATAGTGAGTAATTGTTATCATGACTAATTGAGATTGTCACAACTGTAACAGTAGAAGTTGTGTAACAAAAAGGGGGGAGTAGTTAATTTTACAGTCCAGGAACAGAAGACCCTAGGACCATCAAGAGAGAAGACCATTAGCAGAACGTGGGAGCCTAACCAGAGAAGCAGTGACACCAGAGATGGAGGCAGAAGTGAAGACATGGAGAGATAGAGCAGCTGAGTACTCTACTCATGAAAAGAGAAAGGTTGTGTGCTGGTGGCCAGGAGGCTGGCTTGCAGAATGTGCCCTTTCATTGTTTAAATGATTATATATTCTTGAGTGTTTTTGTTTACATGCCCCCACTCCCCAAAAAAACAGAGGGGACAGAAGCAAAAATATTGTTGAATGATGATGCATGGAGAAGACCGAAATTACTGCAATGAAATGATGAGTGTAAAACTGATGTTCGCCCATGTAAACTATCACTCAATTCATAATAAAAACTTTTTGAAAAATAAGAAATAAACAAGACAGAAAAATAAAAAACTCATTATTGGTAATGGATTCATCACTACAGGCCTTAGAGTAAACGGCAGACTATGGAATGGAAATATCTTCAATTGCCAACCAAGAAAACGTTCAAAGTCAACCATCAGCTGGGGATTGATGCTTATAGTTTTCTGGGATTCTCAAGGGTCAGTATTGGAACACTATTAGGAAAAAGGTTCAACAATCAACAGTGCTCATTATAGTGAGGTTGTCACTGAAGAGCTGAAATCTAAACTTTGGATTAATGCAGAACATTGTTATCTAAGGGCATTGCCGTCTTCACTGTTTGGTCCCCTGAAAGCAGCCCTTAAAGGACAAAGATTCACCTCTGATGAAGAAATGAAGACAGTGCATTCCTGGTTCGCAGCTCAAATTCCCTTATTAAAAAAATCAAAAACATTTTTAAATAAGAGAATATGAAAGCTTGTTGACAGATGGACAAAGTGTATTGAAAAGCAAGGAGATTATGTAGAAAAAAGTGATGCATATGTCCTTTCTAAAAGTTGATTAAAATAAATTCTACAGTAAAAAAAAACAAACAACAAAACCCACCAATTATACCCATCTGTTAATGATTATATATATTTAATTGCAGTCCAGACTGATCCTGTATTATGATAATTAAGATTTCATCTTAAATTCCAAAATAGGTACAATTTACTATTGATTGCTTAGTTAACTATATAGACTTCATATAATAAAATATTACCATTCTACCTACCTCCAAAAGCTTCTGTGATTGCCATACTTTCAATTCCACCTCCTAGCAACTTACTAGAAAGAGAAAGTGAGCATTAGTAACAGGCACAGAAACAGATATCAAGGAAGCAAAAAGCATTAGTACTTCTCCTGCTGTGGTGGTGCTGTAGGAGAAGCACTGGACCACTGTAAGTTCGGTGGTTCAAAATCATGAATCACTCCTTGGAAATCCTATGCAGGGTCACTATGAGTCAGAACCTACTCAATGGCACTTAACAATATGTGTGTATACATGTATCTTTCCATCTATAACATGAACAAGGAATTCTTGACTGAACAAATGACACTCTACCTGTTCAGACCACAGGTTCTACTGTATAAGAGCAGGTAAATCAATGAAATAATGTATAATCCCTGTTGTTATTACTTCCAGATACCAACAGAAAACAGGCTATGAAGGTCTTATGTCTATTTGTTAGAATTGCTGTTTGAATAAATGGTCTTAATTGTGTTTTTTTTTTTATGTTGGGACTATGGTTCCAGAGTCAATTAAATATTCATTTTAAAAATATACTGAGAAAAATTTAAAAGCAGATCTTAGAAAAATCCAATGATTGCCACCATATTTGACATCTCATATAAATAAAATTCTAGATGAACAGGTCAGAATATGAAAATATTCAAAGTAACTGTAAGATTTTTAACATCATACATTTAATTGGTAACCCTGTGCTTTAGTGTATTTAATGTTTTCATTTCATTTTATTTTGGGGGGTGGGTTGGAGTAAGGAATTAAGGTTAGGATTATGGTTAGACCTAGGACTTCATTTAGTGTTAGCGTAATGGTTAGGACTAGGGTTAATATTAGGGTAAGGGCCGGGCCAGGGCTAGGAGTAAGGTCTAGTTTTAGGGTTTCAGTTAGTTTTTTTTCTTGAAGTCTACTTGATTATCTCTTCATTTAGAAGTTTTGTAGCTACATTATTTCCCCTTCCCCCACTGTCTTCTTTCCTACTTTTCCCACTGTCTTGCCTACTTCTTTCTGCTGAGAAATCAGAGCTTAGTCTTATTAGTTTTTCTTTGTAAGTAAGTTTTCATTTTTCCCCTAGCTGATTTCAGGATTTTTTCCTAGTTTTTGGTTTTGAATAGTTTGATTACAATATGTCTTGATGATTTTCTTTGGGGGTCTATCCTATTTGGAGTTTGCTTAACTTCGTGAATGGCTGGCTATCTTCTCATTTTTCATGATGTTTTCTTCTAGCAACTCTTGTACAATTTTCTCTATGCTTTTGTCTTTTCCTGCTCTGAAACTCCAATCACATGTAAATTATTCCTTTTACTAGTGTCCCACATACATCTTAGGCTTTCTTTAGATTTGTCTTTTCTTTTTTCTGATTGTTCCTCTCAAAGATGGGTATTGAGAGATTTGTCTTCAGACTCACTAATTCAGCCTTCCATCGATTCAGTTCTACTCTTTTGCCCTTTCAATGTATTATACATTTCTGAGGTCTTAGTATTAATCTAAAGGAGCTCTGGTAGCATAGTGGTTACGAATTGGGCTGCGAACCACAAGGTCAGCAGTTCGAAACTACTAGCTGTATCGCGGGAGAAAGATGAGGATTTCTGTTCCCGTAAAGATTTACAGCCTCGGAAACCCTGTACAGGGCGCTATGAGTCGGAACCAACTCCACGGCACATAACAACAACAACAACAGTATTAATCTGGTAGCTTTCTAATTGCTGTTTTTGTATGATTTTCAATTTTTCATTTTTTTAGTCAGTTTGTTATTTTCCTGAATTCTTCCTTGCTTTTGTTGATGCCTCTTTCAATTCATTGAAGGTACCTAAACAGCATTCTTTAAAATTCCTTACCAAGTAATTCTGATTCTGTTTCTTGTACTATATTATCTGACTCCATATTTTGGTCACTTGGTTGAGTCACTCTGTCTTGTTGCTTCATGTAAGCTGAAATTGTTTTCTTCGTGATATTGGGATGTTGTTGAATTTATTGTTAATTGATGATCATCCATTAGTGTGTTCTCAAGCTGTCTCCTGGTAGATGTGATAAGAGACTGCAAGTCTGTGTTCAAGGTGGGTTTATTTGCTTCCAGAAATACCCCAGACATAAGATTTGCAGAAGGGGGTGCCACTGCTGCAGCATAGGGAATGGTAGGACTGGCCACACCCCGGCTACCAGGAGGGCCAGAGAACAAGGGAGGACTGCACTCTCCCCCCTTGCCTCCCACCTGCAGTCAGGCTCTGTGCTGGCAGGCCACAGTATTGGCAGTTGCTAGTAAAGTCTCAAGATGGCTGCACTGCTCCACACCAGCTGTTATCCCACCTATTTTTCTTCTCTCTCCTGTATTTAATGTGTGTGTGTGTGTGTTTTTAATGTGCAAAGACCTAACTACAGCGAATATAAGTTGTGTTAACTGTGCAGAGATCTGGTTGTTTTTCTTCTTGTTGTTAAGTGCCGTGGAGTCAGTTCCAACTCACAATGACCCTGTATAGGATTTCCAAGGAGCGGCTGGTGAGCTTGAATTAGGAACACTTTAAACACCTTTGCAGTTTCCATTAGCATGGTTTTTGGGATAGGATCATAGAGCAGACAAAGCCTTTTAAGAGATATGGAAAATCCAATAGAGATCCATAAAATATATATAACTTAGAGCAATTTAAATACAATCAGTCGAAACAATATTGGAAGTTATCCACAAACTTAATGAGAGTTGTGAAAAAATCAAGATACTGACGTGAGTAACTTGAATCTGAAGATCATGGGTTGAGAGACCGTTTCACTTGGAGGGCATGCATTTACAGATTCTATGGCACTTGTAGGATCAGCACTAAACTGGTAACATCAAGGTCAACAGTTCAAACCTACCAGCTACTCTTGGAAACCCTATACAAGGTCACTATGGGTTGGAACCAACTCAATAGCACACAACAAAAACATAGACCTAGCTACAGAGTTACTAGGAGTTGGAATCCACTCAAAAGCAGTGGGGTTTGGTTTTTCTTGAAGGGGCTTCATTTGCCCCTTCTTTATCTCTAGAAAAATCGCCCTGAATAGCAATAGGTCTGGCTTTCCCAGATGAAATGTCTGGTTATTATACAACCTCAATCTGCTGTAAGTCACTTAAGGCCATCATATTGATTCCAGCTCATAGTGACCATATAGGACAATATAGAACTGCTACTTAGAGTTTGTGAGACTGTAAATGTTTACAGGTGCAAACAGCTTCATCTTTCTCCTATGGAGTAGCTAGCGGGTTTGCACCATCGCCCTTACGATTAGCAGCCAATGCTTAACCCATAGCACCAAAAAATTTACCTGGGAGGGTAACCCCAAATTATGTAAGATAACATAATTGCTTCCTTGGTAGAACTAAGGACAATTTAGATTAAGTACAGAAATAGTGTTTTTAAATCTAAGGAGATTTAAAAATAAATAGAGACACAAATCAAACCCACAGATTACTATTTTTGTATTAAATTTGGGAATAATTGCATGTATTTTGGTATTTTGAGAACTTTTAAGGTTTTAAAAAATTAAGCCTTTTATAAAACAGGGTAACCTTTGGTTGCTTAAATGATATAAACCTGCAATTTTTAAGTTGCTAACTAAATTTATAAACATTATTTTAACATTTAATAGTACCTAAACTTTACTATACTAATAAGTACAATTTACTAAATCTACTGGGCTCAAGCGCAACAATTGTAAGGATGGCCCAGGACCAGGCAGTGTTTCATTCTGTTGTACATAAGATTACTGTGGGTCAGAGATGACTCAACGGTACCTGACAACGACATTACATCTACAAAAGATATTTAGGTAATTGGGAAGATTCGGCTTGCTAATAAGACAATGTTCTTAAAAGGAAATTGGAAGTTCATAGAAAAATGGAATTAAAAGATAATGGAATTTTCCCACAAATTTTTGAAGCCCCCTTGTATATTAAAATTTACAAATATAGTGCAAAATGCCAAGGGAATTAAGTTAAACATATAATAAAAGCTCCCATAAAATTTGCCAGATTTATACAAAATTTAAGTAAAGCACACAGGTGGCACAAACACAGATACTTCTTAGATTTACCCAAACACCTTTCAGGATTGGTTTACAGGATGTGAAGGTTAGGATCATAATCTCCACTGGCATTATATATAGTACAAAAAGTTCATGTTCTATATCCTAGTTTGGTGAGAAGTGTATGGGTCTTAAAAGCTTGTGAGTGGCATCTAATATACAGCGATTGATCTCTATCCATAAAGAATAAAAGAGAAAGAAGGAAAACAAAGGTTCAGAAGGGAAATTAACCCAAAAGAACCACGACTTCATCTACATTGCTACCAGAAGATGGTGTCTGGTTATTAATACCAACCATTCTGATCAAGAAGAAAATATACATAGTCCCCAACTTACATATTTGAATTATGATGGATGAACCACACTTATAATCAAGGAGCTCTGGTAGCGTAGTGGTTATGAGTTGGGCTGCTAACCTCAAGGTCAGCAGTTCAAAACTGTCATCCGTTCTGCAGGAGAAAGATAAGGCTTTCTGCTCCCATAAAGATTTACAGCCTCAGAAACCCTATGCAGGGTCACTATGATTAGAACTGACTCCACAGCACACCACCACCACCATCAGTAATATGTATTATATGCAATATTGCAGCACAAGATTTGCTGATGTTATCATTCTCAGATGTTCAATTTTATAATTTACTATCCCAAAACACTGTTATATAGATTTTGTTTTCTAAACTAAATCAGGGGCTTCAGTTGCTTGAAAACATGGATCCAAATGCTGATCACTGTGCTAAAGTCAGAAGGCAGATTTGGGAAGCAGTAAAATGTTAACATGAAAAAGATGATGGAAAGTCAGAAGGGACTCTGCAGACAATGCCATCCAATGCCTGGAAATGCCATCCCCATTCTCAGAGATAACTCAGATGGTCCAGAACCCTCCACAGTGGAGTTACTACTGCAACTGATAAAATGCCAACATCGTCCAACTCTTTGGAGTAATTTTTTTGTGATTTGTGTTCTTTTATGTATGTATTAAAATATATCTCTAAGCTTATATTTAATGTTTACAATCCCCAAAGACAAATAAAAATCAAACTTGGAAAGATATTGATAACTGTTGTTGTGGTTAAGTGCCGACAAGTTGGTTCTGACTCATAGTGACCCTGCATAGGGTTTCTGAGGAGCAGCTGGTGAGTTTGAACCTCTGACCTTGAGGTTCAAAGCAACCTTGAGGTCGAGTGCTTATCCTACAGAACCAAACCAGGATAATACAATGTTGTTGTAGTTAAATGCTGTCGAGTCAGTTCTGACTCATAGCAACTCTGTATAGAGTTCCCAAGGAATGGCTAGTGAGTTTGAACCTCCGACCTTGTAGTTTGCAGTCCAGCACATCATCCCATAGCACCACACTAAGATAATAGAATAGAAGGTAATAATAATGAAAACAAACAAAAAAGGAGGTATTTTGCTTATGTCAGAACTGCCTGACAGCAGAGCTGTTGGACTGGAACCCCATCATAAACTGGGGACTACCTGTAGATGGATCCTGATACAATGTGGACAAAATGTGGAACAGAACTCAAATTCTGAAAAAAGCCCAGATTAACTATTCTGGCTGAGACTAAAGGACTCCCCCAAGACCAGCGGAACTAGATTTCTGGAAACAGAAAAACCAGAATAGAAACAAAACACTGATACACTGAAAAATATAATCGATGTCACTGAACAAATGGTACACAAATTGGTAAATGGTAACTTAATTTGCCCTATAAACTTTCACCAAAAATACAATAAAATATTTTAGTTTTAAAAAAGAGAATATATATTTTACAGTGAAACCTGTGAGAGCTGGAAATCAATGGGACTGCCTTGCTTTTCCAAATCTTTGGAATTCTCCACTTTTGAAGGTACAGTCTTCTCACTTTTCTATTGTTCTCTACTAGTAGGAAATATTTTTTCATTTTCTGACAGGTTCCTGCCTTATACTGGCTATAGCTTTTGCAGGTCTTATTGTTTATCATACTTCCCAACTTATTCATTCATATTTGTTCACTAGTTTATTCTGTCATTCAAGAAATATTTATAGGAATGTAAGTAAACAATATTACTACAAAATCACAGAAATCTTTATTAAACAAAAAACTCAATATGTGAAGCTATGCTTCTTGACATATCCTTCATATAAGCCTATACAATTATGAATGTGTATTTTCCAACTTTCTAAACCTTCCCCCAAAGACTTCTGTGCTCTTCAATTCACAAACATCAAAACAGCAGTTTGGGGCATTTTGTGAGACTCAAATAATGTTCCTTTGAAATGCTCTTTAGGTTTTGGGAACAAAAAGAAATCGGAAGGGCAGGATCAAGACTGTAGTGTAGGTGGGGTAAGGTTTTACCATAAAATTCTCCTAGGGCAGCCCTTGCTGCCTCAAAGAAAGACCAGGTTCAATGTTGTGATGGGGAAAAATTCCTTAGCATAACTTTGCCTGAATTTCTTTCATCAATGCAGTTTTCAATTTTCTTAAAACCTCTTCTTAATAAGCCTCCTTGATCATCCTGTGTCCATTGAGAAAAATCTATCAAGATTGTCACTTTGGAGTCCCCCCAAAAAAAATCACCATAAATTTCTGAGCTGCCCTCCCTACCTTGGTCGTCCCAGCAGATCCCCCTCAGAAGCCACTGTTTTAATTGGGCTGTTTGTGTGTGTGTGAAGGCACCCTAACAAGAATAAGCCAACTGTATGACTGATGTAAGTTGTCTGCAGCCTTCTACTGATTGCAGAAACATGCTTAAATAGTTTTGTTTGGAATAAGCCTGTGCATGTCTGGAATAAGTATGTACTGGAATTTAGCATTAACGCAGTGAACAAAAGAGACAGAAATCCTATTTCACTGAGCTTACATGTGAGTGGGAAATCAGACAGTAAACATAAACAAGTAAAATACTAGTATTTGCAATGTCAGGTGTTGGATAAAGATAAAGTGAAGTTAAGAGGTCAAGGAGTGTAAGGAATAGAGGTGGGAATTTACATTTTCAAAGAGGGCATCTGAGAAGACCATACTGAGAAGTGGACATTTTAACAGAGACCTGAAAGAGGCAGCATCGAGCCATACAGATACAAGGGAGTTTCAAAAAGTTCATGGAAAACTACAATTAAAAGATAATGGAATTTTTCCACGAACTTTTGAAACCCTCTTGTATTTGAGGAAAGGAATGTTGGGGCAAAATGGAAAAATAAGTGCAAAGGCCCTGAGGCAGGAGTGCTGCATGTTCTAGGAATAGCAAAGGCCCTGAGGCAGGAGTGCTGCATG